>NC_083368.1:17184090-17492500 GCF_030254825.1 Meriones unguiculatus | reverse complement strand
ATAAACAAGTGTTGGATTTTCTCAAGTGCTTTTTCATCATCTAAGGAGATGATCATGTGTTTTTTTTTTTTTTCTTTCAGTTTGTTTATATGGCAGATCACATTGATGGATTTTCGGAGGTTGAAACTACCTCTGCATGCCTGGGATGAAGCCTACTTGGTCATAGTGGATGATATCTTTGATGTGTTCTTGGATTCGGTTTGCAGGTATTTTGTTGAGTATTTTTGCAACGATGTTCATAAAGGAGATTGGCTTGAAATTCTCTTTCTTTGTTGGGTCTTTGTGAGGTTTAGATATCAAGGTGACTGTGGCCTCATAGAATAAAGTTGGTAATGTTCCTTCTGTTTCTAATTTGTGGAATAGTTGAAAGAGTATTGTTGTCTAAGACAAACTCCTGGTAAATTAGAAAGACATGGGTTAAAAGCAAGGTAACAGAGAAAGATATATCACATTAAAGTGAATTAAAAGAAACCTGGCCACAAGGGGTGGTCCGTACCTACAATCCGAGCATTTCGGAGGTAGAGGCAGGAGACTCAGGAGTTCAAGGCCAGCCTGAGCTAAATGAGACCCAGTCTCAAAAAAATTTAAAAAAGGTGGTAGACTGGAGAGAAGGCTCGGCCATTAAGAGCACATGCTGCTCTTGCCAAGGGGCAATTTTAATCCAGCAACAACATGGTGGTCAACCATAGCACTCACAACTGTCTGTAACTCGAGTCCCAGATGATCCAGCACTCTCTTCTGGCCTTTGTAGGTGTTGTGCATGTGTGGTGCACAGATATTCATGCAGACAAAACCACCCATACATGTAAAATAAAAATAAACATATTTTTTAAAGATTTATTTATTTATTTTATTACGTATACAGTGTCCTGCCTGCATGTGTGCCTACAGGTCAGAAGAAGGTACCAGATCTCATTATAGATGGTTGTGAGCCACCATGTGGTTGCTGGGAATTGAACTCAGAACCTCTGGAAGAACAACCAGTGCTCTTAACCTCTAAGCCATCTCTCCATCCCCCAAAATAAATATTTTTAAAGTTATTTTTTTAAAGCTGGGTATGGAAGCATATCCCAGTATTTAGGAAGTGGAGGCAGGAGGATTGCTCCAAGTTCTTGGCCTGCGCAGCAAGTTTTAGGCCAGCCAAGGGCTTCATAAAGAAACCCTGTCTTAAAAGAAAAATCTTGAGTGTCTATATTAATTTTAGATAACACAGACATCAGGTGACGAAAAACTATCAGGGAGAAAGAAGAACATTACTAATAAATGGGTTCATTCTCAAGAACTAGCAGAGCTTCCTGTTGCTGTCCCCAAGGCACATGAGAGCAGGCCTGATGAGCTTGGCTCCCGAGCACCGGGTGGCTGTGCCAAGGATGCTACAGAGCCTCGTGGGAGGCCAACCCAAGTACCTGACGGCAGGGCTACCGACAGCAGCTGTGGGGCTTCGTCCTGCAGCCCAGGAACTAACCCCATCACCAGCAGTAGCTGGCTCTGCACCTTTGGCCCTGTGTGTGTGCTTGTGTAGGTCTGCTCAGGTGAGTGCAGATGTGCTTGGAGGCCAGAAAAGAGGTATGAGATCCCTTAGAGCTGGGGTTACTGGCAGCAGCGACATGAGAGCTGGAAGACCACGAGTTTAGGACCATCGTCGGTTCAAAGCCACCCTGTGCTCCATGAGAACCTGTCTTAACAAATGGAGTTTTTTGAGACAAATTGTGGGTGCTGTGTTCTGTCTGGCCCTGCTCTGACTCACGGCTCTTTGACAAAACCAAGGGTAAAATAGGGCATGTAGTGGTGGCACAGCCATGTATTTTAAAGAGATCCAGAAGCAGAGATTCCCTGAATTCAAATCACAGCCACAAAGGTGACATCTCTGGGGAAAGTTGTGGGGTCCAGCCTGCAGCTCCCTGTGGAGATCCTGCTAGCCTTGAACTGGCGCTGATCCTCCTGACTCTCTGTCCGAGTGCACAGTGCTTTCCATAAACGAATGCAGCAAACATTTATGGAATGAATAATGCATCCTTTTTAAAAAGGGGAAGCTAAATAAACGTGTCAATGAGCTGAGCTATATTTAAAGAAGCTTATCTAATTTCGGATTTTCTCATTTAGAGGTGTGTTGCAGGGTATTTGATCCTGTCGTGAACCCTAAAATTGTGAACTGTAAAAGCCTGTTTTTGTTTGGTTTGGTTGAGCCCTTACACACAGCTTTAATCCAAGAACTTTCTGTTTATTGTGAACAGGTGATTATGGTGTGGTTCACCCAGCCCTAGCGCACACCTGTGATCCAAGAGCTTTCTGTGCACAGGATTTAATAAAGTTAACCCTAGGACAAGAGGCAGAGCAAGAAACCAGCTGACAGGGATTAAAGAGTAGGCGGGACTTTGAGTTGAGGGCTATTTAAAACAGCATGAAGAACAAGAAACAGCTTTTAGCTCAAGCTTTGGCTTTAGCTTTGGCTTCAGCTCCTCAGCTCCCTGGTGTTTTGAGCAAGCCTTCAGCCTTGGGATTTTGGCTTTTTCTTCCTGGGATATCAGTTGTACTAGTGAGCCTTTTGGGTTTTTTTTTTTTTTCCCATCTGAACCTGAGCTGAGAAGGAAGATCAGCTGTGTACTTTCTCTTCCTCTCTGAGCTAGCAGGTTTTCACCCCGGCGTCTGGCTCCTGAGTCCTTATTGGTAAAATAGAAATGTTGGGATTTTCGTCATTGTTTTAACAACAGAACTGTCTACACTATGGCTTCCTAATTACTGTGCAGGAGCGTTGGAAGCACTTACAGGTTTGAGATGTTTTTGTTTTATTATTTTATGTGTATGGGTGCTTTGCCTGCATGTATGTATGTGTATCATGTATGTGCCTGGTGCCCACAGAGGCCAGAAGAAGGTATCAGATCTTCTGAAAAATACTTAAGTTTTTATACTTCAAATCAGGGAGTTGTGGGGCACAAGACTTGTACTTGTAATTAACAAAAACAAATAGATGAAAATCCCAGTCTTTTTTTTTTTTCTTATGGTTTTTCCAGACAGGGTTTCTCCGGGTAGCCTTGATCCTAGACTTGCTTTGTGGACCAGGCTGACCTCAAACTCACACAGATCCGCCAGCCTCTGGCCTCTCTGAATGCTGGGATTACAGGTGTGCACCACTGTGCCTAGATTAACCTTAATCATTTTACCGTCATGTCAATCCTGAGTTTTAGCTTTGCTAACCATTCACACAGTGTTATTTCATGCTCTGCCCTCACTTTTATCCTCCCAAAGCTCAATTTGTATTCCATCTGCAATCTGAAACCTAAACAAGTTGTGCTGAGGATTAACCTTGTATTAGTGATAGAATAGAGAGAATTGGAGGGTGTCCACCTCAGGTACTTAAGGAAAACCTGAAGCCTCCCAAAATATTTCAGAACCAATTAAAACCATGTTTGTTTGTTACGTGCTCTGACAGCAAATTTATTTAATCCCAGCCACCATAAGGCTCAATAATCCATTAAGCATTTTAAAATTAGATTTAGTACTGGGGAGATGGTCAACAGGTAAAACGCATGCAGAGTAAGCATGAGGACCCAAGTTCGGATCCCCAGAATCCAGGGAAAGGCAGACACGGTAGTACATTTCCTGTAATCAGGGTTTCTGTGGCGACATGGGATCTGAAGAAAGAGAATGCCTTGGGAGCTTATGGCTGACCATCAGCAAACTCCGTAGAAGGTGGCAACCAGCACCCATGCTTGTCCTCTGACCACCACACAAGTTATCCGTCACACACAAAAGTGAACGAACACATCATACCTAAATGTATGTGCTCACGGATTCAAAATCTCACATTCGTGTCTCAGTGAGTAAGGGCTCTCGGTGCCCAGCTTCAACCAGGGTTTGATCCCTGGGTCCTACATAGCTGAGAGAGAGAACAGACTCCCAAAAGTTCTTTGCTCCTCCCAACACAAACAAATTGTAATTTTAATCTCATGTAGGCCTGCTGTGGTGGCACACACCTTTAATCTCAGCACTCAGGAGACAAAGGAAGTAGATCTCTTTGAGTTTGAGGCTAGCCTTAGAACTACAAAGTGGCACCCAGGATTAAAACAAATAAACAAAAATAGCCCACAAAAACCTCACATTTACCAAGTTTTACTTCCAACAGATATATCTCAATTTTTACAAAATAGTTTTACTTCCAATGTTTACAAAATATTTTTAATGATTTATTGTTATTGCATGTATGTGTGTCTGAGGATGTTGGATTGCCTGGAGCTGGAGTTACAGACAGTTGTGAGCTGCCACAACTGTGAGTGTTGGGAACCGAACCTAGGTCCTTCTGGAGGAGCAGCCAGTGCTCTTAACCTCTGGGCCATCTTTCCAGCCCTCAAGTTTAATACCCCAAATAATTTACCTTTACACAGGTGACGTGTGACAAAGAACAACGTGGCCACGTGTGCTACTGACCACTGGAAATATGGCAAGCCCGAATTTAGATCTATTGTGTCGTTGTCTTGCACATGTTCTGTGTGGGTCCGTGTGTTTACATTTTCGTGGGTAGGCCTGTGCGCATGGGCAGCTGGGAGCCAAAACTGACATCAGCAGTCTTCACTGGTCGCTCTTGCTGAACCTGGAGCTTGCTAATTCTGACTAGTCCAGTCGCCCACCTCGCCCTTGGGTCTGTCTCTGAACTCCAGTCCTCACTGTGGCTGAGCACACCTTTTATTCACTGAGTCATTTTCCCAGCATGCACTTGAACTGTAAATACCCAGTAGATTTTGAGGACTTAACACAAAAACAAGAAAAAAAGACAATGTAAAATATTTACTTTTTAGCTGGGTGTGGTGGCACTTGGGGAGGCAGAGGCAGGAGGATCTCTGTGAGTTTGAGGCCAGCCTGGTCTACAAAGTGAGTCCAGCACAGCCAAGGCTATACAGAGAAACCCTGTCTTGAAAAATGAAAAAAAAAATTACTTCTTTATATCAGTTATCCATTGAAATGAAACTTTAGATGTATTAAGTAAAGCATATGCAGTTAATTTTGCTTCTCCTGTGGTTACTGGGAAATTTTCAGTTACAGAGGCCTTCATCTTTGGCTTTGCTTGCCAGTTTCAGGAATCTGCGGTCAACCATTATCTAAATGTCCACTTTAGTGCAGTAATGTACCGTAGGAGGAAAGAGCACATTCATCCAATTCTTGCTGTAATAGTATTAAAACTGTTCCATTTCACTGTTTCTAGCCTTGTGTTTGGATAAGAAAAAAAACACAGTACCTAAGGTCACTGCCATCCAAAGCTCCAGGTACCCAATCAGGGTCTTGAAATACACTCCTATGGCTGGTACTGCTTGTGGCTCACAGTACATTTCCATGGGCCGAGCTGGTCTGAAGAA
Organism: Meriones unguiculatus; assembly: GCF_030254825.1. Taxonomy (NCBI): domain Eukaryota; kingdom Metazoa; phylum Chordata; class Mammalia; order Rodentia; family Muridae; genus Meriones; species Meriones unguiculatus. The sequence goes on along the minus strand of NC_083368.1, from coordinate 17,487,152 downwards.
ACGCACCAGGGGTCAAAGGTCATGATTTCCTGTTGTCTCTCTTTACATTCTGGTGAGTTTTCGGGAGCCTTTGGCACAGACGGGAAAGCCACCACACACAGCCAGCACTGTAGTCTCACCACCACAGCGTGGTCCCTCCAGAGCAGTGGCTTTCAGCGTCTGGGGGTCGAATGAGGCTGCACCAGACCGTTGGAGATATCAGACATTCACAGTGCAGTTTGTACGTAACGGCAGCAAAATTACAGTTATGAAGTAGCAATGAAAATAATTGCTACAACATAAAGAATTGTATTAAAGGGTCTCAGCATTAGTAAGGCTGAGCACCACTGCAGTTGAGTCTGAAAGGGGAAGATTTTTGTTTTGTTTTGTTTTTAGACAGGGTCTTTCTAGGTATTCCTGGCTGTGGCTGTCCTAGAACCCACTATGTAGATAAGGCTGGCCTACAGCTTAGGCATCTCCCTCTCTCTGTCTCTATCATGCCTGGCTAGGAGGAAAGTTCCTGGGTCTTTTTGTTTTGTTTTGTTTTAGCTTTTCAAGACAGGGTTTCTCTGTGTAGTCCTGGCTGTCCTGGAGCCCGCTCTATAGACCAGGCTGCCTCTACCTCCCAAGTGCTGGGATTAAAGGTGTTTGCCACCACCACCTGGCGGGGAGGAACTTTCTTAATTGCAATAGTTAAGACTTTCTGGAGACTACCTTTTCAGTGCAGAGCAAGGAGACACAGCCCTAAGTCTATTTGACTAAACCTGTGCATGTGGGTATGCAGTGGAAGGTAAGGGTGGACAGAGGGATAAGAGGGGCTCTAGATCTTAGTGAGTGTAAGGATGACTCCTACAGTGAGGTCTCTTCCTTCCTTCCTTCCTTCCTTCCTTCCTTCCTTCCTTCCTTCCTTCCTTCCTTCCTTCCTTTCTTTCTTTCTTTCTTTCTTTCTTTCTTTTTCTTTCCTTCTCTCCTCCCTTTTTTGGTTGTCAGGGTTTCTTTCTGTAGCCCTGGGTGTTCCGTGGAACTTGGTCTATAGACCAGGTTGGCCTCAAACTCACAAAGACACACCTGCCTCTGCCTCCCAAGTGCTGGGATTTGAGTGAGGTCTATTTCAAGTGGGTGATCTTAACCCTGTGAGCCCTATGTTTTAGAATATTAATATTTACTATTGAATTATCTTTTAGATAAGCAGCAGTTGTTCCTAAGGTAGCTGTATACCCAAATCACCATACAGAGACTGGGATTTATTTAATTAAGCTAGAGCACAATGCTGGGCAATAGTTACTCCATCCTAAACCTCCAAGCCACATAGTTTCCTACCATTCAGATTTCACCCATTATACTTGCTTTTAGTCATGTCTAAGGTCCAGTCCATGTCTGTATGTGGTTCCACTTCTCCTCCCAGTGTCTCCAACTCTTTCCTCTCTTACCTCCTTCCTCAACTCCCACTCCAGACCAGGATGTCCTACCCTGTCCTCTCCATTGCTCATCATTGTGGCTGGTTATTTTAATTGACAATATAGAGAACAAATGGTGGCATGTTTACACAAACTTGAGACAAGTGATGCTTAGAATAAACATCACAATGCAATGTCCGGATTGAAACCAGATAGTGGGGGAAAGAAATCAGCATTTGAATGAACCAGGGCATATTCTATACATTCCAAAAGAACATTATACCAACAGCCGTAGGATATGATAATGACAACTCAATCTCCCATGCACAGCAATGTCCAGGAACTCAACATGCTTGACTTTAGTCACTAGCATCACAGGTTAAGGCCTGTCCCGCCCCGCGGGACCTAGTTATTTGTGGGGGCAAAGGGGGTCGTACCTGTAGGAGATGAGGGAGAGAGAGAAATGAGCACAAGTAGACGAATGCCTTTCAAGTGCTCACTTTATTGTGCAGCAGTTTTATTTTTATAGGGCAGTTCTGGCAGGGTTTCAAAGAGGAGGAAGTAACAGTGGAAAATCACCAAGACTATTGTAAGAAATCACTTGATTCATGTGATTGTTACAGTGGAGGCTCACAAGGTTATACAGTCACTAAAAACAACATCTGTGGTTTCTGACATCTGTTTGTCCGGCAGGGCTATTAACCAAGAGGTATGATTCACAGACCTCTGTTGTTTGTCCGGCAGGATATTACAAATCAGAGTCTGGGGGCTTTGCCGGCTCCCGACAAAGGCCTGTGTGCCTAGAAGTATATTGTTGTTGTTGTTTTTTAATTTATTTTACTTTATTTTATGTGCATTAGTGTGGAGGTGTCAGATCCCTTGGAATTAGGGGTACAAGACAGTTGTGAGCTGCGTTGTGGGTGCTGGGAAGTGAACCTGGGTCCTTTGGAAGAGGAGACAGTGCTCTTAACCACTGAGCCATCTCTCCAGCCCAGAAGTATATTGTTAACTAGGGTATTGCTATCCAATATGGAGTCACTGCCTACGCATCTGGTTGTGAAGGGTTGAACTGTAGCCTCTGGGACTGAGGAACTGAAGTCCAATTTCAGAAAGCTCAGGCTGAGCTACATCTGGGCAGTGGCCACTGTGCTGGCCAGTCTGTTCTGAGCCCATTACTTGAGGTGTCTGCACACAGATACCCTCTGGGAGCTGGTTAGAAATGCAATCTCAAGTCCTAGCCAGACTGTAGGGGATGATCTGCAGCTTAAGACTGAAAGCCTGCAAAGCAGCCCCCTAAGAGCAGGGCTTCTGAATGCACCAAAGGCTGAAAGTTGGCAGAAGGGTGAATATAATGTATACCTCTCTCACTTCTTCCCCAGAGACAGCATCTGTAATTTTCCTCACCAGATTTTCCAAAGCCAAAGCTTCTATCTTCTGGGAATGTAGCACCATGAAGTGAGAAGAGCAATTCCACTGAATAATGAAAAAAGCCTTAAGTTATCCTTCACTATGTAAGCGGATTCCCCCCTTACAGCTTTTACATGTATTTGTGACACTGTGTGTACCTGTGTGTGTGTGTGGCCACATAGCTTGGGAACTCCTCTGCTGTCCTCTTATTTCTAAGGTCCAAAACAAGAAATGATTCACTTTCCTGACTTGTTTTGTTGTTGTCTTATTTTCATTTGAGACAGCATCTCTCACCTAGCTTGGGCTGGCTTAGAACTCATTACATAGCCTAGGATAACCTTGAACTTCTGATCCACCCGTCTCTATCTGACATTACAGGCATGAATCATTACCCTGTTTAAGTGCTGGGAGTAGAGGCCAGGGCTGCATGCCCATTAGGCAAGCACCCCACAGCCGAGGCACATTCTCAGCCCTCTCATTTCAACAGCACATACTGAGCGTGTGGGAGGTAGTACAGGACTGCCATGAGATCAAGTCTAACCAGGGTTTCAAGTAAGACCCTGTCTCAGGAAAATAAGTAAATAAAAATCACACACACAATCAGGCATGGTGGTGCACACCTGTTTTCCTAGCACTTGGAAGTCGACAGCAGGAAACTATGTTTAACAACCTAGGAGCCAGGTACACACCTGTAATCCCAGCACTCAGGGAGGCAGAGGCAGGCAGGTCAGCCTGGTCTACAATGAGAGACCAGGACACCCAAGGCTACACAGAAACAAACAAGCAAACAACAAAAAGAACCGCCTCGGATACAGGTTGGTGAGAGCTTTGTTTTAAAATACCAACAGAAAACAAAACTGCCAAACCAGCATAGCCGGGCCCCCAGATCATTTTTATGTAGCACTTGGGAAACTCTGTATTTCCGTTAGTTAATCCACACATGCTCCTTTCCATTCAAATTGGCCACAAAATCGATCCCAGGACTAATACTACATGTACCTACTGCGGTTGGTGTCAACTTATTGGCTGATTTAGGAATCAACCAGGAATTTATTTTATTTACTTATTTGAGAGGGTCTTGCTCACTATGCTGCCTGGGTTGGATCCAAACTCCTGGCATCATGCATTCTCTTGCTTCAACCGCAGTACCTGGACCCCAGCCAGTTAGAAATTTTTCTTTTTACACTAGTGTAATGGCTAGCTGCACGAAAACATGAAGATCCTGAAAGAAATCAGTTTTAAAACACTTCTATTGTTTGCTCTTTGCCAATTTTACATACATACAAAATGCATCTATTCCTCTCACACCACACACCAAGCTCTGATGCCCCTTCCACCTCTCCCCAGTAAGTCTAAGCCCCTTTCTCATGTTCAAGGCCATCACACTCAGCTTCCCTTTTGTCGCTTTTGCTTCTGAGAATCCTTCTCCTAGTGTCAAGGGAAGTGTCCTGGCTTCCATGCTGAGGTGATGGCTTACCTCACACCAAATCTCTCCAGAGAAATCTATGTCCTCAAGTCTCAAAACAGCTTGAAGAACCTGCCTCAAATCATTGCTTTCCCATTGATGTTTAAAAAGATAGCTATCCAGGAAGCTGGTGAGGTGGCTCAGTGGATACAGGTGCTTGTCAAGCCTGATGGCGAGCTTGATCCCTGAGACTCACATGATGGAAGAACTGACTCCTGCACCTCTTCTCTGAGACCGCCACACATTGTGCAAGACGTGTACATGAACACACAAACAGGCTTGCACACGCGTAAGACAATCACCAAAATGTAATTAAAAAGATTACCTGTACACACACAATAAAATGTAATTGTAAAGAGAGAGACATGTACAAATTGGTGAGGCTGATGTGACCAGGGAAACTAACTCCTCACATGAGGCCTCAAAGTGTTTCCCAGATGAGGCCGGTAAGCTGAGCTGCTCTGGTTAAATGTGAAGCATAGGCATAGTACTGTGTACGCTTCCAGCAGGAGCCTGAGTCTGCTCAGAAATAACTCAGCCTGTGGCTGGAGTGCAGACAGGACCACTCTATGCTTAGCGAGTCTGAATCTGTAGGGAAAGGGTCTTTAGAAATGAGCTAGTGGAAAGGATTAGTTGTACAGTTCTATTCCTCATTCTTCCGCAGCCCTTAGCCCTGGTACAGGCCAGTATGAAGAAAGGATTAAATGCATTAATGGTTCTCGATTGTGCTTTCCTGGCCAGATCCAGGATGAATGCCATTCTCTTTTCAGGCATTTCCTTCACTCCAGAAAGCACACTGGGAAGCCAGGGCGTGACGCTGCGGGAGGGATAACCGAGTTCAGGGCATGTCATCAGTCTCCCCAGCAGATACTATTTTAAATGCTCTCACAGCCCCATACTTGATCAAGACACATCTATGTCACCTCTGCCAAGGAGGTGAGGCATTCACTGAGTGCCTTGCTTTCCTTTAGTCAGGGATAAGATTGAAAAAAAAAAAAAATTATACGCATTAGTGTTTTGCTTGCATACTTATCTGTGTGAGGGTATTGGAGTCCCTAGAACTGGGACTACAGACAGTTGTGAGCTGCCAGGCAGGTGCTGGGAACTGAACTCTGATCCTCTGGGAGAGCAAACAGTGAGAGCTCTTAACTACTGAGCCATCTCTCCAGCCCCCTAAAGCCTAGTTTTATTTATTTTTTCTGTCCAGGATCCACTCTGTAGAGCAGGCCGACCTCAAACTCACAGAGATCAGCTTGCCTCTGCCTCCCAAGTGCTGGGATTAAAGGACCACACCGCCACCGACAGGCGGAGACAAGATTTTTACATTTATTTACATAATCAGTAGAAAGGGATTTTAAAAAATATTTATTACATTTGATTCTACAAATAATAGAAAATGAAACTGATAGAGTCATGTCACACAACTTCAGAAAGGCATATCCATCCTTTCAGAGAAAGGCAAAGGTTTGCAGTGCCCATGATGGAGATGCCTAAGCAGCTGCTGACAGATCACACTGCTGGGAAGAGGAGCCCTTTTCAGTTTTCCAGATTTTCTTGTTGATCACTGTTTACTCTGGAGTCCAGTGGAAAGAGTTCTGAAGTAGAAGGCACCTAGAGCAAAATTAGACCTTACCCGGTAAAAACTGCAGGTTTGTATCAAGGAAAAGGCTCCCCTGAAAGATTATATGCAGATTAAACACAGAAGCCACTGCAAGCTGTAAAGTATGTAAAATGCCTGCCTGGAGCTAACACACAGTTGCACAATGGAAACCAGGCTGTGTTAATAAATGTGTGGGTGTTTTGTTGTCACTGACACCAACATGAGCACTGTTTGTTAAGTGTGGACTCTTTTGTTTATTTTTGGATACAGGGTTTCACTGTGTATCTTTGGCTGTCCTGGTTTGCTTTGAAGACCAGGCTGCCCTCCAACACACAGATCTGCCTCCCAGAGTGCTGGGATTACAGGCGTGAGCTACTGCGCCCGCCAAGTGTGGACTCTCTAATTTCCAGGGTCAAGACTTGTTTGCTGCGTTTGCTCTTGAGATGAACCGCTGTGTAATCCCATCAGGGACTTAAACAATTATTATTTGTACTTCAGGCGCACAGAAAAACCTAAAACTACTATTTTAAACCAAAGTCCCCATTTATTTGTTTGCTATAAAGCCAGAAAGCTGGTCCTGAACTAGAATTTAAGCACCTAAAGTATATTCTGACCAATTTATATTTTTTGAGCTATAATTAAGATCCTCAGGATTTGTATATGTGTACAAATATTGCAAATTATTTCTTTAAGCTGATAAAAACTTTAAAAAATACAAATAATCCTTTACTACAAAAGTTTCAAATTCCAAACATGAGTCAGCACTTCAAAAAGAAAAGAACAGGAGGTCAGCAAGCAGGTCTGTGTCTCCTCTCTGAGCTCAGCGCGCTGCTCATCGGAGCCAGTTGGTATTCAGCTGAGTCTGGTTCTTGATGCTGGTGTCCATTTTTAGCACTTCTCGAATGGCCATGGTGGCGTACGTAGATGGAGGGAGCGAAAAGTCCATCTTCAGAGCTCTGAATTTTCCTTCTGCCAGGCGAGAAAGACGAGCATGGTCAAAGACTGAAGGCAGCTGCGGGATGACCGAAGATCACAGGCCTCCCCCAAAGCTACACTCCTTCCCCTATGGTTCCAAGGGTCCTCCGAAGATGAGACCACCGAAATGAGAACTCATGAGCATATGAACCAGCTGGATGGCCGCAGTAAATTTACTCAGGGACCTTGATAAACAGGGCAGGCAGGGCTGGCAAGATCCGGTAAAAGCACCGCTGGTAAGCCTGGTGACTGCAGTGTGATCCCTGAGACCCGCAGGGTGAAGAGAACCAGCCCCCACAAACTGCCCTCTGATCCCCCCTGCTTGTGCGATGAGCACACACAGACACACACACACACATGAAAAAACACCTCCCATCTTGCTGATTTACCAGAAGCAAAAACTGGTGGTGGTTTTCCTTCTAGGTTGTCCACATCCGTGTTGAAAAGCGGAATTTTAGGATCGTCATAGGCAACGACTTCCCTTCAAAACACATGAAGAGAAGCATGAGTGTGAGCGCTCAAAGCTCTTCAGCCCCACTTGGGCAAGGAGGACATACAGGTTGGCCGGCAGCCCCCTGAGGGACAGAACAGGATGACTGTGTGCACAGCTGCCTCCCCATTCTTTACAGGCTGAAGACCGCCTTTCCATTACTTTACGGTAGATGACAAGTGGCATCGGAAGGTAGAAACGATTTGGAACGTCTTCCTAGCATGGTGGGCTTCACTCTGTATAGGTGAGGTGGCATTAACACTTCCTCCACAGTGGGTACCGCTGCCATCACCTCCTTATGGAGGGACTGCTCTCCAGAGGGTGGAAATCAACTCCGGCAAATTCATGCCCATTGCCAGGACAAAGTTAAAAAAGCTTCAAATGTATCTTTAACAATGTTGATTTCTAAATTCTAATTGTATTTTGTATGTATGAATGGTTTGCCTGCATCTGTGTCTGCGCACCCGTGGGTGCAGTGCTCAAGGAGGTCAGAAGAAGGTGTAGATCTCTTAGAACTTTTACAGACAGTTGTGAGCTGCCATGTGGGTGCCAGGAATTGAAGCCTGGTCCTCTGGAGAAGCAGCCGGTGCTTTCAACCAAGGAGCCATTTCTCCAGCCCCTGAAGCAAATGGAAGTTTTACAGAGAAAGGGAAGAAAGCTCATTTTCTGTATATTTGTTCAGTAAGTCAGGAATACCAACAAAATGCAAAAGAAGCAACTTTCAGTATCTGATTGTAGCCAACACTAGTTTCCTGATCACTTGGAAAATACTAATGGGTGGCAGTAGTAACAGCAGCAATCAGGACAGTCAACAGCTATGGAGCATTTCTACGCTGGGTTCTGGGCACAGAAACGCACGCACGCACGCACACAGCAGCACGCACACAGCAAAACTGTGCGATTCTATAAAACATCGCAGTTCTGCATCTGTCTATACTCACCAGCTGACATTCTGCGGCCGAATAATGATCTTCCGGTAGGCCCCAGACAGGGAGTAATCTCGGATTGTGTGTCTCATGTTGTCAATATCAAGACTGTCTGCGGTGAGCATTTCCCTGTAGGCCTCACTAACTAATACAAAAGACAGTTAGTTGGAACCCAGCCAGTCGGCAGGCTACCTTGAACTATATACTAGAAAGAGCAGAACAGGCACGTTGACTAGGACTGCCCTAACCAAGTTAGTTAACGCTAGTGACTTAGTAACCAGGCCTAGAAGGCACCTCCAGCCTCAGCTTAGTAACCCTGTGGTATTATTTTTGTAATCAGCCATATAGTTTGTTGTAGCATCAAGTTTCTAGGCTAGCTTGAAAAGGCCACTTCAGGTGGAGTTTCTGTTACTACACGGTGACTCTAAATGTTACAAATAGGAGATCCTAGAAAGCATCTGGTTTACCTCAGCCCACAGGAGAGTTTCTAGTATCCCCTATGCGTCATCTGTGGGGGAACCAGCACAGGAGGCCCAGAATGCAAAGGTCCCTCCTATTACAGCTCGTTTTCCGCCACTCTGCTGACTCCTCTGAAACATGGCAGGTTAGCCGTCCTCCTCGTGTGTAAGTGCCGGAACTCTACGCCGCTTCCTTCAACTGTTCCTCTGACATTTTTGGCTTTCTCTGCTCCAGGACTAAGATACTTGGTCTACCAATTAGTCTGTGTTAACGTGATGCAGACTGGGGGAAGCGGCCCTTGACTAAGGACTTACTCCCATCAGACTGGCCTGCAGCATGTCCACAGTGCAGTTTGCTGGTTTTGGAGGAGGGTCTAGCCCGCTGTGGGTGTTGCCACCCCTGGACAGGTGGTCCTGGCTTGTCAGAGGAAGCTAGCCGAGCAAGCCAGAGGAAGGCAGCAATGAGCAGCTTTCCCTCAGTTCCTGCACCCACTCTTGCTAGAGCTCCTGTCCTGACCCAGTGTGATCAGGTTGGGTAAGCCCAGTTCACCCTTTTCTCCCCAAGCTGCCCCTGGAGGTAATGTTTTATCACAGCAAAAGAAGCAAAACTGGACCCTGGAGCAGCGAACTGGTCAACGTTGTTTCTTCTCCTGTTTTAACTGAGCCTGGCCCACTGCTACTGAAAGGGAACCCCAGGACACTTGGCTCTTGATCAGACCAACTGTCTGGGCCACCCTACAGGTGTCTGCGATAGTCGTGATCCGGGTTCTGCCGGAGACTGGCATGCAGGTCGGAGGACTCCCTCTAGTGTGGACATGCCCTGAACAGAGCAAAGGCAACAGGGCTCCCTCTCTCCCAGACTTGAGACAGAATCTCTCCTGCTCTTGGACTTCACACACATCCTAGGTTCTTGTACCTGAAGCCCCTGACCAATGGCTTCTCTGGTCCTCTAGCATGAGGAGAGCCAGGGACGTCTCAGTAGCTATAATCCAGTAAGCCAATGCCTCTCATAACCCCCCTTATCTCTATTTGTGCTATCAGTTACAGAAGGACTGTGACTAAGAAAAGGCTTTGCTTTTATTTTTATTTTCCTGTTTAAAAGCACAAGAACAATTTTATCAGTTCTTTCTTTTGTTTTCTGAGACAGGGTTTCTATGTGTAACCTAGGCTGTCCTCAACTGGCTTTGTAGACTAGGCCGTTCTTGAACTCACAGAGATCTGCCTGCCTCTGCCTCCCGAGTGCTGGGATTAAATGTGTGTGCCACCATTCCTGGCTCTTATCAGAGTTTAAAAGAAGAACTCCACAAAAGGCAAGCTGTAGATCTCAGCAGCCATCCAAGGAGGAAGATGAAAGGCCATGCCATCTGGGTCAGGCTCAGAGGTCAGCCATGTGGCAAACAGGAGGAAAGGGGGCCTTCAAAGAAAAAGTAAGGAAGCCCAAAGTGCCAGGAAAACCATAGCTGTGCTATGTCGTGCAGCAAGTAAAAAAAGCGGCACCTCAGGAAGAGGCAGGACACCTCAGCAACAGGTGCTCGTGGCAGCTGTGAGGCAACCACGAGCTTTAGCATCTTCAATCTCTCCTTGGCTGATGCCATGGGAAGCAGATTCTATTCGTCCCTGCCCGCCTTCCTCACTCTTTCCTGCTCACCCCACTCCCTTCTCTTCAGTGATGTCAGCCAGTCCAGGCAGCAGGGCGATGTGGACCGCTTACAAATCAGAGCTCGAAAAACCTGCCCAGGGGTAGCCAATCACCCAAGAGGACTTTAGTCCTCAGCATTTTCTAATTTACAGCATTTCAAGGAATGTAACACTAGCAAGTAGAAATACAGCCCTCTGACCTAGGGAAAACTTTATTTTTAACAGAACAAACAAACACCTATCCACAAGCCAGTGCTGGCTGGGAGAAGATACTGGGTCAGCTCTCCCAATCCGCCCAGAGCCGTTCCTTTCCTGACACTGCATCCCCGAGCCACAGACGCCGAAAGCCACCAATGGCACCCACGACGGTGATAGAAGCCATGATAAAAGTCTGCACAATGGGAAGTAAGTTAGATTGGCATCCAACATACAGGCTGAAGCAATCCTCTAGCCTCAGCACCTGGGCTCACAGGCCCATGACATTACACTGGGGTAGCTTCTAATTTAAACTAATCTTCTGAATACATTCCTTTCTAGAAGACCCTCACCATTTAAAAAAAAAAATATATATATATATAGTTCATATATATATATATATATATATATATATATATATATATATATATTGTTCATATATATTTCTATGTAGCCATGGTTGGCCCGGAACTTGCTTTGTAGGCCAGGCTAGCTTTGAACTTACAGAGATCTGTCAGCCTCTGTTGGGATTAGTCATCACACTCAGAAGTTTATATATTTTTGAAAGCTAAAACTCTATTAAAACTTGCTAGAAAGAAAGCTTTAAGATTATGTTTCAAGTGCTGATTTTTCCCTCTGCTTCAATCTTGGCTACTGTCAGCTTAATCACATTGCATTTCTTTTAACTATTTGGCCCCAAACATGAGACTTACTTTTATGTTTGGGGTAGATAACATCAAAACCTGGCAAAGGCATCACCACATCATGAATGGAGTAATTATCAACATCATCATCTTCAATATAGGTGGCTGTGGCTGCAAATCCATAAGTAAACAGCAGGTTAAGAAAAAGCCTTTTTCATGAATCCAGCTTCCTAAAATTATACACATCTAAGTGAGTGTTTAAAAGCACAAGATGTCCAGATCCAGAGGTCCTTTTTAAATTGGCCGAGGAACCTTGAGCAAGGGGCTGAATCTGGTACAAACCAGAGTACCTCCCGGTAGCACTGTGACAGGGCAATGCAGGCAAAGCCTAAGACCACAGTGATGTTTCATAGAAGACAGGGTATTAGCACTTAAAAAAAAAAGATTCTATTTTGTGTATATGGATGATTTGCCTGTATGTATGTCTGTGTACCATGTGTGGGCAGAAACCCAGAGGCCAGAGGAGGGCATTAGAGCCCCTGGAAATGGAGTTATAGACAGCTGTGAGCCCCCATGTAGGTGCTGAGGATGGCTGCTCCTCTGGAGGAACAGCCAGTGCGCATCACAGGGGAACCACAGCTCTAGACCCATATTAACATTTCTTCCTTCCTTCCTTTCTCTCTCTCTTTCCCTCCTTCCCTCTCTCTCTCTCTCTTTTTAAAGAAAGGGTTTCTCCATGAACCCCTGGCTGTCCTGGAACTCCCAGAGGTCCACCTGCCTCTGCCTCCTGAGTGTCACCATGACTGGCAAGCACTTCTTATGTTAATGCTGTGGATCACTCTATCATGCTCACCAATAAAGTTAGCTCCAGGCTGGTATTCACCTGAAGAAACTGCCTGATGACAGACTGAATCACTGAGACACATTAATAAATATACGTATTTTGAAGACCGGGATTGATGGATGAATGCTTGTGAAGGACTTTTAGCCAATACTGGCCCAAAGCTTATTCTGCTTTACTACCTGGAGGCCCAGACTTGGCTGCTTATTCAAAACACATACATATTTTCTCATTGGTGATACAAACTAGCAGCCTGAGCTCCTGTGGCCTTTCTATCTCCCAGTTACTACATATGTCTTTCTTAACTAGTAGCCATGCTGGATTTCAAAAACACGGCTATAAAATATCTGCGTCCTAACTTGGCTGAATGACAGTAGAATGACAGTAGAATATGCCATTTTACCTCCTTTGAGAACAAGGTCCCCTGGGACAGGTTTCAGCCCGTAGTCTTCTATCCTTTTGCTTACCATGTTATTCCATACATAACTTTGATAACTATGGATATACATTAAGCGATTATTTCTTGGTATCTGCAGAGAAAGGAGAAACAGGCAAAGAAATAATTCTGAACATGTAAAATACCATTTCCCCTCATATTTTGTTCATTTGGTGGTCATCCTAACACAAGGAACTCAGACTTCTCTGGTTGTGGGGCTGGGAATGTGGCTCAGTGGGAAAGCACTCTAGAGCGACCTGAACTATACACATCCCCGGGCTACACTTACCAATACGGTCCCCTTGACGTGAAAACACGCCCACAGGCAACCACTCACTACTGCCTGTCTCACCTTCCTTCTTGGGCAGCTTAAAGCTCCAGTGAAGACGCTGACCAAGAAATGACAGCACAACGCAATCAGATAGATGGCTCAGCTCATAACGGTACTTGTAGCCAAGCCTGACTGCCTGAATTTGATCTCCACGGACACGATGTAAAGAGAGAACGCACTTGCATAAGCTGTCCTGACCGCTACCTGTGGGCTCATAGACATGTGCCCTGAATGGACACAAACACAAAATACAGTTTAAAAAGAAATGACCTTACCATGGGTTCTGAATTTCCCAAATTCCACTTAATTAGTTATTTCCCACAGATACTCTCTTGTCCCTCTAATGTCACAAACGCCGCCATCATTTCCTACATCAATCTGCTCACCACCCTTCAGGGTACACCCAAGCAAGTTCCTTTGAAGATCACTAAAGGATTCTTATTTGCTGTTCTTTCAGAATCTTTTCAGATAATGTTTAAAAGGCATTAACCATCTTGAGTCATTGCCTGACTTCACAAATTGCACTCACTATGCCAAATGCAGAGACTATATTCTTCATTCCATATTTTGAAAGTCCTCGAAGCAGCTGCCCTTCCACACACCTTTTGACAGGTAGTTTCTTGAGGGCAGAGGCTGGGTCTTTGGTCTTGGCCCATTCTTCTCTGCATTTCACCAAGTACCCCTTTTCAGCTGTGGGAGAAGAGAAGCTATGGTCAAACTTGTCCAACAGAAAAATGTGCACCACTTAACATGCTTCATAGGGGATTTAGAACTGGGAAAAAATTCATGTGTGACCAAGAAGCTCACAGCTGCCTGAAAGCAAACACACAGGACCCCCGGGAGTTTACTCAATGGCTCTGTCACAGCAAGAATTATTATTCATCTCTGCCCCAGCTAACCCAGCAAGGGACAAGTCTTGATGGAAGCTTCTCCTTTTCTTTGACCACTGTACTCTCAAGTTTGATGGGGTGCTTTCCTTAAAATTAAAAACAGTATTTTTTTTTTAGCTTGCAAATGAATGAATAGTTACCTAAAGTGAGTATTATTATTTTGACAGTTTATAAACTACCAATTAAATCCCCCCTTTAGTTTTAAGAGATTAACCTAAAATTTTAGTGAACTCTTTAAAAATCTTTAAGGTATTTTGCCAAGAGTGCATATTATACTATGTTTTAACAAAATAGCCACATAAACAAGTTTCCTATAAATCAGAGAATTTGTACTGGAGATAAATGAATTTACTTCAAATATGTCTCATCATGCATGAATAAATTAGATGAAGAAAGAGCTAAAACCACAATACAGATCTTAAAAATTCAATCCCATACTTAAAACTGTGAAAATAAAATGGCATTTAAAATGTTTAATATTAAAAAATCAAGAACTTTAAAATAACAACCAGCACAGTTCCTACACATTCGTATGCCAGCTATACAGTCTATGTACTTGATTTTTAACACAAATCTTTTTCTTACCTCCAGAGCGGGGTTTCAGTATTAAATCCATGACTTCTGTCCAGGAATTCTGTAGAATTGCTCTAGAATTAAACGGTATTTATATTACTTAATTTGCATAAGATAAGCTTTATATGCTCCGTTGTTGAGCGACAAGTTAACACTTGTTTATTAAATTCAAAAGTATTCATTAAAATGATGATACAGACTTCAGTGACCAGAACCAGCTGTAAAAAGCGTCTCTGGGGCTGGAAGTGTGAAGAGTGCTTATTGCTCTTGCAGAGGACCTAAGTTTGGATCCCAGAAAGCACATCCAGCATGCCCGGAGCTCCAGCTCAAGAATCTGCTGCCCTCTTCTGGCCTCTATGCACATTACACTCAACATGCACCCTGCCCCCCCCCCCATCTGCTCTGCAGAAGACCTGGATTCAGTTTCTGAATGTCCAGTCATATATGGGACATCTATATCATCTCCTCCAAAGACCAGGGAGCATCAAAGGAGAAGGGGGTGGAGAGAAAGTAAAAGCTGGAGGTGGGAGTGCGGAGGGAGCTACCTTCTGAGCATGACAGGAACCACTGCCCTCTTGAACCCACAAGATTGCTAACAAGACCATGTCAATCCCCGCCATGGTATGCAGTGGGGCTCAGTGAGAAGGTGTCCACGCTCCTATGAACAACTCTAATGAACCTCCAGGACACACAAAGAACACATGAGTAAGCAGGAAGAAAGCTGGGAAGAGGCAGGGGACTGGAGGAGGGACAGTGGGGAGGGCAAGAGGGTATCATGGGAGAATTCAACTGAATATGTAGACATATGAAAAGAATGAAACCAACCAGAGTGTGTAATTAATATATGCCAAACACTTTAAAGAAAAGTATGAGTTGTCCTTTTGCTATGGACAACAATAGGTTTTCATATCTTGTTTTTCTTTATCCTAAATACAAATCATCGTCCATTTAACTGTACACTGGGACTTGGCATTTTCCCTTAGGAAACTCTATGGTGATAGCCGTCAGGTCTCTGAAGGTAGAAAATAGTCTGGCACTGTGAAAACAAAATTGTTTGAAACCTGGAACCAGCTTGTACTGGCCTGTGGGCACATTGTTCAGTGTGTGTTTCTGGGTAAATTTGACAGCACTTTACTGAGGAATTATTACCGATTTCCTCTGGAATACAAAACTATAGGGTCCCACGGGCATGCTTCTGCTAAGTTAAAGTAAAAATACACAGGCTGACGAAACCCTCCTTAAATGTTCTGTCCCACAACAGCCTGCGTCTACTATGCGCACCTGTATCTTCTCTGACTGACTGTGGTGGTCCTTCCTCCTCCGGTGCTGGAGATCTCTAGGGCTTCATGGTCACTGGGCAAGCCCTCTGCAGGCTGAGCCACATTCTAGACTTAAGCTTTTTTTTGTGTGTTGCTCTTCTCTAAATTAGCAGGTTAAATCATTCTATGTTTTCCAGGCTGGCCCGTCCTGTCACAATCCTACCTCGGCCTCCCATGTAGCTGTCCTGGACACCACAGTGGCTGCCTAGCCTTAATTTACCATTATTTCTATGTATTAATTACACCATATATTTTAAGCCTAGAAATAGGTGCTGCATGAACTCCACCCTCACTCCCAGCCCCCTGACAAGTTTGGTATTATTTCCACATTACAGAAGGGTAATCTGAGGCTCCAAGCTCCAGCCTCGCTTTACTGCCAGCGTATTCACTTTCTACTACCACCTGAAAGAGGCATGGGGACTGCCACGGAGCAGACTGCTCCTTGTAAAATCACACAAGCAAATACTAGCTGATGCTGAAAAACTACACTGGAGACAACAGTCTCTGTCGCTGTTCTATGCCCTCCCAAAGCACAGCCCCTATCCTTGCTGAGAGAGAACGAAGAACAAATGTTCTAAGGCCACGCTCAGGTGTAACTACTGCCCTTCTAACTCCCTCATGAAGAGTTGCTTTGTGTAGTCATCGCCGCTGGGCGCTCAGATCCCCACAGGACGGTTAGGAAACCAAGTATTTATTAATGAGAGCTCTGCTCTTAATTTAGGCCGGAAGGCGTGCCTATTATCTGTATGTGAACCAAGCTCTTAAATTCCACATTACTAATTATAGCTTCTAGGGTTTTCTTGAAAGGGTCGGGGGTGGGAAGATGAAAGATGCACCAACTGGGACTCATGTGGGGTTGGGTGCTCTGGGTCTGTGTGACTCAACTTCTGATTGCTGACCGCTTAACCTATTCAAAAGTAAAAGAAAAGCCAGGTGCGGTGGCGCTGGCCTGTAATCCCAGCACGAGGGAAGCAGAGACATTCTGATCTCTGAGTTTGAGGCCACCCTGGTCTACAGAGTGAGAACTCCTGCCTGGAAAAATAAAAAGATAAACAAAGAAACAAACAAAACAAAACAAAAAAACCCCAAACCAAGACACCTCTGAAACGGCTAATAAGAGTAAGAGAAAAACATTTACCATTTATGTCATATCCTTTTCAAGTGTGCGCATGCCTGTATGTGCTCTACATGTGCACCGAGGGGCCCGAAGTCTTCCTCAGTGCCTCTCCACCTTAGCCTTTCAGAGAGTTTCTTGCTGGTTAGGCTAGTCTGGTTGGCCAGAGGTCCAGGGACCCACTTGTCTCCACTGGCCCATCACTGGGGTTACACAAGTTGTACCACACCTGGCTTCTGTGTAGATGCCGGGGATCTGAGGGTAGGTCCTCATGCTCACTACGTAGCCAGAGCTACATAGCAAGACAGCGTCCCCCCAAAACAAGACCTAACAAACACCCCCCAAATAAAAAGATTAACATACAGATACATGTTAGGAAATCAATACAAACCTTCCAACTTGATACGTAGGCACAGCTGTGGTCCCAAATCTTTGCATGCCGTAGTAGTTAATGAAGCCAGTCTCCTTCAGAGACTGCATGGCTTGCTGGACTTGCTCATCAGTTCCCGTTATATTCCTGAGGGACCCAAATCACCCAAAGAAAAACACGACAGTCAAACACATTTTATGATGCCCATCGTAACAGCAGCTTGGCCGTCTCACCTTTGCAATCTTGTCTCTAGCTCCTGAGGACTCTGTCGGTTTGTTAATCTGATTACGTAAATTCATCATTTTAACCAACTTTTTTTTTTCTTTTGAACAGGGTCTCTCTGTGTTGCCCTCGGTGTCCTAGAACTCAATTTGTAGACAAAACTAGCCTCAAATTCACAGAGATCCCCCTGCCTCTGTGCTTTAATCCTCAGTGCTGGGATAAAAGACATGTACGAGCACTGCCCAGCTCATTTTAATCAGTTTTTTTAAAAAATTATTTTATGTGCATTGGTGTTTTGCCTATATGTATGTCTGTGTAAGGCTGTTGTCAGATCTTGAAGTTATAGACAGTTGTGAGCTGTCACGTGGGTGCTGGGAATTGAACCTAGGTCCTCCGGAAGAGCAGTCAGTGTTCTTAACCGTTAAGCCATCTCTCCAGCCCCTTTAATGAGTATTAAGTGCAAATTATCATAGCGTAAAGCACATGTACAGTGTGGTACAGCAACTACAATTACCTAGTTCTCAAACCTGCTCGTGTCTCCGAATCCACTTAGTTATTTATTTTACAATAGTTTTGATACATACATATATAGCTAGCCCCTGGCCAGCCTGCAATCCATGTAGACCAGGTTGACCTTGAAGGAGTAGTGTGATCTCCTGCGTCTGCCTCCTGAGTGCTGGGATTTCAGGCATGAGCCTGATCCCAGACTGAAACTTACACCAACAAAAACTCTCTGCCAGAGCAAGCTCTAACCTTTCTATGAATGTGCCCATTCTAGGCACTGCAAACCAGCTAAATCACAGGCTCTTTATCTTTCAAAACTGTTATCTGAAGAACAGTGTTTCTGAAAGCTATGGGAAGCTTTTGGGGGAGAAAGACCCATTTATCAGGGAAAATACTCCACAGTATTTGTTCCTAACCCCTACCGGCCTTGTTCTCCCAGTCAGCATTTCCATTTGCACCAGCTCTCCTGTACCCTGATCGACACAAATGAAAACACTCACGAAGGCCCAGCGAGCCAACCCCAGTTCTGTCCTCCTACCTGCAGTACTTTACCTGAGAACTACAGTGAAGTGATTTCCTTGAAGCTCTCCCAGTTTCAGAGGGGTTTTCTGATAGCTGAAATTCCCTAGCTTAAAGTTCATCAGGCACTTGTTCAGGTGGGCGAGCCTCTGTGCACTTATTCTTAAAGAAAAAAGGAGCAGAGAAAGGCCCATGAGATCCTACAGAGGGCAGGGGCACACCGAGGCTGCGACCGGGGAAGACCGCAGAAGGCAGCTCGCTGCACTTGTCCCATCCCCTGAATCATTCCTGTGCAAACAGTACCGGCATGCTGGGGCCTAAACACCGAGGAACACGTAAGTGAGACGTGGAGGTCTCTACTTTTCTGCGGGCAGTTAGTGACAAAGCCGATGGTGGCAGACAGCAATCCCACAAAGGTAAAGGTCGGAAAAGATTATTCATGACTGGGCTAGTAAGAAAATACCCTAAACTCTTAACAAAAAAAAAAAAAAAAAAAACAACAAACCAAACCAAAACAACCTTTGAAAACACAAAAACATAGAGAAGAAAACCCATAGGTTCATCCCCGGAAAAAGCATTAGGTCTCTGGATCTCCTCATTCTTCTAAGGAAACAATTTAAAGATGTACATAACTAGACTCACACAAATCCGCACCCTGCTATCATTTTACAGAAGTATTTCCCATGCTGTTAGAATTGTTTCATTAGAAAGCCTTTTGTCTTCCTCAACAGGAAATCTATATAGAGAAGCAAACACTACACTGAAAAGTCTTTGTTCTTTATCCCCATAACGCAGCTGGTGTTAACAGTCTCTTTCTGTGAAAGATTTAGTTTATTTTTAATTGTGTGTATGTGTGAATAAGTACAGGTACCCTGGGAGGCCAGCCATTGTTCTCCCTCGCACCAGGGTTACAAGAGGTCATAAACTGCCCAGTGTGGGTGCAGGTCCTCTAACTATCTCTCTAGCCTCCTAGCCTGGAAAGGTTTGAAAGAAGGTTCAGACTAACACAACACCCTCAAAAAAGGTGTTTGTTTGAGAGGCTTCATGTTCTTAAAATATTAACATTTTGAAAAGAATAAATTTTATGTTTTTATTTGAAAAGACATATGAGGGGGACTGAAGAGATGACTCAGCAGTTAAGGGCACTTGTTCTTACAGAGGCCCTGGGTTTGATTCCCAGCACCCACATGCTGGTTCTTGAAAACCTGTAACTCCGGTTCCAGATCCAATGCCCTCTTCTGCCGTCCACAGGCACCAAGCTTATACCTGGTGCAAATGTAGGTAAAATAATGACACATAAAATAAGATGAATCTAAAAACAAAAAACAAAATGACCTCCCTCCTCCAAAACCCAAAAGCCCCCGTAAGGGCTATATAGACCATTCTGGTCTATATAGCTAGTTCCAGGTCAGTCAATGTTACAAAGTGAGACCCTGCCTAAAGACAAACAAAACTAAAAACACCCAAAACCAAAAAATACTTCTCACAATACAGCATAAAAGACAACACACTATAAAAGTCAAAGGTGCTTGCCAGCGCCCTCACCCCCCAGTGCCAGCCACTTTACAGCTTCATCTTGAATGCTTCCTTATGCATCTTTAGATTTCCCTGAATAGAAACGGAGTCGTTAGGCCCCTCTTTTCTACCATCCAGGCCCCAAGAATTCACTTACTTACTTACTTGACTATTAACTGTCTTTAAGAGTCTCTAATCTGAATCATGGACTAGTTGTTTCCTATTTTCAATTATTAGAAACAATGCCCACAATACATCATGGTGCTTAAAAACGGGGTTTTAATTTTTCCTATGTCCACGTTTCCTTTGACAGGACAGCCACTCTGTCAAGGAGCAGACGCAAGGGCGTGAGCTTGGCCTGAGTCTGCCAGGAGTTTATGTTTGTGTGTACATGTAAATGTTTATGTGCGCACGTACGTGTGTGTGTGTGTGTGTGTGTGTGTGTGTGTGTGTGTGCTCATGCCTATGAGGACGGGACTCTGGAAGCACTGGAGGATGCGTGGGTGTGGTTCCGCCCCCAAGCACCTAATCAAGGAACACGTTCCACAGGCCTCTCCAGTTCCAACGCGTGGAGGAAGCTAGTGGGGCAACCTTGCTCTATTACTTGGTCACAAAATAAGTAAATAAATAAATAAATTAAAAAAAAAAATGAAGCCACGTAAATGTTTAGAATTCACCTGTACAGGGCTCAGCAATTCAGAGCACTTGCTGCTCTTAGGGGCCGGTTTGTTTCTCTGCGTGCACACTGCGCTGCTTACAAACACCCGGAACTCCAGCTCCAGGAAATCTGATGCCCTCTTCTGGCCTGAAGGTCCCACACAGGGCACACACACAAAGTAAAAATAAAACCTGAAAAATTTTTCACCTGGGGCCAGGGATATGGCTCAACAGTGAAGAGCACGTGCTGCTCTTGCAGCTGATCCAGGTCTGACGCTCAGCATGGCCACGGTGGCTCATGAGTTTCAGAAGATCTGACCCCTCTGCTGACTCCCATGGGCACCAGGCATGTAAGCAGTGTGCACAGAAGCTGGACATTTATACACACAAAGACAAAACATCACCTACATAATAGCTGAGCTCCTGGAATTCTTTTTATTTTAGTGCTGGTGATTGAGCTTAGGATGCCAGGCAAGCATCCTACCCATGAGCTACCCCTGGCTCTTCCAGCAAAGCTGTGTCAATACTCCCTGACTAACTCCTTGATGTACTGAATGTCAGCTTGTTTATTTCCTCATTTGATATGTAAGGAAGCGGACTGACCAGGCTTTCCATTGCTTCGCCCCTTTTGGTCAGTGTTGGGGACTGGACTTAGGACCTCACACCGCCAGCTTTACTCAGTTAAGAAAAAAAGTTGCTGCTCCATAATCAGTAGTAGAGGTAGGAAGAGAGCCATCTAAGTCAGGACATGGGGGAAGCCTGTACACCTGTAGGACCTCACACAAACCAGGGCTAGCTCAAGAAAGGGAGCAGGTGGGTTCCAGCTGCCACGTCACAGCAGGCCCCTGGGTTGACATGTGAAGGAGGAAGCGGGAAGTCGAGGGCATGAGTTACTATGTCACAAAAACTCCACAAAGCACAGGCTCGGCACAAACACTGTCACGACCAACTGATGGAGCTCTTCAGTCAGCAGACACTGCTGAAGAAAGTGGCATCACTTCAGAGCAGGAACGAACCAACCAAATAAATAAATAAAATAAGCAAAAACAAAAGCCAGGAGCTAACAAGGACGGAGGTGTCAGCCTGGCTGTTCTGGTGACCTCTGGAGACGGTTGCTTACTAGTCCAGGAAAGAGCCTGACAGCTGTCCTTTTCTTTTCTTTCTTTCTTTTAAAAGACAGGGTCTCACTATGTAGTCTTCTGGTCTGAAACTCACTATATAGATCAGGCTGGTCTCATAGAGATCTGCCTGCCTCTGCCTCCTGTGTGTGTGTGTGTGTGTGTGTGTGTGTAAAAAGGTGAGAGCCTAGCCTTGTCCTTCCTTAAAAACATAAATTTCGCCATTTTAGCTCTTTTCAGTATATACTCATAATGTGTTCAATGTGTTTCCATCACCTGAAAAAAACCCTCATCCATTCAGCACTGACCATGGCCTCTGGGCTTCCCTGCAGCCCCTGAATTTTTTTTGTCTGCAGACTTCCCCATTTTGGACATTTCATGTCCAACGGAATGAAATTAAGTAATGGAAGAGAAATCAAATAGTGGTTTTCTTCTGCCCGACTACTTAGTGTAATTTTTTATTTTTTTTATGTCAGGGCCTCCTGTGTAGCCCAGGCTGGCTTAAAGCTTGCTCTTCTGCTTTACTCTGTGGAGCGGCAGGACCACTGGCTTGTGCCAACATGCCCAACAATACACTGCTCCTAAGGCTTGATGCTGTAAGATACACTGGCGTTTCACTCGTTTTTATAGCTGAGTAACATTCTATTCCCCAATACACAATGGACAGCCATTTCCACACGTGTACAGCAGGAGCCCAGAGCAACAGTTAGTTCTGGAAGGTGAAGGCACTCACTGACAACACTGTTCACCAATCCTGCTGACTGCACAGCAAGCGCTTCCGGCTGTAAAATCCTATGTGACAATGTTGTTTTTAAACAGTAAGGGCCAACAAGCTGACTAGTTACACATGAGCCTGTAATAAAAATGCCAGAGAAATGTTGGCCCAAGCTCAGACAGGAGACTGGCAGGAGCAGGCAGGAAAAGCAAGTCACTCTTATTGAGAAACTTGGAGCTCCTGCTGCAAGAAGCTGGGAAGGAATGCTGCTTATCCCGGAACTATCGACCCGAAAATAATTCAAATCCCTGTATGGCAGAAAGGGTTTATCCTGTTCCCCAGTTCTCACGGGAAAGGCCAATCGCCCAGCACACGGCTCCATTAAGCAAACGCAGGGTGTAGCCTGTATCCGCGAGATAAGTGTAATGTGCTTTCAGAGGCCAGCATTCGGATGTCTGTTACAGTTCCTCACAGAGGCAACGGAAAATGAAAACAAAGTCTGTAAGGTCAGAGCAGTTCCCTGGCCAAGCCTGACACCTGCTGGCTGATGGGGAGACCAGTGCCTCCATTTAAAAATTGTGTTTCTAATCCTCCAATTAGCAACACCCCCCTGCGCCCCCATTCTAAACAAAGCAACATCTTCACACACACTCAGTAAATGTGATGGAGAGGCGTGCCTATGACAACGTGCCACTGCCTCAGGGCAAGGAAGAAAAGGGCTAGAATAGAGCGGGCTGGAAAAAACAGTCCCCATTTGGTATTTCAGAATCTGGATCCTGCCCCACCCCCAGTCTTTCCTTGCCTTCCCTTTCCCTTTCTCCTTCCCTAATAAATAGTCTTATCTGCTTTTATTGTGTCCCTCCTGCCTTTTCCCCCTTTTAGTTTAGCATACAACGTAAATGAGCTTCTTTACGTCATTGTATTTTGTTCTCATCCATCCCTTGCACCTTTGTGCGTGCCCAGCTCTTGCTGGGGTTCCAAACCTTCTCAAAAACAATCTCCACCTCTACGTTTTGGACACACGTATTCCCCCCTCCCTTTCCCTCTTGAGAGCTCTTCTCATGACTTCCCCTCCCCCCCAACAACACAATTAAAATCAAGAGTCTGTGTCTAGGAAAGGGGGATGTAGTAACTGTCTGAGTCTTGGTGATTTTGCTTAATTAACCTAGTCCTTTGCTGTAGCATCTATTCACCTAAAGAGTAATGAATAGCCCACCACCGTGTGTCTTTCTTAAGCGGATGCCATGCTAATGCCTCTGTCCGATTCCAGTTTTAGCAGAGATGCTGCTGAAGTGAGCACACTGAAAATTTTATTCTTGCTGCTCGCCCACAAAACTACTTGCCAGCCAGTCGATGTGCTGCTTTACAAGTCCTTCTGGTACCTCTATAACATTTTACTGGTTTGAAAATAACAACCCAGGCCTTCCCAGGCCCCAACGGCTCATCCTTCTAGAATCAAGACCATTAGTTCTTTGGCTTTTTTTTTTTTTTTTTTAAGATTTGTTTATACAGTATCCTGCCTGCATGTGTGCCAGCAGGCCAGGACAGAGAACCAGAACTCATTATAGATGGTTGTGAGCCACCATGTGGTGGCTGGGAATTGAACTCGGGACCTTTGGAAGCACAGACAGTGCTCTTAACCTTTGCTCCATCTCTCCAGCCCCAAAACCATTAGTTCTAATCAGAGGCAACTGTGCTCCCTAGGGGGCATATGTGACAACTCTGGAGATGTTTTTATTTTCACAGCTGTGTATGGAGCAGGGACTTGTTATGTGCCTGTCATATGGAAAGGACAGAGATCAGGGAGGCTGCTAAGTATAGTGACCAGGAACAGTTCCCACAACAGAGACTGTAACAGTTGAAAAGCACACAGTGCAGAGGTAAGATGCACCCCATTATCTGTGCACCCTTTCCCTGCCTGACCTTCACAGTAAGTCTGTACTTGCAGTCCGACCGACTAAAGCACACCCCTAGTTCAGTTCTGTCTAGCAGGGCTCTACGTCTGTCCTGTTCTAGAAGTGCTTCCAAAGCAGAAACCATCTTTCTCATCTAGCTGTCTGTTATAAACAAAAGATCTTATTCACCGTTTGATAAGTGATTGTTGAAGAACACATACTGATTCTTTTGGCTCTACCACAAACAGATTTTTTAAATTACTCAAAAAAAAAAAAAAAAGAAGCAACTTTGACAGATTAGGATATAGAGATTATTCAGAGTAAAAAAAAAAAGTTCAGTAGAAAAATAATATTTACAAACAAAGCAGAAGCTGGACTGGCGGGATGGCTCAGCAGATACAGGCACCTGCTGCCAACGTGCCAATCTGAGTCCACCAACAGACCCACACTATAGGACAGAACAGATCCCCTCCAGTTGTCCTTTGACAAATGTGCCATGTTGGTGTACATATATACATATGTAAATAATGCACATAATAAATAAATGCAATAAAAATGCCTGAAATGTTTTAAGAGGTAGAGAAGGCACATAGGGTTGAAAGCAGCAGAGGGCCGAGCTAGGACCTCTGCGGTGTCAGTCTGGACTGGCTCTCTCTCTACTTACTTGAGGACAGCAATCTCCTGGACTGTGATGGCTCTTTTGTCTTTGGTTCCCATGTATGAAAATATGTTTGGTTTTACTCTGGGGAGACAGAAACAAACCATTCTGAAGTCACATACTTTAACCAAAGCACATTTCTAATAAGTTGAATTTCAAAATACATACAGTAATACAGTAAGAGAATAAGGGGAAACTTTAGTGGAGATTTTACTGAGGAAAATATCAGTGAACATGCAGATAAAAGCAGCAACAAGCTGCCTTCTTGTCAGGGCCTGATGCAGCACCTCAGTGGCTGTCAGACTTGGCTAAGCAGTAAAAAAAAAAAAAAAATCCCAGGCTGCACACACGTCCACAGTCAGAAACAATGTGTTAAGTTACATAAAACTGACAGTAAAGGGGAAATATTCTAGAGGTATAGTGTAGCACGCTGACCATCCTGTATCTTCAGTTTTCAAGAAGTTACAGCAATGTGATTTTTACCTTAAATATAATATAGAATTCTGCATTAACAACAACAACAAAAAAGCCAAATGCTAAAACAAGGGTCTGGATACTTCTGATATGAAGATAGACAGACTGGTCCCTCAGAAGAGCATGTGCATACTCCCAAGAAGTCCCACCTGCACATGCCAGAGCAACTATCTCCACTCATCTACATCCCTGGGAGGGCCATCTGTCCAGAAGGTGAGGCACTGGCAAGAAACCAGACTCCTTTTTCAGGAAGCTAGTGGAAGAGGTATTCAGGGTGGATCTGTGCTCTCCTCAAACCCGTGCAGAAGCCTTGACTCCCACCATCTCACAATATGACATCTGGAAGCAAGGCCTTCAAAGAGATGATCAGGTTACAAGCGAACTTGTTAGGCAGAGTCTACACTGGGTTCTCCAGGACAGACAAGGCTACAGACTCTATCTGAACAAACAAGCAAAAAGAAAAACCAAAGAAAGGAAACTATATACTCTGATCCTGAAACTTCCAGCTATGGAACTGTGGGAGAATTATTACTAACGTCTGTTGTTTACGGTGGTATTTGGCATTTTGTTATGGCCGCTCTAGGAGACACCTGGGATTAAGCTGGTAAAGTGATCCCAGCACTTGGGGAGGCAGAGGCAGGAGGATCTCGGTGAGTTCAAGGCCAGCCTGGTCCACAAAGCCATTTCGGGACAGCCATGGCTACATAGAGAAACCCTGTCTTGGGGGTGGGAGGGGACACACACACACTATACCCTGTATAGCCCTGTTTTACTCTGAGTTAAATTTACACAGAATACAAATTTGCTGTGGTAGACACAGACATTTTTTTTTTTCCTTCAAAAAAATTTTTCTTTTAGGCGGGCATGGTGGTGCACTACCAGCATTCTGGAGGCAAGAGGAGGAGATCTCTGTGAGTCTGAAGCTAGCCTGGTCCACACAGTAAGTTTAGGACAGACAGGTATGTTACAGAAAAAATCCCTGTCTTGAGAAACCAATAAAAAAGAAAAAAAAAAAAAAAAAAAAAAAAAAAGGAAGGAGAGAAAGAAGAAAATAAATGATATGTGAATGAGTGTTTGCCTGCATGTACTTGTGTGCACCACAAGCATGCCTGGTGCCTGTGGAGACCAGAGGAGGGTGTCAGACCCTTGGGAACTGGAGTTGTAGGCCAAGATGTAGGTGCTGGGAATTAATCTGGGTCCTGTGAAAAAGCAGCCAGTCCTGAGCCCTCTCTTCATTTCTAGTAAAAACACAGACACACAAAAAATTCTGGCACCTCACCTACCCGGAAAACGTACAATTTCTGCTGTGTTTTCATTTCTCTGAGCAAATGTCAACTCTCTGGCTGTTCTAGTAACTGTGTGTGGATTATTTACTTCCACAACTTTCATCTTGAATTATCAGCATGGGGATTAAAAAGTTTATCTCTCTACTTCCTACGAACATTCACTCCGTTAGGAAGCACATTTGTCATTCACTGGTCTCTGATTCCTGCTCCTTCCCCCACTCACACAGAAAGAGAGAACACATTCATACTTTACTGATCTCATGTAAAAACAGTAATGAGACACTAACCGTAAATATTTGGATAATACGTTGATGGCATCCATGGTGTCTTTGTTTTCCTTGTAGAGAACAAAGTGGCAGTAACTTCCCCGAGATTTTGGCCAAGAATGTTTTCTTGGATCTTAAAAAAGAAAGAATTTAAATGTCATATATACCATAATAAAAGCTGAGGGGTTTTGTTTTTTGTTTTTTTTTAATTGCTACAGAACCTTTCAGGGGCCACTCAGATGCAGCCTAACAGGATGCCTAAGGTTATTAAAGCTGCATAAACCATACATATTAAACTTGCTGCACCTGGGCACTTAGACACGATCTGTCTACATTTAAAATCAAAAGTGTAAGTGGCGTGGCAGGTCAGCAGGAACAAGCAGCTGTCTTCTCTCAGCAGGTAGCCTGTGGTACCCCGGCTCTCATCAGGACCAAGGGCCTACACCTGCTTCCCAGGGGCCCGACTATCGTAACACACCCTATCAATCATTCCTACTTCACAGTGGGTGTTCACACATGGTAGCACAGATGAAGATAGGGTGTTTGAGGACTCGTCTCAGTGACTCTGTAAACCTTCCAAAGGCCACTTCTCCCATAAAAATTTAATTAAGATCTGCACGTGCTCTACACACAGCTACTGGGGAGCAGCTCGCTCTTAAAGCCTGACTCTTCCAGGGTGTGTGTGAAAACCTAGGCCGTATTAGATGCGACCTCCTGGTCAGTGCTACCATGACTGCCCAGCTCTGGGGACAGATAAACAGGCTGTGACTCGGAATAGCCCGATTATTAAAAGGGTTATTTTAACTGAATATTTCAAACATACTACAATCCAGAAACACATTTTAAACAATGCAAGATTTAGATGTAAACTGTTCAGAGTGAAAAACCAGTACTCGGAGAAAAATGAGCCTCAGCCATAATTTGCAGACACGGCAAATCTCCACACTGCTATTATAGGACACAGAGGCGGGCTGTGCGTTCAGTTTTACTGACACAGAAACTCCATGAAAGAAGAATTATAAAAGAGTATTTTGGACAATCAACTAGACAGAATCCTTTTGTTTTGAAAAGTTTCAATTGCCTTTGTCCTTAAAAAAAAAGTCTTTTCACAAGCTGGGTGCCGTGGCTCACGCCTGTAATTCCAGCACTCAGGGAGGCAGAGGCAGGTGGATCTCTGTGAGCTCGAGGCCAGCCTGGCCTACAAAGAGAGTCCAGAACAGCCAAAGATACACAGAGAAACCCTGTCTCCGGGGGAAAAATTCTTCTCACATAAACTCAGAAACTGTTTATCTGCAGAGGTGGAATTTATTCCCGGGACTGAAGTTACTGAACATCTATCTGGCTTTGTCCAAGTATTTCTCGGTAACAGGTTAGTGAAAGAACCATCAACAGGTGTAGACAAGCAGTAACCTACCTCAGAGAACCAAAGCAGTAATCCGCCTCGGAGAACCACCACAGTATGTGTATATACACGTGATATATATATACACACACATATATACATCAAGTTCCTTCTTGTATAGAAATATTCTGTACATTCATGTATAGAAAAATATTACAAGTACCTCTTTAGCTCCTGGAGTGAATTTTGCACAATTTCCTTAGGGTTTTGTGAATGGAAGTATCTTTTTCATCCCTTCCTTCAGCTCACTAGCCTTAAGCAAGGTTAACTATCGCCAGCACTTGAGACGACACTGGCATCTCATCCTGTCTACGTGAAACACCAAGCGCTCTTACCTGCTGCAGTTCTGACCTCTGTCCAGATGCACAGCGTAGAGAGCACAAGAGAGCAATGTTTAATTTATACACTGTTAGAGTGCTTTAGAGGTGAGCATGCAAATGATCGCATGGTAGGGGCAGGCTTCAGGCTTCCACAGCACCTACAGCTCTGTGGGAGGTCAATAGCCATTCAGAGGTTAACAATGGGGCGTTGTGGACGCAAGCAGTGAACAGACAGGAAACTCCCCTCTGGGCACAGCCTCCCTGCCTCAGTCTCTTCACAGTGGGCATGTCAGCTCCTCCTCCAAGCTATCCCTGTCTGCACCCGTGGGATACAGCAAACTCTCAAGACTAGATATAGAATGCTTCTTCTTTTACAGATTTTTTTTGTAAACATGGTAAGACGTGTCTGAAATGCTGTGTGTGATGACTGTGGTGACGAGGACACAGCTGCTGTTTTGCTTCGTGCTTTTTTAGTCTGTGTGTTCTGCAAGTTTCCCCGCATTGAAACGTGAAAATCTTTAAAATGAGTGCTGTGATTATGAGGGTTTTCTATATTCACCAACTTATTTAGAGATTAAAAAGATTTAAGAAATGATTTATGGGACATGTCCAATGAATGCAATGTTCTGTCCTTGCTTTTATGGTCATTTGAACAAGCTGTGTGAGTTTAAGAGTTCTGAAAGACTCAGGGAAAAACCAAACAAGCGCTGGGTAGATCTTAGGAAGCCATTTTGCTCTTACTGGGATGTGATAAAAAGGTTTGGGAATTTAGTCCTTGTTTGGTCACTCACTATTGAAGAATTTATAAGTAAAATGACATGTCATATTAATTTACTTGAAAATGCTCCCAAAAAGAAAAAAAAAAAAAACGTATGTGTATATGTATGTGTTGTGGGCAAAACAGAAACAGAAACAAGAGAAGTCATCGTGAAGGTGGCTGATGGAGACACAGAGCTACCCCCTTTATCTGGGTACACAGTTGACAATGTCCATAATAAAAAGCTAAAATAACCAAGTATGACACAAGCTAGTGAAGTGTTGGTACATATTAAAAATACTGGAGTGAGGCACGGTGACAGGCAAGAACAACAGCAGGAAATACAAACAGCCACAAGACTGAAAACTCAAATGTTACCCTCTCAACAGAAACCAGGAAAACCAGTGAGCTTGACTCACGCACTTCTATTAGCAAATCCAAGACAGACCATGAAGTCAATGACCCCTGCAACTAATAAATACAAACAGTCCTCTTCTAGGAATACTCAATATACAAAAGAGTAAGACATTTGCACTGGGAATATTCTGAATAAGCAAAAATTCCATCTTTTAGACTCTATATAATAAACTCCAGGCCCTGAGAAAACTCAACCTTGCAATTTGTGTGTTCCAGGTGCCTTCCACACACTTTTGAGGCACTCCAATTTATAATACATTTGCAAAAAATTCTAACGTTGGCAATGCACTTCCTGTTTGCAGAAGGCTGGTTCTACCTTCAGAAGGTATGACATCAGAGTCCAGAGCTACACAGGAGGAAACCAGTGAACAAGGGAAATCACGCCACCGAGGTTCCCGTGAATAAGGAAGATGATCTGACGGGCAGCATGTAGAACATTTTCTGCTTATTCAAGGTCGTCTTCTTCAATGCACCCCATATACTGACCTTTCAGCTTTCCCAACATCCTGCTCCATCCATTGTTTTTACTGCTGTCCGTAAATGTGCACCTTCCCCTTTCACAAATAAATTCCTGGCTCTACTATCTTCAAAGTCAAATTCATGTCTTCTTCTCCTTACTATATTTTCCCCTTCACTCTTTGCTTTACTGCTTTATTTAAAAAGCACTCTCTGGATACTGCCTTCTCTCTCAACCTATTGTGTAAACTCATTTCCAGTCTCATCATTCCAATACAAACTACTCAAGCAAATGGACATTAGTGATTTCTTGTGTTGTCTAGTGATGGGCAAGTCCCTATCTTGCCACATCTTGCGCACTTTCTGCTGTGGTCCCTGGAATTCTTTCTTTCCATGGAGTCTGTCCCAGGGAGAGTGTGTCTGGGCCCCTCCCTCCTTAGCAGTTAGAAGCCTAGGTCTAGAAACCCTGCCTGGGAACCATTTATTTCAAAAAGTATAAAGAACTTGTATATATCATGCAAGCTTTTCCTCCCTGGGGGGCGGTATTCCTTTTGGACTATGTAGCTCCGGTTAGCCTCAAACTCAACTGCTTTGCCTCTTGAGTGCTGAGATGACACAAGTATGCTACCCCAGCTAGCCCAAGAGTCCTCTTTTTTAAGTTTGTGGTTAAAAACAAGTTCTTGAAATCCAGGGGGATGTATATAATCTCAGAATATCGATCTAGGACTTGCTTGTATATGTTATGATAATTATGTACAATCTGGCATGCTTGACTAGGTAAAGCCAAGTGTCTTTTTCAGAATAGGTTAACAAAAGATGCCTGAGATCTAATGGCGTGTTATTTCTGATACCAGGCACCATGAGTCAGAAGCTAACATGCCCATGTTTCAGAGTGCATACTTTTATTTGGGGAAAGTTGAAGAATACTGTAAATCTTGGGTGGTGGAGGCAGCACATACCTTTAATCCCAGCACTTGGAAGGCAAAAGCAGGTGGAGCTCTGAGTGTGAGGACAGCCTGGTCTACAGAGTAAGTTCCAGAACAGCCAGGGTTAAACAGAGAAGTCTTGTCTCCAAAAACTTCTTATTGTAAATCTAAGTTTGGTGTGGCAGGGGACTATAACCCAGGACTTGAGAGGTAGAAGCGGGTCAGAAGAAGCAGTAGTTCAAGCTCACTACATACTGAGTTTGAGGCCAACTTGGGCTACATGACACCCCAAAATAAATAAATAAAAATAAAAAGAATGCAAATTCTCTAGATATACAATCCACAAATTATACCAGGGTTTGGCAGTACAAGAGCTTCAAAACAAAAATTGCAAAGCTTTAAAGGAACTAGATCTAAATGTTAAAGGACCCAGGAGAGCACACTGCCACTGGCACTGGGCTCCATTCTCAAGGGATGGAGCCTCCAGATACTCGTTCTCCCTGATTTCTTGGTGACTTTTGTTTCAGGCCTCTTTCAGCTTGGGGCAGGAGACCTGGAGGAAGAAAGCCTCCCCAGTGACTGCCTCAGCCAGGGAACAGCCTTCGCAAGGAGGTGGAAGAGAACTCAGAAGACAGATTTAGCCTAACTTCGACTAAATGCCCAAGAGGTTCATTCAGGTCTCTGGGCAAATGCCAGCCCAATCTGTTTCTTTGAAAAGTAAAATATTCTGCTACTCAAATGGGGAGGGGTGCTTTGGGTCACATAATGCATTCATGAAATCTTAAGAAAATCACAGACACACAGACACACAGACAGAGCCTGGTATAGTATCACAGGCCTTTAATCCCAGCACTGGGAGGAAGAGACAAGTGGACCTCTGAGTTTGAGACCAAACAGATTTACATATTAAGTTCAAAGCAAGCCAGGTCTACATAGAAAGCCCCTATCTCAAAAAAAAAAAAAAAAAAGATGGTTATGACATAAGCACAGACAATCCAGAAGTAAACAGAACAAGATGTTTATTACACAAAGGAAAAGAGAGAACAGACTACAAAGGCTACCTTGGGCTACAAACTCCCTGCATAAGATACAGCATCTCCTAGGAAAACTGAGGGTCATTTTAAAGAGGTAACCTGTCAAAAACACACATTTTGTAATCTGCATCTCCATGACCTCACTAGCAGAGGAAGACCTTGCTTTCCTCTCTGCAGAGTGGTTGCTGACCAAATGCTGATCAATTGCAGCCTCCACAAATGCATCCGTGGGAGAGTATGCCCAAGGTTGTAAGTAATAAGTCGCCTTTTGTCTTCTCCATCTGTAAGTGACATACTGTCCCGGGGAGAACTGAAAACAAAGGAACACAGTCGCTTCCCTCGGCATTGCCTCCTTTGCAACTTTGGCTGACAGAGGGATGCTACTGACAGAGGGATACTCTGACCTAGACATTATAGAATCAACAGCGGCAGGAAGAATCCTGCCTCAGCCTCCCTTAACAGGCATGTGACACCATGCCCTGCTTTTTTTTTTTTTGGTTATCAATTGAGATGTAGCCCCAGATCTCCACCTTAAGATAGAATTACACAGTAAGTTCAAAGCAGCCAGGGATACACGGAAAGACTATCTCAAAAACAAACAAAAAGGTAGCTACGAAGTAAGCACAACTTAAAGCTTCCCACTTCTGTTTGACTGTTGTCAGCCTGGTTTTTTTAAAGCCCTTTCACGCCACTGGGAGCATCATTATAAACAGCAGAGTCTTCGTATACTGTATTATCTCTTAAATTCATTTAGGATACTGGCAGAGCCCTCACGGGTTCAAGTCCCTTAGGATGTCATCCTGGCGTTTCCTGTAACACATGTATTCTGAAATAACCGACCACTAACAGGGAGAACTTGAGACATGTAGCACCAGGCACTAGTATGGGAGGAGGATGAAGAAATAACTGTCTTCCACTGTAATTTTCATGAAAATTTTATGTACTAACTTGATGGGAAGAACAAGAACTATCTATTTCTTCTTAGGACTATAGTCCCATAGAATGTTTCCTGGCTGTAGAGAACTCGCGAGAACATAAACATCAAAGTGACTGACAATATATTCACCTGAACTGGACCATAAGCAACAAAAGATGAACTCAGATGAATGGCTAATTTCTTTTCTTTTCTTTCTTACTTTTTTTTTTTCCTTCAAGACAGGGTTTCTCTGTGTACCCATGGCTGTCCTGGAACTTGCTCTGTAGACTAGGCTGGCCTCGAACTCAGAGATACGAC
Source organism: Meriones unguiculatus (assembly GCF_030254825.1). Classification (NCBI taxonomy): domain Eukaryota; kingdom Metazoa; phylum Chordata; class Mammalia; order Rodentia; family Muridae; genus Meriones; species Meriones unguiculatus. The sequence continues at coordinate 17,453,729 of NC_083368.1, read as the reverse complement.
TGCCTCTGCCACCCAAGCACTGGGATTAAAGGTGTGCGACACCACCACCCATCAAACGGTTAACTTCTTAAGAAGTTATTTTAAATAACAGGTATTTGAAAATACTCTGTTTTATGTATGTGAGTGAGGATACCCCAGTTTGGAAAGCAGAACAGGAAACATGCCCTTAGGAGGGCGGGGCCAGCATTTCTGTTCATCTGAAAGGTTCCTTCTTCCTTTAAGATCACACAGTGAGCAGTAACCCTTCCAGTTCTTTCTTGAATTGCTGCTCAGCACACTTTGTTCTTCAGGGAACAGGGGTCGCTCAGGCACCACTGCAACTTTTTAAAATCTTCACTCACATACAAGATCGAATGCCCACCAGAGAGAGAGAGACAGACAGACAGACGGACAGACAGACTGCAGAATTGTTCTCCATCTAAAATGACTATTGACCACTAAAAGAGTGATATGACAATATGTCCCTCTCTGTACAATGGCAAGGCAGCCCATGGAGGTGAAGGGGCAAAGCAAGGGGGTGAGGGTCTGCCCCTCCTGCTTGCCTGGGGGGAGAAAGCAGGCCAGTCTCACACTTACTTGCCAAAGCCTTTTTGCTAGCTGCATGGTAGGCTACGATGTATTTCCTGCCTTCTCTATCCTCTGTTTTTGTCTCCAGTCCTGGGAAAAGAGATTTAATAGCTTGATGGATGATGGTTCTTTTCTCTTTGGTGTCCTCAATGACCTAGAGAAAACGGGAGACAGCTATTACTCTAACAAGCACTAAATAGGAAAATAACAGTGAATCGGGGAAGCATGGCTCATTTCAGCAACTACGCAAAAGCCAACAAAAATGCTCCGCTATTATTTCAGAGAGTATTTGTGAGCTGCCTGATGCTGCAGATACCAAGGGCTTATTGATGGAGCTTCCAGACACTACACAGGCACTCCAAACTCTCTTCCTTTAATCCTCACAGTCTGCCGGTTAATACGGTGTTGTGCCGTATGTGGAGATGAGAACGAGGCTCAGGAAAGTCAAGGAATAAGTATGAAATTACACAATAGGGGAGATGAAAGCTGGACCTGAAACAAAGCCATTGGGCCTGTGATCACCTACAGAAGTTGCTTTTGGTACCTCTGCTAGACAAACAGCATGGGGGAGTCCCAGAGCAAGATGCTGACAGACAGGCCTTTGGGGTTATCAGAAAGTTAATCCCTCTGCCAACTCGGCCCACAATTGCTTTCTACTGAGCTTTATTCTATGCTAAATTACTTTATGGGGAAATTCTAACACAGTAAAGAAAATCAACATAAAGAAAATGTAGAGTTTAACAACTTTTTCCCAGCTTCTGACATTTCCCACATTGAGAAACAGATTTTACTTCTCCTCAATAGCACAGAAGGCTGGATATGCCATATTTTAAAGACAAAAAGACTTCCCAAAATGCATTAATGCTGTGTATAGTCGATGCACAGGTATTTTGTAATTCGTTTTCCCTTTTGAGAACGCTGAAAATGGGGCTGGCAAGATGGTGCAATGGGCAGAGGCATAGCCACACAGATTCTCTCCCAATATCACACGTGCACATATGTAGTCACTATTAAAGTTTCTAGAACTTATGAAATAAGTAACCTGGGTCACTTGACCTCCAAGGCCCCTCGCCTCCCACAGCCAGAAAAATTACAAATGCTGATTATGAGACCTACTAAGTTGACCTGACAGCCTAACATAGCCGCTGCGAGCCGAAAGCTGAAAACACCAACACGGAGACGACGGCTGATACCTTAGCTAAACCCACAGTGAGACAGAAAAGAAAATGAATCATAGTTGTGGGTGAATGACTTCCTCACAGCAGGGAGGCGAGAGCTGTAACTACTGAAAGCACTAAGTCAGAATGACAGTGAGTACATACAAACATGTGTTTAGGCTGGAAATCCAGCAAGCTCTGGCAAGGCATTGTGGCTCACATCTGCCCATAATCCCAACACCTAAGCACTCACAAGCTCAAGGCTAGCTGGGCTACAGACACGGTACATTCCAGGTCAGAGTGAGATGGATACAGAAGCAACGAAACTAGGGCTGCAGAGATGGCTCAGCAGTTAAGAGCACTTGCTGCTCTTGCCGAGGACCTGGGTTGGTTTCTAGCATTCAGAGGCAGCTTATAACTACATATAGCTAGGGTTCCAGGGAAATCTGACGCTCTCTTTTGACCCTCTTGGGTACCAGGTATGCATGTGATACATATACATACACAGAGGCAAAAAACTCGTCCACATAAAATAAATAAATATTTAACAGATGAGGTAACCTGCCCATAATTTATGTGGTTTAGAAGTGAAAACTGGGGGCGGGGGGTGTTGAGGGTTGAGGTAGTTCAGCAGATAAGAACATTGGCTGTCCCCCCAGAAGACCTGGGTCCCATCCTCAGCACCCACATAGCAGCTAACAACTGCCTGTAACTCCAGTTCGAGGTCTGACCCCCTCTGGCCTCTCTGCGCACCAGGCACACATGTGGTACACAGGCATATATCATGCAGGTAAAACATCCATAACATAAAACTAGAAAAAGAAGAAAGTTAAAACCGTCAGCAGACAATACAGCTTTCAGGATAAGTTTTGTCACATGTGGGAAATGTTTACATGTCACAAGATACAACACTGCATTATACACACAGGAAAACCTGTACTACCTCTTTGTTTATTTTTTGTGAATTTCACATCATGCACCCCAATCCCTCTCAACTCCCTCTGCCCTTGCAACCTGCCCCCACAAAGAAAATAAAAAATAAACAAAACTAAATTTAAAAAAGCCTTGTCATGGAAGTTATAGTGTGTCACAGCGTGTCCCAAAGTCTACCCTTTTGTCCCCACGTTTACTTGCAAACGTTCATTGCAATGAGTCACGGGTCTGGTTTGAGGCCTCTGGCTTCTGCTACATTATCAATACTAGTCCTCATAGAAACTCCTTTCAGATACCCTGTTGTTGCTCTGTGTCACGGAGGTCTTGCAGCTTTAGGTCTGCAGGACCAAGCCTTCACATGTTCCTGCAGTTCACAGATGGGTAGACGTTGGGGTGGACCAACTCAAAGCCTTGGATCTGGGCCTCGGTGGTAGCTGAGCTGGTTAGCTTACCAGCTCTCCTGCACCCACACCACCAAGAGGAGTCCTCCAGCACTGCCACGGCTAGCTAAGCCAATGCTGCAGCAGCGGGCAAGGGGGAGGCTCAAGTTCTCCAGCTCTTATGACCTCAGAGCCACTTCTCCTTCCTGCCACAGATGTAAAGAGTGGGTAATCTCTGCTTCCCCCATGCCACTAGCACAGCAGATGAGGGGCAGGGCCAGCTCTTCTGTGTGCCTAGGCAAGGTACAGCCTGTACTCAGTACCTTTACAGACAATTCTTTTTTTCTTTTTTAAGATATATTTATTTTACTTCATGCCTATGTTTGTGTGTTTATTTATTTCATGTACATAAGTGTTTTGCCTGCATGTGACTCAATCAAATCCCCTGGAACTGGAATTACAAAAAGTTGTGAGCTGCTGTGTGGGTGCTAAGAATCAAACCCAGGGCCTGTGGAAAATCAGCCAGTGAGTGTTCTTAACCACTGAGCCATCTCTCCAGCCTTCACTGCAGTTTCAGACAGTTGTGAGCCACCATGTAGGTGCTGGGAACTGAACTCAGGTCCTCTGCAAGAACAAGTAGTCTTAATTGCTGGCCATCTCTCCAGCCTCAACTGCTCTTCTACAGTTCTTAAATCCATACACAGGGAAACTCTTTCTCACTGCTTCCCCACTCCTCTCCACTCACTTCTGGCCATGGTGGGGTGAAAAAGTGGAAAGGGAGAAGTGGACAGGAGTAGGAGCCACGGAAGCTGAAGAAGCTAACTGGTAGTCTAAGCTTTGAAACTACCTACTACTGATGAGAGCTTAAGGTTTTGTTTTTTTTTTTAAATTTAGTTTAAAAGATACATTAAATGATTTTATTTTATGTGCATTGGTGTTTTGTTTTCATATCTGTCTATGTGAGGGTATTGGCTCAGTTACACACAGTTGTGTGCTGCCATGTGGGTGCTGGGAATTGAACCCATGTCCTCTGGCAGGTTAGTCAGTGCTCTTAACCACTGTACCATCTCTCCAAGCCCCAAAAGATTCTTTTATTATTATTTTTTTATTTTTTATTTTTTTGACAAATGTGATGGTTCATGTCTTTATTCCAACACTTCAGAGGCAGAGACAGTCAGATCTCTGTGAGTTCAAGGTTAACATGGTCTCCAGAGTGAGTTCTAGGCCACAGAGTCATAACCTATCTCAAAACAAACAACAAAACATTTTCCCAAACAGGGTCTTACATAATCCTGGCTGATTCTCCTGCCTCCACCTCCTCCCGAGTGCTGAAATCCAGGCCCATGCCAGTGCGTCCTACTAGTTTAAGAGGCTGTTATGAGAAATGGAACACACTTATAGATTATGTGGTCACAAGACCACAAACAAACAACCCAAGAGCTCTTTTTTTCTTTTTTTAACTTACTCTTGTGCTGAAAAGGTGGATGCAGGAATGTGTGGGCCACACAGGCAGATGCCTGTGTAATATAGCTGAACAGAGAGAAGTCGGCAAAGCCTGGTGCCTTTTCAACAGCAAAAATATTATTTTTGTTGGTGACATAAAAAAGTATAGAATGCAATTTATGAGACTTTTGAAAAGAATAGCACGACAAAACTACATAGGCTGTGGAAGACAGACGGAAAGCACATACAGGAAAGGGTTTGTTTCTGGAACTTCTGGTCGGTGGCAATAAAACTGCGAAGAGGTACAATCTGAGGGGCTGACAGGGTTTGCCAAGCAATCAGTCCCTAGCTGGGCTTCTAGAACCCATACAAAAGAGCTGGGAGTGGTGACCCACACTTCCCTTCCCAGCACTGGAGAGGCAACGAGAGACAGTTCCCTGGGGCCCACCTGCCAGCTAGCTGGGGCTAACTGAGTTCTAGGCCAAGTCAGAGACTGTCCCAAAAATCAAGGTATGTGGTTCCTGAGCAATGACACCCAGGGCTGTCCTCTGGCCTCCACATGCACTTATACTCACACACCCCCAGACCCATGTGGAAGAAAAAGATCTGGTAGTCAGTCAGGTATGGTAATGAAAGCCTACAACCTCAGCCCTTGGAAGATAGAGATGAGGATCTGGAGTTCCAGGTTATCCTTGGCTACATAGAGTTTGAGAACCTGTTTCAAATAATAAAATAATTCACCAAAAACCAAACTAGAAAAATAAATGCATTCTTAGCATTAGGAATAAAACTCAGTTGAGTATTTTCGAACCCCTAGGCTCAATCTCCAGAACCACAAAACCTCAAAACAAAGGCAGGACATGATGAGTCATGAATGCCCACAATCCCAGCACTTGGGAGGCTTTAGATTGAGAGCCCCAGGCTATCTGAGGCTGTATGGTGAGAGCCTCTCTCAAATAAAAACAAAACAAACAACAACAACAACAAAACAAAACAAGATGAAACAAAAAAACCCACAAAAAACAAAAACATGGCAAACCAAATCAAACTGCATAGAGTTGCAGAGAGAACCTACAACCTATTCCTAGGACTTTTCTACTTGTTATTGTCAAGGATTTTGTCTGAGGCTAAATTCAGTAATTTAAGAACCAGGCAATGGTGGTGTGGCATGAATGCAGAGGTGTGTTGGAGGAAGATCCTGAACTGTGAGAAGCTGGAGTAGTGTGGGGGTTTGAATGAGAAAGGCCCCACAGGCTCATAGGCAGTGGCAGTATTAGGAGGTGTGGCCTGTTGGAGGAAGTCATGGGGGTGGACTTTGAGGTGTCAGATGTTCAATCCAGGCTTAGCATCACTCTCTCTTCCTGCTGCCTTTGGATCCAGATAGAACTCTCAGGCCCTTCTCCAGCACCATGTCTGCCTGTATTCAGCCATGTTTCCCACCATGAAGAAAATGGACTAAACCTCTCAACTGTAAGCCAGCCTCGAGTAAATGTTTCCCTTTATAAGAGTTGCTGTAGTCAGTGTCTTTTCATGCAACAGAAACCCTAAGATACTAAGTGATAAAAGGAGACATTTTAGTCAATCTATAATTTAGTAGTTTATTACAATTGTGGTTCAGGGGCTGGGGGTGTGGCTCAGTGGTAAAATGCTAGCCTAGCACACAGTCCAGAGTTTGATCCCTAGTACTCTAGAAACTTGGTACAGCTGCTCACATCTATAATTACAGAGTTTAGGAGGTAGAGAGAGACCAGAGGACCTGAAGTTCAAAACCATCCTTGACTATCCAATGAGTTTCAGTTCCAAGCCAGCCTGGGCCACGTGAGGTCTTGTCTCAAAACAAAAACAGCTAAGCGGGGCTGCAGCTCAGTAGCAGAGCATATGATCAGCATGTAGAAAGCCCTGGTTTTGATCCCCAGCACCATGCTTAGGTAATGTCACAATTTCACTAGATGAACTAATCTAGGAAAATAAAATGTCTGCAGGAAAAAGCCTGAATAATGGCATTTTGTTATTCCACCTATTGTGTAAGCTTTCTCAGGCAGCAGTAGATCCAAGTTGGGGGAAGGGCGTCCTCCTCTGCTTCCCTGTGAACTCCATCAGAGACTAAGAAGCTGTAAGACCAGAGCCTCCTGCCAGGGTCAGGCACCTGACCCCCATGGGGGAAGGGTCCTTTACAGCCATGTAACTACCATTTTGAAGTTCCAATCGGCAGATCTTTGTTCTACTGTGGTCATGGAATTTCTTTTTGTAGAAAAACATATCTTTGTAGGCTGGAGAGAAGGCACAGACATTAAGAGCACTGGCTGCTCTTCCAGAGGTCCTGAGTTCAATCCCCAGAAACCACATGGTGGCTCCCAAACATCTATATTGAGATTTGGTGCCCTCTTCTGACATGCAAGCAGAACATTGTATACATAATAAATAAATAAATAAATATTTAAAGAAAAAGAAAAACATAACTTTGCTGGCTAGGCATGGCGGAGACTGAATTTAAGGTCAGTCCAGGCTATATAGAGATACCCTGACCCAAACAATAAAAACTGCATGTGCTGATAAACAATGAATCTCAGTGTTTGCAAGATGAAGAGGAGGAATAAAAGTTCAAGTCCAGCCTAGATTGTGAGATCCTGCTTCGGGGAAATAAAAAACAAACCAACGTTTTCTTTTGGTATATTTATCTTGAAACTGATTATTGGTCCTGATTTTTAAAAAAGTACTTGATGGTAGACTGCTCCTTGAGATCAACAGGACAAATCACCCTTTTGTTAAACACAGATGATTCTTCAGTGGTCAGGTGTTAACATCCCTCCAAAAGGAAGCACCAGGCTCTGCGCCCTCGCCTCCTGCGCTGCTTACCTCGATAGCAACACTGGTTTCTTTATTTTTGAAAAGCTGGAGCTCCTCCAACTGCTGTTTGTCCTCGGCTGTCAAAACTGTGAGCACATCTTCTGGAGGGTCCTTTAACCACAGAAAGCAAGAGAGTCACACACGGGCAGCAAAACCACATTTCTAGGATCATTAGGAAGAGCTACTGTCTACAGAGGATGGCTTTTTCTAGAGACGGTTCTACCTCTTCGTCCACAGGAACAGATAAGTCATCCAAATGGCTGATCCGTCCGTCTTTTCCAATTTCATGAACAACAAAGTCAGAGTATCTAATGAAAAGAGAAGCAAAGTTTTTCAGATGTTAAATGTTTTACTTTCTATGTAAGTTTAGGACAAAGTTTATTATTATTCAAAACAAGAGATTTAAAGGAAATCTTTATTGTAAAGTAATACCGAGCAACTTTTTATTATTTTAATGAACACCGAAACACATGCAATTTTAGAAGTGTCTAAAATATTATTACAGAGAATATCAACAAATGCAAAATGAGAGTCCTTCAATATTGAAAAGCAAGCACGGTGAAGGCTTGGGCTCCTCAGCACTTGAAAAAGCCAGGTGTAGAAGCACATGCCTGTAATCTGCTGGGAAGGCAGAGACAAGAGCTCCCTGGAACCTGCAGGCCTGCCAGTCCAGATGAATTGGAAAGCTCTGGGTTTTGAGACTATCCCAAAAGCAATACAGAAAGACTGAAGAGATAGCACAATGGTTAAGAGCACTAGCTTCCCTTACAGAAAATATGGGTTTGGTCTCCAATAACCTCACGGCAGCCCACAACTGCCTGTACCCCTAGTTCCTTTTCTAGCCTCCTTGGGCAATGCACACACAGGTACACATAGCACATGAAGGCACTCACATCATTCACATAAAATCGTCTTTAAGAAATAACCAATGTGGAGCTGGAGAGATGGCTCAGAGGATAAGGGCACTGGCTGCTCTTCCACAGGTCCTGAGTTCAATTCCCAGCAACCACATGGTGGCTCACAACCATCTAAAATGAGATCTGGTGCCATCTTCTGGCGCGCAGGTGTACATGCAGGCAGAACTTTGTATACATGATAAATAAATTAAAAAACAAACAAACAAACCATGTGCAGAGTAACTGAGGAGGACACCTGAGGTTGACCTCTGGCCTTCACATACACACGCACATATACAAACCTACTATACAGTCTATATTAAAGCCATAAATACAGTCAACTAGTTAATTAAAACTAAATAAATTAATTAAATATAGCTAGGTAAACCAGAATTCATTAGGTCTGCCATGAGCTACCATGAAAGCTTGCTTCTATCTTCACACCTGACATCTTCTTAGCAATTCTCACTGTGACACTGTTATGTATTATCTATCTTTTGGATGTGGCTACTGAAGCTCAGGAGCCTTAAATTCATATTAAGTAGCTGAACGGAATAATATCCAATTTCTGGCTCCAAATAACTTCTTCCTACTGAAAACATGGTCTATTCAAATGAAAAAGTTCAAGATTATAAGATGAATTCAAAAAGAAAAAAAAAAAAAACAAAACACCTTGAAAATGTCTAAAAGAATTTAGCAAAACAGATACAAACCCCCCTAACCCCCAACTCTACCCACACATACTAACAATCTGTGTTACAGGAAAATTATATTCATTCAAACAGTTCTGGAAACAATCTCTCCTTAAGAAGAACTAAGAATTCATTATGAGCCAGATTGTGAACTAAAAACCAAAGTGCTTTATGTAGCAAGACCCTGTCAAGAAAAAGCAAAAGAAACAGAGGAGAAAAAAAAAGAAGCATTCTCATGGATACAGGTACGGCAGGAGTGTGTGCCTAGGGCACACGCAGCCCGAGGGTTAAGGCCCAGTCCCAGAGTAAACAGCTTCAAATCCAACACCATTTACTTACTTGGGCAGCTCCCCAACACTCTGTCAGAAATGGCAACAACCCTTAGGATTAGAAAACTAAATGGAAAACTGGGTGTGAAGGCACACCCCCAAGGGGCTGAGGATGGAGAGTTCAAGACAATTTCTGGGTCAACCTGGGCTACTTAGTGAGAAACTGCCTCAAGAAACAGACAAAAAAAGATTTTGTTATTGTTGTTATTGTTCGTTTGTTTTTAAAGACTAGAAAATGAAAGAGACGAAGGAGGGAGCAAATTGGAAGGGCTGGGCTATAGCTCAGTATTGTGGCTTGGCTAGCATGCCTAAATCCTGGAGTTTGAATAGAAATACAGAAAGCCAAGTGCAAGACTGTACTTCTGATTTCTTTCTGAAAGAAAGTACTAGCACAACTAAAACAAACACGCTTACTAGACACACCTTTCCTTTAGGATGCCCGAGAAGCCCTCATGAGAGCTCACAAACTTGGTGATGCCGACATCGAGTTCCGTGAGCCCATGCTTCATCATGTCTGCAAAGCTCTCTGGTTCCTCCTCTTCCCCTGCCTCAGAAAGGCCATCTTCCTCCTCCTCCTCTTCCTCCTCCTCCTGCACCTGGGCGCTGGAACTCTTTTCATCTTTCAGGGCACTTTCAGCTTCTGGAGGCCCAGGCTCATTTGCACTGCGGTGTAGACCATCGTTCGCTCCTTCATCCTGACTGTTGGCGAGACAGCACTCGGAGACCTTCTGTTTCTTCGCCTCCTCGCGTGGCGCTACACCGTCACTATCTTCCACAGCAAGGCAACCACGTTTCAGGGACACGCTTGTCATTTCCATCTTTAAGGCTCCAACAAAACATTTAAGAGAACCTTTCAAAGGAGAAAAGTATAGAAGTTAACAATCCCCCATATGGAAGCTGGTTTTGGCAAACAGAAGCACAGTGACCTTTATTCAAAGAGCCCTTTAAAAAAAATCACTTATTACAATAATTCTCAGGGGTGCAGAGAGATGGCGTAATGGTTACGAACACTTGCTGATCTTCCGGAGAAGCCAAGTTTGGTTCCTAGCACCCATATCAACTGGCCCCCACCACCTGTAAGTCCAGTTCCACAAGATGACACTCTTCCAGCCTTCTAAGGCAGTCACATACATGTGACCTACACCGACAAATACAAATAAATAAAAAGTCAAAGTAACTTTTTAATGAGTAATTCTGGCATTTACATACACTCCAGTATATAAAAACTAAAAGCTAGCACAACAGTTTGCATCAAAAGTCTTAAGAAAGCCAGGCATGGTGGCACACGCCGATAATCCTAGCATTTGGAAGGAAGATGTAGGCGGATTTTTGTGAGTTTCAGATCAATCAGGTTTATAACAAAGGATCCTGCTTCAAAAAGACAAACAAAACCCCCTAAAAATCTCCTACCTCTCTCTGTAGTTTTAAGCCAGAAATGTTTTTGTTGTTGTTGTTTTTAGGGATTTATCTTAAGAACATAGAGAGGGGGAGGCAAGGTAGTTCAGCAGTTGTTAAGAGCACTGGTTGCCCTTGCAGAGGACCTGGGTTTGGTCTCCAATATCCCACTCACATGGTTGCTCACGACCACTCCTGCCTTGTTTCATGGGATCTGATGCCTTCTTCTGACCTCTGCAGAAACCAGACATGCACATGGTATACACACACATGCATGTCAAACTCGTACACATCAACTTTATAAACGAAACAGCAGCAACAACAAACCCCAGCAGACAACAAACCCAACAAACTGAACGGCTGAAGGGATGGGTGGGTGTCTTAGAAGTCAAGAGGCCTTGTTGCTCTTTCCGAGGATCCACAGGCTCCATGTTCAGTTCCTAGCACCCTCATGCAGTTAACTCCCACTCTAGGGGATGTAATGCTCTGTCCTGCAGGTTCCTGTACACAGAGTACACACACAGACAAGCAGGCACACGTGCATACAATAAAATTAAAAAATAAGTAAGCTGAATAATATGTAGATAGAACTGACTAGGAACCGCAAAAGATAGCTACTTCTGGGGGAGGACCCGGGTGGTCAGCTGATAGCAGTTGTGTTTCCACCACTGTTTTTATTATAATCTTGTTCCAGGTGCACGCAGTATCTTTCCAAAACCGATAAAATACAGTAGCATATAAATAAAAGCATACCTGAACCATACCAAGAGTTATGACCTATAAGGTCAGCCGGGTATGGTGGTAAACACCTGCAATCTCAGCGCGTGGAAGGCAGAAACAGAAGGACTGTAGAGGAATTTTAATCCAGCAACATGGCTGATCTGGCAAGGGATCACATGCAAAGACCTTCTAAGTCTATGTGATCTGACTGGAATGCAAGACATGCTCTGGATTACAGTATGATCTGGCTGGAACATAGACACACCCTTAGTACACAACTTTAATCCCAAAAAATGAGGGTAAGGTTAGTTTATGGAGGGAAGCAGCCATGTTTGAAAGTGATGTGACAAATCAGAGAAAGACTGGACAGAATGAGTCAGATAGGATATGTCCAACTCTTACAAAAACAGGAGAGGAAAGAGAGGCTACTTAAGGGCAGGATAAGGAGAGAAAGGGGTTTTGTTTGTTTGTCTGTTTGTTTTAACCAGGACAGTTTTACAAAGACAGGTTGCAGAGAGAACAAGCTAGACATAGGTGAAGACAGAATGAGTCACAGAATGAGAAGAAACCACAAGAATTAGTTTTAGGCCAGGCAGAGCAATTCAGTCAGAAGCTAATAGAAGCCAGTTTGAATCAGTCAGCTTAGAGAGGAGTTTGGGCCAGAACAGCTTAGTTGAACCAGCCAGCCAGAGTTCAGAAAGAGCTACAAAGGCTTGAGAACAGCTGTTATCTCACCCCCTCACTGGAAGAAATAAAAACAGTATTTACAAAGGAGTAAGCTTAGTTGAACCAGCCAGCCAGAGTTCAGAAAGAGCTACAAAGGCTTGAGAACAGCTGTTATCTCACCCCCTCACTGGAAGAAATAAAAACAGTATTTACAAAGGAGTAGGAGTTCAAGGCCAGCTTGGATACAAGAGATCCTGACTAAAAAAAGCAAGGGAAGGTGACTTAGTCAGTAAAATGCTTGTCTAGTACACATGAGGATCTGGATGGATTTGATCCCTAGCATTCAGGGTTTTTTGTTTTTATTTTCTAAAAAAAAAAAAAAAAGCTTGAGGCTGGCAAGGTGGAGACGTGGAGACGGGATTCTCTGGGGCTCACTGCTAGCCTATATAGCCAAATTGCTGAACTCCACATTCAGTGAGAGACCTCTTCTCAAAAGGTAAGGAACAAAGCCAGAGAGCCGGCTTAGTGGTAAGGGAGTGCAAAGGCCAGACCTGATGAATCAGACTTCAGGACCCATGTGACTCGCATAGTGGTCCTCTGACTTCCACATGCAACGAACACACATATATACACACACACACACACACACTCTCTCTCTCTCTCTCTCTCTCTCTCTCTCTCTCTAATATAAACAAATCTGGCTTCCCTTTACATTTCCCTCAAAACACAGAAATACAAGATAATAGTAAAAACAACAACAACAACAACCAACAACCTCTCCCATAAATTGTAAATATACAAGGTTGGCCTTTAACTCTAACTCTCCAACATCAGCCTCCTGAGTGCTGGGATTGCAGATGTGCTCCACCATGCATTTTACATGTAAAAAAACAGCCCCAAAAACCAGATTATTATCTAACTGGACCATGTACATTGCAAAATCTAAGATGCCACATGACTTTCCCAGTAAAGAGGAGCTCAGGAGAGAGCCAAACGCAAGGCAATTGAAACAAAGATGTTCTGAACTGTGAGCACCTATCGACCGGATCTTTCTTGAAACTGAAAGAAGGATGGAAGCATTTCTATTTTTATTACATAGAGACAGAAAAGTGACCTTACTAATGAGCTTAGCAAACATATCCGCACAAACCATAAACGAGCTCCAAAAATATTCTAATCGTCTAACATGGGGTTAGTGAAAAACCAGAAACAGCCATGATTAGATAATAAAAATAAGGGAGATTCTAAGGATTGGCAGGTATTACTTCTTGGCGAGACATGACCACTTGAGGAGGACAATCACTGAGGAGTAATTATAACGGGCTCCTAATAATCAGATCCTAGGAGATCCCGATATCTGTTCAGAGGCCACAAGCACAGCCATGCAGAAGCCATGCATGCAGCCTGGCTCAGGGACTTAAGAGTCAGAATGTCCACCTCTCTCAGCTGCAGAGAGAACCCCACATCTCTACAACTTGAGGTCAGTCAGAGGTACTGCAATTTAGTAAGTGTGTCATTTACCTTCTCCTAAGTTGTTGGGTAACTAAAATATGATACTGTGGATCAAGTCTCCAATATCTCCTCCTATTCAATTTTGTTCACTGGCATTTAGTATGTCCTTGGGGAGAAGGGACATGACACATACACACAACTAAGACCTTTTTTTTTTAGACAAGACCTTCCCACATAGCCCTGGTTGTCTGCCTGCCTCTGCTTCCAAAGTGCTGGGATTTAGGGCTAGTGCCACCACGCCCATTCACTTGTTGATTCCTGGGCAACTTCCAGTGCTTTTTGTTTATTTTTGTTTGTGTTGCCCGTTGGCCGTCCTGGACTCACTCTGTAGACCAGGCTAGCCTTGCTGCCTGCCTCTGCCTCCCTGAGTGCTGGCATGTACCACCACTCCCTGGTTATTGCTAATGCCTGAGCATGGTTTCTTTAAATACCTTTGCTCTTTGAGACAGGGTCTCAGGAAGTGCGGTGAGGGCAGGCAAGGCTGCTAACAGTGAACTACTCTGCCCTGTTTTTAATCTGAGGCAGGGTCTTCTGAGTTGTTCAGAATGCCCTTGAGCTTACACCGTAGCCCAGGCAGGTCTGGACTTGCGATCCTCCTGCCTAGGCCGGCAGTAGCGGCATGACTTTCTTTATCAGCAGAGCATACTCCACATCCTGATCTGAAAAAATTAAGAAGTCTATCAGAATCATTTACTCTAACAATTTATTGAGCATATCCTGGGTAGGCACTGGAGAAAAATGGGAGACTTCTTGCAATCAAACATTACAACCTTCTTGAGGATAGATTAAAAAATAAAATAAATGAATGCGTAGGGGATGTGCTTAGAACATTTACCTAGCATGCCCTATGTTCAGTCTTCAATACTACAAACAAACAAACAAACAAACAAACAAGCCCATATGGGGACATTCAAGCCATTTAGAAGGAAGGCAGAGAAAGGGGTGAGCAGAAGCCGGGCAGTGTGACACACGGCTTTAATCTCAGTGCTTAGAGAGGCAGAGGCAGGTGGATCTCTGAGTTCGAGGCCAGCCTGGTCTACAAAGTGAGTCCAGGACAGCCAAGGCTACACAGAGAAACCCTGTCTCAAACAAACAAAGGGTGAGCAGAGAGGGCTGGTCTAGGGTGAGGGTGTGTTAAAGCCTTGAAGAAAATTGACCTGAGAGCACCACAGGGCCAGAAGGGAACCTGTAAGGATCCCAGCCAGGAATTAGGCTTACAGACCAGCTGCTCTGTTATTTCTTTCCAGGGTGCAAAAATCTCAAGCTTCACTGGTGCCTTGTATTGCCCAGCCCTCTAACAGCTGAGTGCAGTGGCCCAGACTTATGAAGTTCAGGGCCAGCCTGGTCTACATAGAGAATTCCAGGACTGACAGGCTACGTAACAGGGAGATTCTGCCTCAACCCTTCCCTAACAACAACAACCAAAAAAAAAAAAAGAGAGAGAGAGAGAGAGAGAGACATGTTCACAGGGGAACTCAGTGGCTGCCCCTATAGGCCAGCACTCAGAGGGCTGAGGCAAGAGGTGCCTCCAGTTCAGGCCAGCCTGGTCTACATAGTGAGTCCTGTTTCAAAACAAAAGAGGTACGTGCTCAGCTTGTTAAATTAACAAATTCTGACCGTTGGCTATTGGCTAATGATTGGACATAACTTCCCTCTTTCTCACTGCAGTGACAGCTCCTTCAATAATAAAAACATCGCCCTGACACTATTTTACAGATGGCCCCAGATGTATGCTCCTAAGGGTGGGAACAAACCAAAACAACACCTATATTTTAGAGATTTTTTTTTTTTTTTTTAAAGAATTGGCCTTTGAACCCCAACCCTACTTTCTTGACAGGCACTAGTTAACAGCAATGACCACATACTTTTTAAAGCCCTCTCAGTGATGGGCGGATGGTAAGGACCGAAGGGGAAGTAGCCTGCACGGCCACCCAGCAGAGGCTGGAGAAAGGACCCCAGATGTCAGCCTGGTCGCTTCTCCGGGGTTGAGAAGAGCCCGAGGCCTGCCCGGCACGTAAAACATCTGCGGCCAGTACCCAGCAGCAGGCCTGGAGCCGTGCAGGCTGCTCGGGCGAGCAGAGGAGTGAGCAGGACTGGGGAAGGTTGGTTTGCTTTTCTGGGAGAGAGATGAGCTTGGAGAACGCCCGAGACACCGCACGGTAAGGAAGGAGGGAAACGAAGGTTCTGGCCCACAGCGCCACGGCCAGAAAGGGGATCGGGACGCGGCGCCGCCTAACGACCCGCAGGGATTAAGGGCGGAGAGCCGGAATCGGGGAGCATGGATCGCGAATAAGGGATGTGGGATCGTGGATCGGGGGGGTCCGTGAAGCGGAGACCGGAGAGCGGGGAGCGTGGAGCCGGGGGCGGCAAAACCGGGAGCACCGCGGGCGGCGAGCTCGGCCGGCCACCGTCCCCGGCCGCGCGCCTCTCCGGAGGCCTGGGGCCGCGCCGCGCCGCCGCGCACTTACCGGGAGTCTGGGGGCGCGGGCCGAGCGGCGGAGCGGCGGCTCGGCTCGGGACGCGGGACAGCGGCGCCCACCCGCACCCGCCGACAGTGCACCGCGCCGAGCCCCTCTCCGGGACGGTCTCCCACCCTCCGCCGGGCTCGCACACGTGCAGCGCTGCGCCGCGCCGGCCACGCCCCGGGGCGGAGCCCGCTCCGCCCGCCCACGGGTCCCGGAGGACGCTCCGCCCACCGGGCCCTGGGAAGCGTCTTGCAAATGCAAAGAACTCTGAACGCCTTTAGGACTCCAAAAACGAAGACGGAGACTGCCTTATTGGTTGTTAATTGTGCTTGAACGAGAGCTTCCTTCACACTTACGGCCTTTTATTATAGTTAATAGTGCATGCTTATTGAATGGGTTTCCTATCAACCATTTCACGCTTGCGTCGTGTTTTGATCGTGTCCACACATTATCGCCCTTTCTTGTTGCATGCCATCACTCAGTGAACAAGGACATCCGAATCCCTTTATTGCTCTGCGACAACTTGGTACTCGCAAGTGTAACAAGAATCAAGAATGCCGTTCTCCCCCAACCCCTCTTTGAGACAGGGATTTTTACTCTGTAACCCAGGCTGGCCTGGAACTCGGGGCGATGTGCCCGCTTTGGTCAGTTTTTGCTACTTCTTACCTTTGACAGCTACCCAATAGGGTTGCCTTCAAGAAAACCCCATCATAGGTGGTTTATGCTTTGGGGTAAAGAAGAAAAAAAAAGGTATTGTTCTTCTCATACTCTTCCTGGGGCAAACTCACCAAATCAAAGACCTCCATAGTATTTCAGAGCTAATATTTTGTCAGATTTCAACTCAGATTAAAATAAAATAAAATAAAGTAAAATAAAATAAAATAAATCAAGATTTGTGAATAGTCACAAGCCTGTAATCCCAGCACTCAGGTGATGGGGGCAGAAGGACCAGAAATTTAAGGTCGTTTGGGGCTGTGTAAGGAATCCCAGGTAAACAATGGTTAGGGTAAGACCCTGTTTTTAAACAAACAAACACAAACACCATGTGTTATTTCAAATTTTTGTGTTTCTCTTGGACTTTGTGAGAGGGCATCCGAATTCGTGACCCCGTGTTCTAGTTGTTGATGGCGTGTGGTCAGCTGCTGCAGGATCCTGCCGCCTTAGCTTCCCTTCCACCGTTGTGTGTTTAAGATATGTGAGTGTATACATCGGCGTGCTCACATGCATATGCGTGTGGCCGGAGGACGGTTCTGTAGGTGTTGGCTCTCTCCTGCTTTCACATGGTTTTGGGGGGCTGAAAGTCACGTTGTCAGGTTTGCTTGGCCAGCTCCCTTCCCCTCTGATCCGTCTTGGTGTACTTTTTTGATAAAGTTTTTCACTGACCCTGGAGCTCATCTATTCAACTAGACTGGTTGGCCAGCAAGCCTGAGGATCCCTGCCCCTGCCTCTCTGACGCTTGGATTACGCTTTTTCCTACTGCTGTCATGAGGCATCACCTCCAAGTCCATGGCGGTCATCATGGGGAACACGGCAGCAGGCAGGCAGGCAGGCAAGACACTGGGGCAGTACCTGAGAGCCTGTATCTTTGTCCATAAGAGCAAGGCAGAGAAAGTCGGGAATGGCGTGGGCTTTGGGGACTTCAAAGCCAGCTGCCAGGGGCTCATCAGCTCCAATAAGGCCACACCTCATGATGGCAAGCCTTGTAATGTTTCAACCCTCTTGCAAACTGATCTGGGTCGCCCAGTTTGAAAATATGGAGGTCATCTCTATGCAATCTGACCAGCATTAAATTACGATCTAGATACCAGCAATCACTGGCAAACTCCCATCACGCCAAACCAAATAGCCTACCCTGACGCTTCCAGCCATAGCGATCATTCTCGTCAGGATAGTGTCTAAATATTTACATAAACACAAAGATTCACAAAAATGGCACAGAAGGAGAACTACCTTCAAGTTCTATGATTATTATTGATTTTTTTTTTACATGTGTTTGATAGGGTGACGGGGAGGCATGTGGAGGTCAGAGGGCAACTTGCAGGAATCAGTTCACTCCTTCCACGGTGTTGGAAGGTATGGAACTCAGGTGTCTTGGTAGCAAGTGCCTTCAAGGGCTGAGCCTTCTTGAGACAGGTGTTCTCTAAGTTGCCCTAGCTGATACCGAACTCATTTAATAGACGAAGCTGTACAGCAAAAGTGATAAGCCTTCTGCTTCCAAGTTATGAGGCTTGCCATCATGACGGAGCTAAAGGTTTTTTTGTTTTGTTTTGAGACCAAATTACTTGTAGTCAACAGCGGCCTTGAACTCAATGTGTAGCTGGAGCTGACTTTGAACTTTGAACCCCTGATCCTCTTGCCTTCACCTTCCAAATGATGACATTACATGTGTGAGTCACTATACCAGGGCCGAATTATTTTCTTTTCTTTCGTTCCTTTTTTTTTTTTTTTTTTGAGCAGCAAATTCTCAAATGCTCTTTTTTGTTTTTCCAGACAGGGTTTCTTTGTAGGGCAGGCTGGCCTCAAACTCACATCTGTCTGCTTCTGCCTCCCCGAGTGCTGGTATTAAAGGAGTGCGCCACCACGCCCGGATCCGAATTCTATTTTTAATAACTCTAAAGAAGTGGAGGGAGCTCTGTCCCAGCGGAGGATGCTACCCCCGACCGCCTGGGAAGCAGTAGGGTCGCTAGGTTCCCCGGACGGCCGACCTGACAGCCAGCCAGGAGGGGGCGCCAGGGAGCAGGACAGTGGCAACGCAGACAGGCCCCTCTAGGCAAAGAGAACGGAACCAGAGAGACGGCGATAGGAAGTCGAGGTGGCGCTCCGCCTGGCGTCCCCGCAGGCTCGTCTGCTTGGGTTGTCCCGCCTGTGGCCGCACTAGCCGGACTCTGCGGGCCAGGCCGGCAGCGCATGGCCTCGGGGCCCCGAGCGGAGGCAGGATGCTCCCAGCTGGCGAGATCGGCGGGGTGCCGGCAGCCCCGGTGAGGCGTCCTTGGAACGCGGGGAAGGGACGCTGGTGTCCCTGTGAGGTGGCACGGACCTCCCTGGGGAGGTTGTCCCCTCCAGGCTGACTTGGAAGTGTGTGGAGTTGGTTCCCACGGCCCGAGGCAGTCAAGGGCTTCCCCGGGGAAGGAGTCACAGTGGAGTGTCTGATGTGCGAGGAAGATGACAGCTTTGAGAGTTGGCGGGAAGGTGGCCTCAGTGACCGGGGGGAGGTGGTCCAGGCTTCTGGGGAGGTGGCAGCAGCGTCCGGAACGCCCCTGGGAGAGGCGCCTAGCGCCTCTGCACCCGACAGTAGGAGCTCTGTACGCATTCTATTTCAGTCCTGACTTGTTTGTCACACCTGTTTTTCCGCCAGAGCTGCCCCGAGAGCGGTGACGAAATGAAGAACACAGAGGAGAAAAGTAAGCAGGCTCCAAACCCTCAGTTCTTTTTGTTTAGCTGTACTTCGCAGCTCCCTTTCGGGGTCTGCAAAAGAGCTTTCTTAGCCTGCCATCTTTTAAATGAAGTATCTTTTTTTTTTTTTCTGTACAGTGCTTAAACAATAATAAATATTAGTTATCTTTGCACGTGGACTTTTGTCTTTCTAAGACTGTAAAATATAGAAAGAGCACTTTGACACTCCCAGCTAGCGCAGTGACTGGTCTGACTTCCCTGGGACCGGTCACCTTAATGAAACATCAGCTTGCTATCAGTTATTTGGAGGGTGTGACGCTGGTCACTGTTACTGGGTTCAAGAGGTTTGATAATCGCTTAATTGTACTTTTGCCCTCCGTGAGTTTGCAATGAAATTTGGTGGAGGTAGAACACAACTTAGGTCCTGCGTCTTGGTCTGGGTGGGAAACCCAGGGAAAGACCTGGTACCTCCATTTCCTATCTGGGACAGAAAAATATGTCAGAAATGTAGGTATTTGTCATTTTATTTTGATGAGCCAGGCATGGCAGGTTATTAGAAATCCAGTACTCTTCAGGGACTGCTTTTGTTATTTTGTTGTTTTTACATTTATTTTATTTTATGTTCATTGGTGGTTTCTCTGCATGAATGCGTGTGTGAGGGTCTCAGAATCTCAGGAACTGTAGTTATAGACAGTTGTGAGCTGCCATATGGGTGCTGGGAATTGAACCTGGGTCCCCTAGAAGAGCAGCAATGCTCTTAACCACTGAGCTGTCCATCCCTAGTCCCCGAATTACTTGTTTTAATGTTTAGTAAATGTTTCTCTCCATTATTATTCTTCTCTCTCAATAAATAAAAATATTTTTAAAAGTCTTATCTGTATGGGTTTTTATGTTTGGGTTTCCATCTCAGTTTTTTTCAATTATTGTTCCAATAATAGATATTTCAATACTGTTTTTCATGTATATTAAAGCCAGAGCAGTCTCTTGATTTTTTTTTTAAGTTTATTTGTTTTATGTATATGAGTATTCCTCTGCATGTACACCTGCAGGCCAGAAGAGGGCATCAGATCTCAGTATAAATGATTGTGAGCCACCATGTGGTTGCTGGGAATTGAACTCAGGACCTCTGGTCGAACAGATAGTGCACTTAGCCACTGAGCCATCTCTTCAGCCCCAGCCTCTTGATTCTAAATCATAGTTCCTTACCAACTTTGAAAAGTTATGTCAAGGGTCATACCCATGACTCTTGAAAACTGAGATTTGGGGAATTTTTTCCTTTGCTCTAAACTTTGCCAGCCCATGGGCATTTTGTGATAATTGACTGACTGCTTTGCTGTTACAATTCAGGTATTATCTATGTACCCTCAGATGCATGTGTTTGGAGCGAGAGATACAGTGTGGCTATATTTAAATGCTGTGCTGAAATTGAACCCATGGCCTGGTACATAATAGGCAAGTGCCCTACCACTGAGCTCTCCTTCCAGCCCTCGGTTAAACCTTGAAGCCTAGTGCACTAGCGCACGTGTCTTTGCTATAGCCGTGTATGCTTTTGTACTTCTGCCATGCAGCGGTGCTGAGTAGCTGCCTTCCCTCTCTGTAGGTGATACGAACAGTGTAGCTCTTGTCGGAAGCGAGCAGCTCAGCCAAGGCAGAGACGATGAGGCACTACTCTTGTATGTGTCCGCCTTCATAGAAAAGGAAGTGGGAAGTGACCTTAAGTGCTTAAAGAAACTCGGTAAACTCATAGAACAGATGACAGAAAACAAAGCGAAGTTAGAGGAACAGGTAAGTATTAAACGCAGTGCCATTCTGTCATTGTCTTCATTGTATATGGGACATAAACAGCATTATGTGCATATTATACCCTGAAGATGCAGATCATGAGAGAAGCAGTTAACTGAGTGGCAGGCTTTAAAGACTCCTGTTACCTATCTTACAAGTTAAAGTACAAGAGTTCCTGCTGAAAACAAAGTGATAGCTAACATATCATTTTGATACAATGACTTCTAATATAGCTAACTTTCATATAACAACTTCTAAAACAGTTTTATGAATAATTTCAGAATGTGCAAAAATAGTTAAGCACTACTATTGCAAGTTTTTATAAATGCACATATAGAAAAAAAAGCATGAGTCTAGTGTACAGAGGTTGCTGGGGGTGGTGGCACACGCTTTTAACGTCAGCACGTGGAGGTGGGAGGTGTCAGCTATGCAATGATTTCAGACCATCCCGGATTCCATGAAGCCCTGCCACAGAAAATTAACAAAACAAAAAACCGAAAGAGAACTGTAACAACGTTTGTTTCTGAATGTTGGCTGAAAGGTTATTGTCTTCATACTCTTCTGTACTTTGGGGGTTTTGTTTTACTCTGAGCATAGTACTTTTACTTTTTAAAAACCCAATGAAATAATTTAAGCTCAAGATAAGTAGGTCTTTATAGTTGCAGTACTCTGTCAAAAAGAAAATATTTTACCATATAAGTAACAGATTAGTCAGGGTGAGCAAACTAGGGTGGCTATGTGGGTATGGATGTGTGGGTGTGTGGGTGTGTGGCCGTGGTTTGTCTTATGCTCTTCCATCCCTGAGTTAGGCCTCCATACCTCTCTGCCTCTCAGCACACCTGCTGCTCGTCCCCAGGTGCAGCCTGATCTGTCAGATTTTCCATCCTGCAATATGCTGTTGGAGGGCGTCACACTGCCAAGTGAGTCCACACCGGCCCAGTATGTGGCCTGCCACCATCTTCAGCCCCACCTTGCAGGCTTTTATTGCTACCATCCTCAGTCATCCTTCTGAATTTTCCCCATTACCTTTTCTCTAACAACAACAACAAAAACCCAAAAAACAGAAGACAGAGGCATCTAGCATGAATGTATTAATTTAATGGTCTCTCCCATATTTCCTAACTTTTTTGTAATCCCTTTTACCTTTTAGAAGTAAACTACTTTTTTGTTTATTTTAAACAGGGTCCTAGGTGAGCCTTTAATTAATTTTGAGCAGAGAATGGCCTTGAACTTCTGATCTTCCTCCTTCCGCCTCTGGAATGTTAGGATTTTCAACATGCACCACCACATTGTGTGCCCAGGGATCAAACTCAGGGCTTCATGCATGCTAGGCAACCACACTGCCAAGCAGGAACTCAAGGCAGGAACCTGGAGACAGGAAGTGATGCAGAGACCATGGAACCTTCACATGGGTTCCAGAGGTCAGACTTGGGTGATCAGTCTAATTTTGCAAATATTTTATCTGCTGACTCAATACCTGCTACCCCTGGCCTTTAAAAATACATCATTCATGTTCTCAGTGTATAAACAGGATTCATGACAACATTTTCATACATACATAATCACTGTACTTTGCTGTACCTCTCTGCTCTGTGCATCCCTCCTTTTGCTGTCAGTGGTACCCTCCCTGCTGCACACAAGCCTTCCAGCAGGAGCTAATACCAAGGTAGCCTTATACCCTTGCTCTTGTCTAGCACCTTGGCAGCAGTGGCCTTAGTTTGCTCTTGGAATTTTATCCTCAGCTTCTCTGCCAGGCCTGTCTTCTCAGATGAGCATACATAAGTCTTCCCATTAAAAAAAAAAAAAAAAAAAAAAATCATTTCCTTCATTTTTTAGTAGGCATTTATTCATTCACTTGGCTGTCAGGCATTTTCAAAAACTCTTTATTATCAGTCTTCACTTTCATTTATTAAGATTTATTTATTTATTTATTACTTATGCAGCATCCTGCTTGCATGTGTGCCTGTACACCAGATCTCACTATTGATGGTTGTGAGCCACCATGTTGTTGCTGGGAGTTGAACTCAGGACCTTTGGAAGAGCAGCCAGTGCCCTTAACCTCTGAGCCATCATCTCTCCAGCCCCAGTCTTCACTTTCTAATTTGCTATTAGCAATCTTATCCCTGTAATCGAGCTTGTTTCCCTAATGACCACAGAGACTTTTACTGAATTCCATTACTGAACCTATCTTAAGCTTTCATTACTTTGAAGAGACACCATGACCACAGCAGCTCTTGTGAGGAAAACATTTAATTGGGACTGGATTACAGTTTCAGAGATTTGGTCCATTATCATCATGGTGGGAAGCATGGCAGTGTGCAGGCAGACACGGTGCTGGAGAAGGAGGCTGAGAGTTCTACATCTTGATCCAGGGAGCGGAAGGAGACTGTGTGCTACACTGGGCATAGTTTGAGCATAGGAGACCTCAAAGCCCGCCCCCACAGTGACACACTTCCTCCAACAAGGCCACACCTCCTAATAGTCCTGCTCCCTGTGGGCCAAACATTCAAACACATGAATCTTTGTGGACCATACCTATTCAAACCACCACAAAGCTGAAATTGAGCATGTCCAAAATTGTTCTCATTAGTCTCTTAATAGGTTTCCCTCTGTGGCTAATGGCATCACTCTCTATCACTCAAGTCTTGCTTTCTAATGCCCTAATAAAATACCCACCACCAAAGGTAACACGGAAAGAGGTTTTTAGGCTCATACTTGCATGTCATGGTCCATCACTGAAGAAAGTGAAGGCAAGAATGTGAAGACAGGAACTGATGCCGAGACCATGGGAAAACAATGGCTACTGGCTTACCCTTCATGGCTTGCTCAGCTTGATTTTTTCATATAACCAAGGACTACCTGTCTAGGGTGGCACTGCCCATCGTGGGTTGTGCCCTTTCACTTTAATCGTTCATCAAGAAAAAGCCTGTCTGACAGAAGCATTTTCTCAGTTGAGGGTCCATCTTCTCAGATGACTCGCAGCTGTGTTAAAACTCCACCCAACCCTGCAGCACAGGAGTCTGCTGACTGCCTGCCTTCCGTTAGTACCAGCCCCAGTCGCCCGAGCTCCCTCCGTGCTTTCCTGTTCCTACTGTCTAAACTGTAAATTTCCCTTAAAGCATCCAGTGGGCCCTGTGGTCTCCTATACAAAGAATGCTCTTCTAGGACTACTATGATCTCGTCTTTCCCAACCTGTCCAGGCTCATCTATTCCCTCTTTGAATTATAGTCTGTGCATTAGAGCAAGACTTCAGGTGATTTCTCATTCAGGTCTCAGGAGTGCCACTTTAGTATACTATTTTTCTTGGCTCCTAGTGTGGCAGGTGGTTTTGTTGTTGAAAAGGTGTCACTCAGTCAGGACTGGATTGGATCTCACTCTATAGACCAGGCTGATGTGGAACTCACAGAGCTCCACCTGCCTCTGCCTCACAAGTGTTGGGACTAAAGGTGTGCCCCCCACACCCAGGCTAGTGTGTCCTCGGGCATTAACTCTGCCTTTGAGAATGCATGCTTCTCTACTCAAGGGCAGATGCTGCTCTTACATCCCTAGCATAGTGCTGGGTTCAGTGTCTAATCAGGGCTGATTGAGTTAAAATTGTATAAAATTCTGTGTAGACCTGGGTTTGGTGCCATTAGCTGGTAATCCCAGCACTCATAAGATGGAAGCAGAATGCTCAGAAGTTCAAGGCTAGCCCAGGATATATGACATTATCTCAAAATAAAATAAAATAAGTCATTTATTCTGATGCCTAATATTGACTTATATTTCCTATAATGATAAAAACATTTTTAAAACACTTATTTTAATTACATACTTGGGGGTAGGTTATGTGCATGAGTGCAGCTCTCCCTGTAGGCCAGAGGCTTCAGTCCATTGTGGATTCCGGGAACGGAATCTCTCCAGCCCCATTAAAAATATCCTTTAATAAATGGCATGTTTAAAGACATTACCTTAATGTCTTCTTACCAAATCAGTAGGTCTCATCCTAGGCTTCGGCAAAATACAGGGGCCCAGCTGTATTTCAGTATTTTATTACAAGGCAGGGCTTCATGTAACCCAGGCTAGCTCCAAACTCCTATGAGATGAGGCTGGCATAGAACACCTGCTCCTTCTGCCTGTGCCTCAGGCACCCAAGTGCCGGGGTTATAGTGTGTGCTACACTGCCTACTTTAAAAGCTCTCCCTGTGGTGCTGAGACCCGAACCCAGTCTCATGCACACCAGGCAGGCGCTCTCCTGTTGAGACGCATCCCCAGCTGTATCATCAAAACAGCTTCAGACACAGCTTCATTTGTTTTTAAAGGAAAATAACTTAGTAGGTGAAGCAGGAGATCTCTGGCTGTATGCTTTCAAAGTGTTCCAGATGCTTGCCTGGGAGCCATGCGTCTCTCTGTATAGTGTACAGTATATAGTACAATAGAGAACAGTGTAGCATTTATGTCTCTCCTATAGCATTATAGATCTGTTTGAGTTGATTGCTACAGATGAAGAAATTGAGCCTTTTAATGTTGTTCGTGTGTGTGTGTGTGTGTGTGTGTGTGGTATATGTGTGCATGAGTATGTGGATGGGGAGGTCAGAGGTCAATGAGGTAATGAGGTGTCCATCTCTATCGCTGTCCACCTCCTTTTGAGGCAGGGTCTCCTGCTGAACCTGAAGCTCACTGACGCAGCTAGACTGGCTGCCACTGAGCAGAAACTCTGTCTCTGTCCTCCTGGCATGGGGGTTACAGACACTGCTGTGCCTGGCTGTTTATATGGGTGCTGGGACCCAGACCTAGGTTCTCATGCTTGTGTGATGAGTAGTCTGCCTACAAGACTACCTTCCTGGCCCTTGCTTTGTTCGTTTTGAGACAGTTGTACATACTGTAAGGCTGGTCTAGACCCCAATAAATAGGGAAGACTGACCTCGAATTCCTGATTCTCCTGCCTCTGCCTCCCAAGTGCTGAGACTGTTGGGACCAGCGAAACCTTTTGTTTGAACGTTATTTATTTATTTATTTATTTATTTATTTATTTATGGCTTTTTGAAACAGGGTTTCTCTGCATAGTCATGGCTGTCCTGGGACTCATTCTGTAGACCAGGCTGGCCTTGAACTCACAGAGATCGGCCTGCCTCTGCCTCCTGAGTGCTGGGATTACAGGCCTGCGTCACCCCTCCCCCTGACATGTTTTGTTTTTAAGACATTGTCTTATTATGTGACTGTAACTGAGATATAGTCTCAAATTTATAAAGATTTTCCTACACGTACCTTCTGAGGCTGGGATTAAAAATGTGTACCACCATGCCCAGCTAGCTTGAAAATTGTAATGGAAAACTTTCAGTTCTGTTGGACCATGTTTTTGGAAAGGACTAAACTATCAAAATTTTATCTCATTGTTAATATTTTTACATGTCATTAGGTACTTACAATTTCATCAGAAATCCCCAAGAGAATTCAAAGTGCTTTAAAAGATGCAGAGGAATCCAAACAAGTCCTGAATCAGTTTCTGGAGCAGGAAGAACCTCTCTTCAGTTCCATTAACAGCCATTTGCTGACTGCACAGCCCTGGATGGACGACCTTGGGGCTATGATCAACCAGATAGAAGAAATTGGGCGGCATCTCACCTACCTGAAGTGGGTTTCGCAGATTGAAGAGCTCAGGTAGGCTGGCATTGTTCTTATGATTATCAGTCTCAGCGTGTGTGTGTGTGTGTGTGTGTGTGTGTGTGTGTGTGCTATTCAATAATTGAGTTAATTAAAAATTATAATTTTACCAGTTTTAGGAAAATAACATGAAATTTTTATTTTGCTCTGTTGTGAATGAACATAAAATGTTCAGGGATCTTAATTTACATTTGAAAGAAAGTAATGTAAGTAAGTTAAAATTTTTTATGTTGTGGTTTTTTTTTCTTCTTTGAGACAGGGTTTCTCTATGTAGCTCTAGCTGTCCTAGAACTTGCTCTGTAGACCAGGCTGGCCTTGAGCACACAGAAATCTACTTGCCTCTGTAAGTTAAAATTTTAAGGCTTAATTAGTTGTATTTTGAACACATGATAAAACTACTATTTCTAATGGTAGATTTCCCTGAGTTTGATCATCAGAATTCCTACTAATATTTAAGAGTTGTCACATTGAACTACATTATGTCACCTAGAATTTGATACTTTTTTAAAAAATGGGTATCATCCAATAAGAACTGCAGTGTAAGAAGCTGAGAGCTGCCTAGCAGTCAGAAGCACTTGCTGTTCTTCCAGAGGACCTGGGTTCCGTTTCTGGAGCTCACACCCCTGTAACTTCAGTTCAGGGGGATCTGACACCCTCTTCTGTCCTCTGTGGGGACTGCGTGCACATAGTGGACATAATGTGCGCGCAGTCAAAGCACTCATACGCTAATTACGTAAGTAATTGGCCATGTGGTGGTGTCATACAACCAAATCCAGTATTTGGAGGCAGAAGTAGGTGGATCTCTGTAAGTTCAAGGCCAAAAATAAATAAATAGATAAGAAATGTTTAAAAAAGAGCTGTGAGCCAGTGATGGTTGTAATCCCAGCACTGGGAATTGAAGCAGCATGTTTTAGGCTAGCTTTGTCTGCATAGGGAGTTCCAGGAAAACACAGACTACATATTGAGACCTGGCCTACAAAACAACAACAAACAAAAAGAACTGCATAGTTAGGCCAGTGTAATGTGCAAAACTAATCTCAGTTCTTGGGAGACCAAGCCAGGAAGATAGCAAGTTCAAGATCAGACAAGGCCAGACCTTGTCTAGGAAACAAACAAACAAACAAAAAACTAAAAAGCAAACAAAAAAACTGTACAGTATTCTTAGATGAATAATAGTTTCACTGTCTTTGAGTAGGAAAAAATAAGAAAGTTCTTTTGATAAAAAAGTAAATAAAGTTCACATCTGCTTTGTGAATACTACAGGTTGATTATATCTGGCCTTGCCTCTCAAGCCAGAGTAACGTTCTTCCCTAAGTGGGGAGATTATTCTGCTTCATAGTATGGTCCCCTGTCCCCTCCAAAGTGTGCACAGGTGTCTTCCTTTATTTTTTGAAGCAGTCTCTTACTAAACCCGGAGCTCACAGACTGGCTGGAGTGGCTGGCTGCTGACTCCCTCACACCCCCTGTCTGTCTCCCCTTCATGGGCCAGGACTGCAGGTGCATCCAACTTTTTATGTGTCTGTTGAGGATCAAACCCAAGTCCTCACGCTTGCACAGTCGTGCTTTACCTGCTGACCCATCTCCCCAGAACCTCCCACAAAGGAGTTTTAAACCTTGCTTTACTTTACTTCTTTTCTCTTTGCCCCTCTGAGAGAACAGAACAATGAAGGGTAATGTAATAACCTTCTTAAGCAGAATAAGTTGTTTGAAAGTTTCCCTTTCATAGTAGTCAAAGAGACTGACCCAAACCAGACTTTAGTTAGCAGTAACTTTTTTGGTATCTGAATTGTTTAAAAGAGAATTTCAACCCAGGAATCACATTGAATAAGAATCAAATTAATAATGAGCATCATACAGACAGTTATTTCACTCTCTTGATAATATAGTTTTTTTCCTTATAGTCTTTGTGATAACATTTCTACTTCTAGGGGTTTTTTGTTTGTTTGGTTGGTTGGTTTTTTTTTGTTGTTGTTGTTTTTCCAAATTTCTGAGACTTTTCATCTCTAAATTTCCCTTTAATGGCTAGTTTTTATTCTGTATTCTATCTCTCTCTATCATTTTCTCTCTCTCCCCTTCCTCTCTAGTCTTCCCTTCCCCCTCCACCCCTCCCTCTGTTCCTTCTTGCTTAAGCTAGCATTTTGGCAGAGTTTCTTTTATTTATTTTATTTTATTTTTCTGTTTTTCGAGACATGGTTTCTCTGTGTAGTCCTGGCTGTCCTGGACTCGCTTTGTAGACTAGGCTGGGCTGAACTCCAGAGATCTGCCTGCCTCTGCCTCCCTGATTACAGGCACACAGCACCGAGCCTGACTTGGCAGAGTTTCTTATGAAGATGATAGTGAGCAGTGTCATACCACGAACATTGTTATTCTGGCTTTCCTGTGCTCTAAGTGCCCTTCATGCTTCTATGTTATATATAATTCTGGAAATTTTATATTCTGTGGTGTCTTATATGTTTTATGTCCATTTATAAAGTTAACTTTTTGCTTTGGCTGGCCTAGAACTTACTATGGAGACCAGGCTGGCATTGAACTGACAAGAGATCTGCCTATCTCCACCTCCCCGAGTACTGAGATTAATGGAATGCACCCTTGTGAAGAAGAATTCCTTCTTTCTTTCCTTCCTTCCTTCCTTCTTTCTTTCTTTTTTCTAAAGATTTATTTTATGTATATGAGTGCTCTATCTGCATGTACACCTGCATGCCAGAAGAGGGCATCAGATCACATTATAGATGGTTGTGAGCCACCACTTGGTTGCTGGGAATTAGGACCTCTGGAAGAGCAGCCAGTGCTCTTAACCATTGAGACATCTCATTTCTTTTTTTATTGGAGGGTCTAGACAGGTCTCATGGCCTATGAATTCTTGATCCTTCTGCCTCTGTTTCCCCAGTGTACAGTGCAAGGATTACATGCTTGTGTCACTGTGCCTGGCTACATTAGTACAGTTCTCTTTTTTTGTTGTTTTTTGTTTTTGGAAACAGGGTTTCTCTGTGTAGCCCTGGCTATCCTGGAACTTGTTCTAAGTCTAGGCTGGCTTTGAACTCATGGAGATCTACTTATCTCAGCCTCCCAAGTGCTGGGATTAAAGGCGTATGCCACCACTGCCTGGCTTTTTCTTTTTTCATTTTCTTTTAATTTGTACGTTTCTTGAGCACGAAAGGAAAATCTTTATGTTAATTTAATGAGACACTTAATTTGGAATACATTTTTTTTTGATGTAGAAATGGTGCAAAGTAGATAAAAACTTAAGGTTACTGTACTTCACTGTCCCAGATGCTAACTACATTATCCCATGGATTACAACTTCTATGAAAGAAGTCCTACCAGAAATGAGTGCTGCCTGCAGAAATGTGACACATGTGTCGTCTCAGGAGGACAGGGGTGGGGCAGGTGGAAGAGCACCTCCAGAACACAGACTGCTGCTCTTAGGAGGTTAAAGGTTCCTGCAGATGCGAGTGTCAGATAAACTGAGCAGGCAGCTCATGGTAATGCTTCCTCTACCTTAGATGCAATTTATGTCAAACATGAGTGAGGGATAACATTTTTCTGAGCTTCAAGTTATTCCAAAGAGGGCTTTGGGTGATGGTTTACTCAGGAAAGTGCCTGCTATGCAAACATAAATATCTGAGTTCAGTCTCCAGCAACTGCATTAGAAAGCCAGGTGGGGGAGGCAGGCAGGAGGATTGTGGGAGCTTTCTGGCCAGTCAGTCTAGAATCTAGCCTTTAGATGAGTTGTGAGTTCCTGGTTCAATGAAGAGACCCTGTCTCAAAAGTAGGGTGGAGAGTGATTGACCTCAGATACACACACATACACGCACACACACCCTCATTCCATGGAAATTCATTAATAGGTGTTCTTTTTTGTCTTGCAGTGATAACATTCAGCAATACCTGATGACCAATAATGTGCCTGAGGCAGCCTCTATCCTGGTGACCATGACAGAAGTTGACATCAAGCTTCAGGAGTCATCTTGTACTCATCTTCTTAGTTTCCTGAGAGCCACAGTTAAATTCTGGCATAAAATTCTCAAGGACAAGCTTACCAGGCAGGGATTATCTCATGGTGACTGATTTCCAATGGATCTTTGGTATTGTAATGGCATCATATGAAACATTGTTTCTTTTTTCTGTTACAGTGATTTTGAGGAAATTTTAGCACAGCTTCATTGGCCTTTCATCACACAGACCCAGTCTCAAACTGTTGGCATGAGCAGGCCTGCCAGTGCCCCTGAGATGTATGCGACCTTGGAGACACTGTTTTGTCAGCTGTTGAAACTACAAGCCTCGTATCTTTGTTGGAGTGGAAACTTACTAAAACTTTCTACATCTATTTGTAGTTAGTGAGCACAGCATTTTGGGCTAGAGATAGAGTGGTAGGGTATGAATGAGGCACTGGGATCCATGTCCAGCCCTGGGGAGAAAGTTCTCCAAGCTGAGGGCCCTGGGTTAGTCGGATGTGTGACTGCCTATTGCAGAGTATATGTTTTCTTTAAAAGAGGAATTGTCCGGGAGTGGAAGAGCTGTTCAAAAAAGTTCTAAGATAAACAACTATCTTTTTTTTTTTTTTTTTTTTAAGATTTATTTATTATTTGTAAAGTATTTTGCCTGTACACCAGAGAAGAGCATCATATCTCTTTATAGATGGTTGTGAGCCACCATGTGGTTGCTGGGAACCTGATAAACAACTGTCTTAGTCACCGTTCTGTTGCTGTGAAGAGACACCATGACCACGGCAACTCTTATAAAGGAAAGGATTTCGTTGAGGCTGGCTTACAGTTTCAGAGGTTCAGTTCATTATCATAATGGTAGGAAGCATGGTGGCATGCAGGCAGACATGGTGCTGGAGATGTAGCTGAGAGCCCACATTCAAACTGGCAGCTAGCAGAAAGATAGCAATAGTGGGCCTGGCTTGAGCATTTAAATTGCCAAAGCCCACCTGCAGTGATGCTTTCTCTAACAAAACCATAACTACCCCAACAAGGCCGTGCCTCCTGATAGAGCCACTCCCTATGGACAGGGCATTCAAACATATGAGCCTGTGGGACCATTCTTGTTCGAACCACCTTTAGGACAAGACAACAAATAGGCAATGGGAAGAAACCTTAGTGACAAAGTGTTGATCAGATGATTGCTTAAGTTGACTTCCTTAGTACCAACTGATTCTAAAACATTTTATGTTTTCATTTTATGAGAGGGAATGGCTTGCCTGTAAGTGTGTTTGTGCACCATATGCATGCCTTGTGCCTGAGGAGGTCAGAAGAGGGCATCTGATCCCCTTGGTTCTACAATTAGGTTGATTGAGAGCCACCATGTGGGTGCTGGGAGTTGAATCTGGACCCTGCAAGAGCAACAAGTGTTCTTAACTTGTCATCGCTCCAGCCTCTAAAAACCTTTCTAGTGAATTTAAACTCAGTATAAAGCTAGGTTTCACATTATTTGTATTAAACCTTTTACTAAGTACTAATACATTTATTGGAATTATTGATTGTGTGGTAGTGTACTTGAGTGTATAAATATGATTTCGATTCTTTTTCCTTGACTTAACTGTGTCAGAGATGAGTTATTAACTGAGCAAAAACAGCTCCCAGAAAAATACTGTCTTCCTGCCTCCCCATCTGTGATCCTGCCTATCCAGATCATGCTGGTCCCCCTTCAGAAGCGGTTCAGGTACCACTTCAGAGGCAGCCGGCAGACCAACGTCATCAGCAAGGTGCGCTGCAGCAGAGCATGTGCTCTTGTCTTCCCTTCTCTTCTCTTCCTGTCTGTTTGTTCACTCCCCTGGCTGGCCTCAGACTTGAGCTCCCTCTGCAGCTGCCTCCCGAGGGCTGGGATTACATGTGGGTGCCACAGTGTTCACTTGGCTCTGAGTTTTCATTAATAGTGAATGTTACCAGTGCCCAGACTTACACATGTTTAAGGTAAAAACCTGTCTCTGTTCACATTTGTTTTCCCTTCTAAATTCCTGCCTCATAGCTGCCCTTTGCAGATGTAACTGGGATGTAGGTTGTCAGGATTGGTGCTGTCTTTGGGACATCATCACGTTTGCATTTGGGCGTGCAGGCTTTACCACCAGTTCTGTGCCCAGGCTTCACTGTACAGACCACTCCTGCAGACATAAAAGTAGAAAGAGATGTGAATTCCACAAGAGCGCACTGGCTGCTGAGTTCAGGTGCCAGAGCCAGGGTGACTCACAGCCACAGAAGGGACACCGTGGCCCTGAGTGATGGCTTAAGTAATTTAGAGGAAATTGGTACCAACACTTGGACTGAGGGTCCACATCAGTGTGGTCTGTTGCTGTTTTTCTGTAATTATAATCTACTAGGATGTTTGTTCTTGGTGTTTGCTGCAATGGCCAGGTATTATACATGTCATATGAGTGGACCTAGTGGCAGCAGATTCCTGTTTGTGCTTTGGTCTTTTTTTTTTTTTTTTTTTTGGATAGAGTGTTATTGGGAGAGCAGAATTCGGAAGTAAATGAGATAAAGCATAAACTGAACATTTAGAAAGGCGATACTACAGTGTAGTGTGAGAAAAATTTGAGTTGTGTTGACTCCTTGTAAAGGCATGATCCTAGTGAGCTTAGCACCCCGTCCCTAAGGCAGTCCTTGAGATTAGATGCTGCCCTTATTTGTAGCTCAGCATTTGGACCTCCATAGGCATTTACTTACCAGTTACCAGTTAGTAACTTTTCTCAGTGCTGGGTTGAACCCAGGGTCTCCCACATGCTAGGCAAGTGCTCTGTCCCTGAGTTACATCCCAGTCTAGTATGTTTTTGAGCTGCTGCCTAGGAAAACTTGAAATGCTTGCAGAATCCTCTCTAGAGACAATTTAAAATGCTTTATGTGGGGCTGGTGACATGGCGTAGTGGGTGAGGCCACAAAACTCCCAGCCTGACAGCTTCAGTTTGATCCCGAGGACCGACAAGGTGGCAAGAGAAAACTGACTCCCAAAGGTTGTCTTCTAATTGTCACCCATACCCTGTGGTGCTTGTTGACCCCCACAGACACACACATAAATTCAAACATGCATCCATACACAAAGGAAAATGTAAGTGGTTTGTGCCTGTTTCCCTCCCACGATTAGAGCCAGTGTAAGGCTCGTGTGTACTTGTAATGTAGACCAGATGACTGTTCTTTCTGTTTAAAAATTATTTGGTGGGGGCTGGAGAGATGGCTCTGAGGTTAGGTGCACTGGCTGCTGTACTTCCAAAGTCCAATTCCCAGCAACCACAAGGTGGCTCACAACCATCTATAATGAGATCTGGTGCCCTCTTCTGGCGTGCAGGTGTACATGCAGGCAGAACACTGTATACATAATAAGTAAATAAATCTTTAAAAAAAATTATTTGGTATGTAGCTCAGTCTGAGGCCACTACTTGTCCAGCTCACATGAAGCCCCAGGTTGGTCCCCAGCACCAGATAAACCATGTGTGATGCTGCATTTTGAAATCCTGGGGAGGCAGAGACAGGAAGAGCAGAAGTTCACCATCCTCACTTACATAGAGAGTCTGAGGCTTGACCTACGTGAGCTCCCATCTCAGAAAGTTCTTTTGGAATGCTATTTCAAAGTTATCAGTTGTTTGTAATAGCCCGTCTTGCTAGGTTTGGAGGGCTTTAAGAGAACTCTCCCTGTGTGTGTAGGTCAGAAGAACAGGCAGTGGGAGCTGGCTCTGTCTCTCCACCAAGTGCCCTCCAGGAATCCAACTCAGGCTGTCGGGCTTGCTGGCAGCACCTTCACCCACCAGCCAGCTTACCGGCCTGGCCTTTTTCTTGCTGTTGTTTTGTTTTGCTGTGGGATCTAAGGCTGTGTATGTGCTGAGCAGATGTTAGTTCTTAGGTTTGTTTGACTGTCTTTTCTTTGTTATTGTCATTGTGCCCCCTCTTCCTCTTTCTTTTTTTGCTGTGGATAGAAACCAAGCCTTTTTATCACGAGGCAAATGTCATACTGCGAAGCTACCTCTAACCCCAATATGGTGTTTTAAATGTATGCGTTTACGGACGTAAGCCACACTATTGGAGTTGTTGAGAGTATTTTGGGAAACATTTGATTATGATGTCTTTTGTGAGTTTGAAATGCAGGGTAAGAATTATTCTCTTACATACAGGAATTTTCAACTAATGTTTGTATCTGTTTATAACTAAATGCATTTAATTAGTATTTCCCATGACTGTAGAATTGAATAAAGAATTGAAGCCATTCTCCCTTCCCCTTAGCCTGAATGGTACTTGGCTCAGGTACTCATGTGGATTGGAAACCATGCTCACTTTCTGGATGAGAAGATTCAGCCAATTTTGGATAAAGCAGGCTCTGCAGTAAACGCAAGGGTAAGAGGCTGAGTCCTGTGCACCTCAGCTACGTTAGAGTTGTTCAGGTCACAGTCCCTCATCCTGGGTGTCTTTCAGTTTGAGTTCTCTCGCGGCCTCGTGATGCTCATTCTTGAGAAGCTGGCTTCTGACATTCCCTGCCTGCTCTATGACGACAGTCTCTTCTGTCACCTGGTGGATGAGGTGCTGTTGTTTGAACGGGAGCTGCACAGTGTTCATGGCTATCCGAGCACTTTTGCCAGCTGTATGCATATTTTGTCGGAGGAAACCTGTTTTCAGAGATGGCTGACTGTGGAGAGAAAATGTAAGTGCTTATATGGCCATAGGGTGGGGAGGGCTGTCTTGGGGGTTTTTTCTTCATTTTTGTTTGTTTGCTTTTTGTTTTGTTTTTAGATAGGGTCTCACTCTGTAGTTTTGGCTGTCTTGGATGTCTCTGTATAGACCAGGCTGGCCTCAGACTCATTGAAATTCACCTGCCTTTGCCTCCCAAATGCTGGGATTAAAGGCATGCACCACCATGGCCTGGCAATGTCTGTTTTTGGTGTGCAAAGTTTTGGGGATTTTTCTCTTACAGCTCTGAGTAAAAACTATAGGTGCCTAAATCTTTCCTGGGCAGGGTCTACTGAATTACCTTCAAAGACAGTGTTTTCTTTCCACAGAATCTCAGTTTTTTTCCTAGATTTACAGTTTGCATGTTGGAGTATTGGGCCAGTAGAGGATATTGCTGTTTTATAGATTTTTGCTATGCACTATTTCTTCTTTGTTGGGTTCTTTGGATGTGCCACATAACTATCTTGCGAATTTGAGAGGAGGGAGAATAAGGCATCTTATTTAACTCTGAAGTAGAATATTTTAAATCTAATGCAATTAATTAGTGGGAGATTGCAAATTTGTGTTGTATGAAAACATCATTCCCAAAAATGTGTAAGTTGATAATTTAAGAATGACTGTAAGTCCTTGACATGATCCTTCTTTCTTTGTGTTAGTTGCTCTTCAAAAAATGGACTCAATGCTCTCATCAGAGGCAGCTTGGGTATCCCAATATAAAGACATCACTGATGTGGATGAAATGAAGGTTCCAGACTGTGCGGAAGTTTTTATGACCCTACTTTTGGTTATAACTGGTAAGTACTGGCCTTTTAATATATGATGTTAGTTTAAGATTACGTGTTAAAGCTGGGTATGGGGGCACACACTTGTAATCCCAGCTTGCCAGGTTGAAGCAGGAGGATCAAGAGCTTAAGGCCACTCTCAGCTACACAGCAAGTTTGAGGTCATCCTGGGATTTATGAGAACCTTCTCTCAAAAAAAATCCAAAACAAACCAAATGAACAAACAACAAAATTAATTGTACTAAGTTTGGGGCTGGAGAGCTAGCTCAGCAGGTCTTGCTGCTCCTACAGAAGACCTGATTCAGCGCCCAGTTCATAACCCATTGTAACTCCAGCTCTAGGGAATCCAGTGACCTCTGTGGCCTCCTCAGGCAGCAGGCATGCATGTACATAACATAAACACAGTAAATATTTAAAAGTAGTATGGCTCATATGTACGGTTTTGGTTTTGTTTTGCTTTTAGTAGTTAATAAATAGCTGCATAGTAACATCACGTTGTTCCTACCCTAATTAAAATCTATGAGAGGAGTCTCACTTTTGACTTTATAATAACTTAGGATTTACCCAGGTGTGGTAGTGCTCTCCTTTCATCCCAGCACTCTGGAAGCAGAGGTTGGAGGATTTGTGGCTTTGTGATCATCCTGGTCTGTGAGTTTCAGGCCACCCTGATGTATAGGGAGATCCTGTTTCAAAATACTAAAATAACAATTAATAATAGTAATAATAATAACAGCAACAACTTAGGATATGAATATTGGTATACATATGTCTTAAGTTGTTAATTTTTAACTTATTGTCATTCTTTTTACATGTCTTCAGATTTGATTTTATTGTTATTTCAAAGACTTATTTTTATTTTGTGTATGAGTGTGTATCTGCATGAATGTATACATGCGCATTCCTGGTGCCTGTGGAAGGTGTTGGACCCCCTGAACCTGGAGTTATGGATGGTTGTGAGCAGCCGTGTAGGTGCTGGGACCCAACCTGTGTCCTCTACACAAACAGCGGTGCTCTTAACAGCTGAGCCTTCTCTCCGGTACCTTTTAGTTAATTTAACTTTATTTTAGGCTTGTGTGTATGAGTCTTTTGCCTGCACATACATGTATACCACATATGTGCCTAGTGCCTGTGTGGTTCAGAAGAGAGCACTGGATCCCTAGAATGGAGTTGTAAGCTATCATTTGGGTGCTAGGAACTGAACCAGGGTCCCCTCCAAGAGCAGCCAGTGCTCTTAACTGCTGAGCCATCTCTCCAGCCACCATTCATTATTTTTTAAGAGACAGAGTCCTACTGTATTGCCCACGCTGGCTTGAGATCCTGTTCTCAAATGATCTTTCTGCCTTGGCTTTCCAGCTGGCAGGGACTAGGTACACACTGTCATGTCCAGTGCAAACTTAAACTTTAAATATTATTTTCTTGGCACTGGTTTATCAAGAACTGAAGGAGAGCGTAGAATGATAAGGTAGTTTTAGAATTGAAGTAGTATAAGGATTCTTCTCATTCAGTGTTATTCTGGCCAGAGGGTGGCCAGCGTCCTTAGGCTCTGTTGGTGTGCAGCATCTGAATTCCCTGCTGTAGACTCCAGGTGACAACAGAGCCTCACTGCTGTCGTCCTCTTCTGACAATTCACCTCTTGACTTTTAAGATAACCTGAAGAAGGTTCATTCCAACCCAGTCAATAAGTACGTATTTGACTATAAGAAAAATATGAAACTATTAAAAAAAAATAGCCAGACATGATGATACACACCTTTAATCCCATATATCAGAGGTAGAGGCTCAAGGATAAGGAGTGCAAAGCCACAGAGGAAATTTGAGGCCAGCCTGGGCTATATGAGATCTATCTCAAGCCCTCCTCACCAAACAGCTTCTGACTTAAGGAACAGTTATTGTAAAACACTTCTTTAAAAATGAGGCTTTTTAAAAAAAGAGGCATGATTTATACATAGCAAAATGTGCAGATCTAGATCTTAAGTGTACTGCAGGATGAGCCCTGACACACATTATTCCCGTACAATCCCTAAACAGTTTAGAAATGGCCGGTTGAGTGTTTTCATAAAGGCAGTAAAGTAGGGCTTTAGGGAAAACCAGCCGTGGACAGTGCCTAACCCTTCATGTGTTTTGTTTACTTTCTCTACAGACAGGTATAAAAATCTCCCCACAGCCTCCCGAAAGCTGCAGTTCCTGGAGTTACAGAAGGACCTTGTAGATGATTTTAGGATACGGTTAACACAGGTGATGAAAGAAGAGACTAGGGACTCCCTCGGCTTTCGATACTGTGCAATCCTTAACGCCGTGAACTACATCTCAACAGTACTGGCAGACTGGGCTGACAATGTTGTGAGTCAATGTGCTTTTCTATTAAGTAATGTTATCAACACCTTGATCTTCTTTAACCTTTGAAAGTCCGTGGCACACCAAAAGATTACATGCTAGACAAAAAGCATAATGATGCCAAGTGTAGGAAATGTGAGTGAAGATTTTTCTCAGTCAAATCTGAAAAATTTAAATAACTTGAATTATTGAATGACTTTCTACAGTTTCAGAGACTTACCCCATTATCATGGTGGGAATCATGTCATAATGAAGCAGGTGCCAAAACAGTAGCTGAGAGCTACATCTTGATCCATAGGCAGAGATAGAGAGCGACAGAGAATAGGCCTAACATGGGCTTTTGAAACACTAAAGCCTACCCCAGGTGGCACACTTCTTCCAACAGTGCCACAGCTACTCTAAGAAGGCCACACCTCCCAATACTTCTAATCCTTTCAAACAATTCTACTTCCTGGTCTAAACATTCAAATATATGAGCCTATGGGGGGAGGATTCTTATTTGAATCTATGTGTTCATAGATTTAAATTATAATCTTTTTATTAATCTA
Source organism: Meriones unguiculatus (assembly GCF_030254825.1). NCBI lineage: Eukaryota > Metazoa > Chordata > Mammalia > Rodentia > Muridae > Meriones > Meriones unguiculatus. The sequence continues at coordinate 17,414,594 of NC_083368.1, read as the reverse complement.
AAGAAAATATATAGGCTACTAGCTAAGTAAAGGTAACCAGATTTTCTAGTATGCATTTCCACTCAAAACTGCCTTTAGGGAGTAGGGATGTGGCTCAGTTGGTAGACTCTTTGCCCACATGCACAAAGCCCTAGGTTTGGTTCCGTACAGTATAGACTGGGCATGTGGAGAAGCCTGTGATCTCAGCATGTACAAGGTATAAGCAAGAAGATCAGAAGTTCAAGGCCATCCTCAGCTACACAGGAAGTTCAAGGTCAACTTGGAGTACATGAAACCCTGCCCCCTCCCAAAAAAAAAAGTCTTTATAGTCTCGAACTTGGTTCATTTCTTTAGATATTTTAGAGCCAGTATAAAAGTGACTTCTGCAGGCCCTCTGGGCTGATTTCTTGGCAGATCCCTCCAGCTGGCATTCAGTGTCCTAAGACCATCTGTGAAGATACAGGTGTGGATTTGGCTTTATACCCATGTGCTTCAGAAAGTACACTACTTTTTTTTTTTTTTTGGTCTTTTGGAACAGGGTTTCTCTGTTTTAGCCCTGGCTGTCCTGGAACTCACTCTGTAGAACCAGCTAGCCTTTAACTCACAGAGGTCTGCCTGCCTCTGCCCACCCCCACCAGTGCTGGGATGAAAGGCATGCGCTACCACTGCTCAGCCAATAAAGTACATTTCTTGACAGTAATCATTCTTGACAGAAATCATTCATAAGGACCTTGGATAGCCATATGATTGTAAAATATACATTAAACTGTAAAAACTATGCTGAACAATAGGATAATGAATGCAGGAAGACACATTATAAATATAAACTGTTATATAATATATCACAAAAACAAAATGGACTAATATGCCACTTTGAAAATATAGTATGTAGCCGGGTATGGTGGTCCACGCCTGTAATCCCAGCACTCAGGGAGGCGAGGCTGGTGGATCTCTGTGAGTTCAAAGGCAGCCTGGGCTACAAAGTTAGTCATTGCTGCACAGAGAAACCCTGTCTCAAAAACACACACACACACACACGTACACACACAGATAACTAGCTAGCTAAATAGGTAGATAGATAGATATACACATATACACATACACACATATATATGTGAAGGGCAAATTAAAAAATTATGAAGTCGAGGTTGGGGATTCTGCTCAGTGGGACCTTCCTTGCTGAGTGCAGCGCAGCCCTGGATTCCGTCTCCAGCACAGAAGAGACCAAAGTGGAAGCCCCTAAGTAGGGCTGAGAACGCCGCTCAGGTGGTAGGTCTCTTCCAGCATGCGCTGCGGCAGTCGGGGTCACTCAGCGTGTGCTTGTGCGGTATGAGCTTTTGTGCCTCATGGGCAGCCCTGGCACAGATCCACTTGCTGCTAAGACGTCATAGCATGAAACAAACTGTCAGTCTTATGCCAGGTGATTCAATGGGAGGCGCGTTCAGGGACGGAGTTCAAGTGTTAATGAAGTTCTTCATAGAACATCACAACTGTTTGGTGCCACTGTCTGTTAGTGAAGATGAGTTAGCCATCATCTCCCTGTCGAAGAGAAAATCTGTTGCTGAGACCAAGAGAAAGAATGGAAGTTAAAAGTTGATTATGAATACGATGGATTCTGGCTTCTATGGTGTTGATTTTATCTTCACATCAAAACTCCTTCAGTCATCTTCACAATGCTTTGGACTATAAATGCTTCAAGTAACAACCATCAGTTTTTGTATTGTGTAATTCCAAAAACAGAGAAAGAAAACAATGACAGCTTTACCCTCCATTTGTTTTTGATTGCCTGTTGATAACCATTTCTTATTGGGTCATACCATGCCTGAAATATCCAACCATTCAGAATTTTTTTTTCAGTTGTAGGTGACAGACACCCAATTTTAAATTCAATTCCAGCTGTCCTAAGTGTGGAAGTAGGGAAGGGGGTAAGTGTAGGATTTGTCCAAATTTACAGATTGGGCATGCCTGCTCCATAGGTCATTCTAGTTTCATTCTCAGGCAGTTCCTGGACATGTGGTCATAGGTGGCTCTGGGCTTATTACTGCAAAAATGACATTTTAGATCTTTGACTGTCAGAATTCTACATTAATGACAACCTTCAGTCTGTGTCTAGAAGAACTGAATGCTCAAAGAAGCATGCTCACCAGCAGGAAAATACAGTAGTACAGATAAGAACTGCTTCAGTGAAGAAAAGAACCTGGCAGGGGAGGTACACCCTGTCATCTGAGCAATGGGTGACAGGCACAGGGGTGCAGAGTTCTGGGCCAGCTGTACCACAGAAAACATTGTTAGCTGAGCACTTGGGATGGCCTGAGTGAGGAGCTAACTGGACTGCTAATGTGAGGCCAGCCTGAACTATATAGCAAGGTCCATTTTCAAAACAAAACAAACAAACAGAACCCTCACACACCAAAACCCAAGCCAGTGTAAAGCAACAAACTACATAAAACCATTAGCAGTGTGCAGGCAGGCTTAAACCTCCTGATGTAGCTACTGCAGTTGCTGAGGAAGACAGGCTGGCGGACAGTTCTTTAGAGAGCCGGATAGAATTATAAGTTCAGCAGTTCCATTCCTCAGGACAGGCGAAAACAGAAGAAAATACTTTTTACAGAAAACCTACACAGTGTTGTTCTCAGCAACACTGTGCATAATAGATACAAAATGGAAACAACCCAAACTCCATCAGCTAATGAACGGATAAAATGTAGTATATTCATATGATGTATTTGGGGGCAATAAAAACATGAAGCACAGACTTAGTGCATGCTATGGAACTAAGGTGAAAGAAGTCAGTCACGAGGAATACTTCATATGGTTCTGTTTACTTGTGGTCCAGGATTGTCAAATCCATAGACAGGAACAGATTAGAGTTGGAGGGAGTTGGGAGAAACAGGCAGTGAATGAGGCATTTTGTTGGCAGGAAATAATAAGTGTTCTAGAATTGTGGTGATGGACGCACAGCTATGAGTTGCTGAAACTACTGAATTGTTAAAAAAATATTTTGTGCATGCATGTGTGTGTGACCCAGCACACAGGTTGAAATCAGAGGACAACTTGCAGAAGTTGGTTCTGTCATCCCACCATGTGGGGCCCAGGGATCAAACTTCAGGTCATCAGGCTTGGTGAAAAGTGCCTCTTTCAACTAAGTCATCTTACTGGTCCTGGGCTATATGCTTTATTTGGGGGAGAGGATGAAGGCTTGTTTAACTTAGAGTCAACGTTTCACGTAGTCCACACTGGCTTTGAACTCACGGGAATCTTCTGGTGTCAGCCTCCTGGGAGTGGGAAAGCAGATCTGTGGCACACCCGTGGGGAGCCTAGAGTTGTTTCCTTATGTTGTGTGGGTCCTCGGGCATGAACTCACGTCATCAGGCTTGGCACTGATCAAGCCATCGCACTGGCCTTGAGGCTGCGCACCTTAAATAGGGGATTTGAATGGCGCAGAAATTCTATGTCAGGATGTCCAGCATTGTGCTGATAGGTGTGCTAACCGGGATAGGTGCTAACCGGGATAGGTGCTAACCGGGATAGGTGCTAACCGGTGCGTGCTTGCTTGCAGTTCTTTCTGCAGCTTCAACAGGCAGCGCTGGAGGTCTTCGCAGAGAGTAACGCCCTCAGCAAGCTGCAGCTGGGGCAGCTAGCCTCCATGGAGAGCTCCGTCTTCGATGACATGATTAACCTCCTAGAGCGCTTAAAGCTTGACATGCTGACGCGCCAAGTAGACCATGTTTTTAGAGAAGTGAAAGACGCTGCAAAATTGTATAAGAAGGAAAGGTATGTCCTGTGTCAGCTACCCCTTACCCAACTTAGTCAGAGCCGAAGGTGGCATTTACATTCCAGATTCCAGCTCTGGTAAAATCTGGACATTGAATTTGGGGCTTTTGTGTGTGGTAGTCCCAAACTTTGGTTTTGCTGGAAATCTTCCGAAACTCTATTCTCGTAAAGAATTTACTGAGAATAAACGAGCAATGGTGTGTATCTCACAGAGAAGTGGCATGCGATCTGGGGTTCAGGAGCCCACGTGTCACTCATTTCACAAAGAGCCGTGTGGTCAAAGCCCTGTGCGGCATTTCACAGCCGGCCTGCTCTGCCTGTGCCCTAACGTGGCACCTCCACCTCACAGTACTGCCACCAGTTTGGAAATACTATTAGTCTGTTTGCTAAAACCAGAGCATAAGATTAAGTGGTGTCTTTTAAATTCTAAAGATAAACTTTAGTTTTTAACTTTACATAATTGTTAGTTTTTATAGTTTTTAACTATAACTTATATAGTTTTAACTTTAATAACTGAATTTGGGGTATTTTAAAGGAAACGTTAAGTAATTTAATGTATATAAATATAGATACATTTCTTTCTGGTAGAGCTTTTAACATGACACATTACTTTTTTCTTTTTAAACTCCAGAATTTCCCCAGGACTATACATTTCCTCAGATTTAAAATGAGATCTTAAAGGTACAAAGTGGTAAGGCTCATCCTTGTGAAGGTTATTTGTTTTCCAGATGGTTGTCTCTGCCATCTCAGTCTGAACAGGCCGTGATGTCCCTGTCCAGCTCAGCCTGCCCACTTTTGCTGACCTTACGGGACCGTCTGCTTCAGCTGGAGCAGCAGCTTTGTTTTTCCTTATTCAAAATTTTCTGGCAAATGCTTGTAGAAAAGTTGGATACCTACATCTATCAGGAGGTAAGTCCATGGCGACCAGGGCTGTGCTGAGAATGATACCATTACGTGGATTACATGGATGTGATCACATGGATTGCTCTTGGTTTCAGATAATCCTTGCCAATCACTTCAATGAAGGAGGAGCAGCCCAGCTGCAGTTTGACATGACGAGGAATCTTTTCCCTTTGTTTTCTCACTATTGCAAGAGACCGGAAAACTATTTTAAACAGTAAGCCCAATGTCTGACCATGAATATTGGTGTGTCCAAATGCTAGAGGAGTTGACTTCTTTTTAACAATTTCAGAGTGTCATTGGTATTTGTACTAATATCAATTAAAATCTGAGTTGAAGAGATGGCTCAGCAGTTAGGAGCACTTGATGCCCTTGCAGAGGGACTGAGGTTTGGTTCTCAGCACCCACACGGTGGCTCACAACCATCTGTAATGGCCTCCACAGGCATCAGGCACAGACATCGTGCATGGACATACATGTATGCAAAACATATACATAAAATAACATAAAAACCTAAAAAAAATTAAATAATTAAAACTTTAAAACATTCATTGTGCACCTATTCTATTTTCAAAACACAATAGGGAAACCAAAATAATGTGTGCAATCCACGTCCTCAGAGAGCTGACCAGAACCAGCTGTACAGGACACATTGGACTTGCTTCTTAGCACCTGGTTCAACGCTGCTTGCTTACCCCTGGGCGAGTGAACGGAAAATGAATGCAAGTGTAATTCTGCCACCTTCAGAAAATAAGAAATCTCAGCTGGGTTTAGTGTCTCACAGTAGCCCAGACTAAAGGATAATCAGTGTTCTGATTCTAAATTTAATATTAACTTTAGTTCTAAGTATAGTTATAAACATTAGAATGGTTACCGGCAATCTAAAATTTACAGTATGTATAGGGTTTTTGCAATTCCGAAAAATTCCTTTAAATCATAAATGCTTGCTTCCAGGAAGCTATGGTTGTTTCCAGTTTGCTTTTCTTTTTTTGAAATGGATTTTATGTATCCCAGGCTGACCTTCAACCCAGACGCAAAAGCAAAGGATGACACTGAGCTTTTGATCCTCCTGCCTCTGTCTTCTGAGTGCTGTGATTACAGTTATGCAACCCAGTACTCCCAAGCGCCTGTCATGCTTTATTCACGCTGGGCAAGCACCCTACCTAATACATTAAATCTCTAGCCCCTATTTGTTTTTATTAGTATTTAAAAATTTAACTTTGTGTTGATGTGTGTGGAGGCCAGATGACAGCTTGTGGGAAATGGTTCTGTTCTCCTACCATGTGGATCTCAAGGACTGAACTCAGGTTATCAAACTTGCCAGCAGGCAACTTTACCCACGGAACCATCAAAACTGCCTTCCTGTTTGATTTTGATTTTCTGAGACAGCCTTGCTGTGTAGCCTTGGCTGGCCTGGAGCTCACAGTGTAGACCAGGCTGGCATGGAACTCAGAGATTCTCCCGCTCTGGCTTCTTGGGCTCTGGGATTAAAAGTGTACCACCATCCCCAACTTATTTATGTTTTTGGTTTGTCTTGCATTTTTGCCTTTTCTGCTGCATTCATTTTATTCCTTTTATCTTTCCTATGTCTTAATTTTCCCTAAAATCACAGCTACATTTAATAATCTGTTAGCTCCAGTGTACTGAGACAAACTCTAATGATGTATTAAAACAAATCTTAATGATCCTACCTACGCTTTGTGTGGTCCCAGCATATTTAAAGAGCCAAATAGTACATCTATAGATAGTCAGAATGGCTGTGTAGACCCCAAAGGTCATTGTCATTCTAGGGATGGTGCAAAGAGGGTCTCTTCTCTTTCTTGTTTTCCTACACAGTGTAAAAGAAGCCTGCATCGTTCTGAATCTGAATATCGGTTCTGCATTACTCCTGAAAGATGTTCTGCAGTCGGCTTCCGAGCACCTTCCTGCCACAGCAGCCTTAAATGAAGTTGGAATTTACAAACTGGCTCAGCAAGATGTTGAGATTCTGCTTAACCTGAGGACAAACTGGCCTAACACTGGAAAATGATGTATCTTTGAGAAAAAAGGTGGTTTAACAAAGATGACAGTTGGATTGAAGTTGTCTGATAAAGTTCTGAATTAATGAAACTGGACAACTGAAAGCTTGGTAGACGCATTTCTTATCATAACCATATTTCCTCTGTCTTCCTGTTTCTAAGAAAACAAAGAGCAGAAAACCCAGCTGTGAGAAGCAGAGAATTGCAATACAAACAGGAATGCAAACATCTGAGACAGTGCCAGAGCAAAGGTCAGCTATACCTGACCTCCGTTGTGCTGATCAAGGGGACTTGTTGGAGAAAGCTGAATGCAGCCAATACATTATAGAAATACTCACTTATGGATATAGGTTTGGTAGTTGAGGTTCCTGTATCCAGTTTGGGAATTCATATGTTTATATTAAAAATACACTGATCTGGGAGTGGTGGAGGACACCCAGCACTCTGAAGGCTGAGACAGGAGGATCACTGCGGGTTCAAGACTCTCCTGCACAATATAGTGAGATCCTGTCTGTCCCACCAGAACAAAACAAAAAACAAAACAAAACAAAACAAAACAAAAAAACCCAAACCACCCCACAATAGTTTTATAAGATGGTGGTTAAGCCATGGTTGTTCTTACTATTCTATTCTCATGTCTGTCCCTCCTATCTTCCCATCTAAAGTGTATCTTAGTTGTATTTGTATGTACTCATGTGCAGGCATGTGTGCATATTTGTGCTATATGAGTGTGTGTGCCTGTGGAGGTCAGAGGTGAACCTTGGCTATTGTTTCTTAACATGTCCACCCTGTTTTAGAGACAGAATCTCTAACTGGGGCTTTGGGCAAGCCCAGGGCCCTGCGTCCCATAGACAGGTCTGACAAGTGTACCATCACGGCAGACTTTTCACATGGTTCTAGCGAGAGAACTCTGTGCTTGCATGTCAATGACAAGTACTTTACCACTGAGCACTCCCCAGCCCTTCCTGGTTCCATTTCTTGTGACAATGGGCATCTTTTTCTGGTGGAAACATTGTAGAGGGCAGGTACCCCTTCACGCATTTGCCTGTGGTAATTTTTACGTAGCTGATGAAGATAAAAATCCTTTGTGTATGTGTGTCTAGGTGTGTACCGAGTACATGCAAGAGGAGCCAGGAGTTGATGTCCAGTGCCTTCCTCTGCTACTTTGTGCCTTGGTCTCATTGTCAGCTAGACTGTCCGGCCAGTGAGCGCTGGGGAACCACCTGACCTTCCCAGTGCTGGCCTTACAGGTGTGTAACTGTGCCCGGCTGTTAACTCCCAACTCCCGGCTGGGAGCTGGGAGTTTAAACTCAGGTCCTTGCCGGCTGAGCCATCTCCCTGACCTGTGTCAAAAAACTCTCTCTCTCTCTTTCTCTCTCTCTCTCTCTCTCTCTTTCCTTGTAACAGTCCTTGGTCTTGGGCTGTGTGAAGTGAGGGTTTTGTGTGCGTGGTACTAGAGCTCAAACTTGGAGCCTTGCTCCTGGGAGGCGAGGGCTCCTCCAACATCCCCAGCCCAAGCAGTGATCCCTTGATGAACAGACCTCCGAGAGGAAAGCTTTTACACAAATTGAGCTTAATTAGCTGGAAGAGTTATATAATTATTAAGGTCTCTTTCTTTCCCCCTGACATGGCATTTATTTAGTACTGTCAGTGCTGTAACAGCTCAATCTAAAATTGCAGGGTAGGGGCTGGAGAGATGGCTCGGCTGTCAAGAAGCTGCTGTTCCAGAGGACCTGGATGCAGTTGTAGTACCCGGCACATGTGGCTGCTCACAACAGAGGTACACAGTGCAGCAGAAACCACACGCACGTGCACGCACACACACACGCACACACACGCACGCACACACGAGAAAAGGAAGTAGCACCTATATTCAATGATACTGATACTTTAAAATCTTACCATGGTAATAGAGTTTTAAAAAGCGTACACTTCATCCCTGAATTTATCCAAAATTATTAAATGTCCATCATCGGTCAAAACTTCATCTGTAGTACACAGACCCAAGTTTTTTAGAGCTGCAGAAGTGAGCATGAGAAGAACTGAACATTTGAGAAGTAGAATTGTGTTCAGGTAGAGGAAGTTGTGGCGCGGTTTACTCGGGTTGTAGGTCACACTGACTATCTTTTTACTGCACAAATGAAATGCAGCCTGTGCTGGAAGAGACCATGCCCTCAAACACCAACACAGGGCTGTCCATAGAGAAAGGAAGGCATCCGTTAACTTTGCGATTCTCAGCTATTCCAGAAGAGATTAAATACTCTTGGCTTTTCTGCAACTAAATAGTTGAGATTCATCTTATATGAAATTAACCTGTGTCACAGTTAGACACAGTCACGTAAATGCATGTTCAGGGTGCTGAGCCAGCCTTCAGGGTGCAGGCCTTGCCACCTGGAACTCCCAGCACAGCAGAGGGCACTTGAGGAACTGAGCAGAGCACTGCTCTGCCTCAGCTGACTGATGCCACGGTGCAGGCTGGACCACCGAGTTTTTGTTTTCTTAAACTCCCCAGATAACCTAATTTGCAGACAGAGATGGAAACCAGGAAGACGGGGCAGCACGGTGCAGGAAGAAGCTGCCCAGCTAAGTTAGGAACAAAGAGTCAGGCCAGTGCAGCCTTCTGACGAGGCAGCACAACGTTATGTCTGACACAGAAGCAGCGCTCTAGATCAACAGGCTCTTCAGTTACTGAAATGATTTTAAAAATCCAGTCTACAAAAATAATGTGAGTCATGTCAGACATAAGACACATGGTATAAAAAGCCAGACACGATGGAGCAGCTTAGATGGCAAGTGCCGCTATCACTGTTTTATTCTTTGAATGCCTACATTTCCATGCCTACATTAAAAAAAAAAAAAACATTTTTAAGTTATTGAAGGGTATTAGAAAAAAATTAAAGGATACTGGGGCAGCTGACTCAGCATTTGATAGCACTTGTTCTTGCAAGAATCCAAGTTCTGTTCCCACCTCAAGTGACTCATAACCTAGAACTCTAGTTGCAGGGGATTTGATGGCCTCTTAAAGTGTTCTTTAGGCACTTGCCCACATAAGACATTCTCTGGTGGATGCATCACCAAGTTCAGCTGCTTCAATTTGTGACCAATCTTATTTCACTATAGTCTCATCTACGTGCCTTTTTCTCTGTCCATACTTACTTTGTTTGTTTGTTTGTTTGTTTACTTTGAGACAGAGTTTGTGAAATGGATGGCCTGGGCCTGATCCCAGGACTTGTACAGCAGAGAATGGACTCAGGTTGCCCTCTGACCTTCACACGCTTGGCATACATGTATGCATTGAATAAATGAATGAACACACACTCTAAAAATAAAGCAAGACAAACAAAATTAGAAAACTACTTATACTTCAGTTTACCCCCAGCAAAATACCTCACTCTCCTCCTGAAACTGGGAAAGAAATCTTAGGAAGTAACCAGGCTCCTGAGGGACTCCCTCACAGCCCAGTGCCCTCAGGCAGCCTGGCTGGCCTGTACTCTGTTTGCTTCTGAATAAAACTATTAGCTACTTTCTGTCCTGTGTGCTTCTTCAATGCTTTGAACAAGACTCCAAGAATCTGGATACACCAGTGTAGAGAGAGACCCCTGGCAACATGAGTTAATGATGGGTGACATTAGACAGGAAGACAGAGCTAGGGTCTGAGTTGGTAGAGATGATAATTCCCTGAGGTGTTACATGCGTGTGGCCTGTGTTACCACCAAAGGCCATGCAGATGTCTGTGGTCTGTGAGCCTGAAGCCATATTGATGTCCATGGACCATGCTGCTGCTGGGGACCATATTGGTATCTGGTCTGTGTTGCCCCAGAGGCCATGTGGATGTCCTCCATCTGTACTCCCACCAGAGACCACGCTGAGGTCTGTGGCATGTGCTGATGCCAGAGATCTGTGGATGTCGGTGGTCCATGCTGTTGCCAGAAACTGTGTCCAGGGTCTGTGCTCCCACTGACTGTGAAGGGCAGGGAAGCTTTTTCTGCAGCAGTGTGGATGTTTGCAGACTCACAGTTGAGAAAGGGCAGAAGGCTTTTGTGACAACGCCCCCCCCCAAACAAAATAGCCAAGACAAGAAAGAAGCCATCAAAGAGAACTCTCAAAAGTTGTGATAAAGAAAGCTGATGCTTTCTTTTTTTGGGGGGGGGGGGAGGGGAGGACTCAGTTTTCTCTAAGTGGCTAGCCACTGGGAGTTTGACCGTGCTTTAGTGAGTAGATGGGTTTTGCCTTTTTAAGCTACAAAATGTAACTCAAGGCCACTTCCCTGGGAACCCAGGAGTGGACCTGGTCAGAATTTAATTAAAGCTTGCTTCAAATTTGGCTCAAAGACTGTGGTAGTGATCTTATTCTCTCTCTCTCTCTCTCTCTCTCTCTCTCTCTCTCTCTCTCTCTCTCTCTCTCTGTGTGTGTGTGTGTGTGTGTGTGTGTTTTGAGACCAGGTTTCTTTGTGTAGCCTTGGACTCGCTTTGTAAACCAGGCTGGCCTCGAACTCAGAGATCCACCTACCTCTGTCTTCTGAGTGCTGGGACTACAGGAGCCACCACACCTGGCTGTGCTCTTCTCAAAAATTAATTTATTCACTTTACATCCTAGTTGTAGCCCCCTACCTCCTCTCCTCCCAGTCCCACCCTCTTTCTCCACCCCCTCCCCTATTCTTCAGAAAAGGGGATCCCCCCCACACCCAGCTCATCAAGTCACATGAGGACTTTCATCCTCTTCCCATGTGGCCTGGTAAAGCAGTCAGATCAGCGAGGAGTGATAAAAAAACAGGCAACAGGGTCCATGTCAGAGACGGCCTGATTCCCTTACTAGTAGACTCACATGAAACCTGAGCTGCCCATCTACTACAGGAATGTAGAGGACCCAGGTCCAATCCATGCATGGTTCTTGGCTGGTGCTTAGACTTCACAGGCCCCTCTGGGTCCTGGTTAGCTGGCTCTGTTGGTCTTGTAGAGCTCTTGTCACCTCTTGGCCCTTTCATCCTTCCCCCACTTTTCCACTAGACTCCCTATGCTTTGCCCAGTGTTTGGCTGTGAGTCTCAGCATCTGTTTTGCTGGGTGGAGCCTCTCGGAGGACAAAATAGGCTCCTGTCTGCAATCAGCAGACTATCATTAATAATGTCAGGGGCTGGCCCTCTTCCATTAGGTGGGTCTTGGGTTAGGCCAGGCATTGGTTGGACATTTCCTCAATCTCTGTATCTGTTCTGTCTTTGTCGCTGCAGGTCTTGTAGGCAGGGTAAGTTTTGGATCGAAGGTTTTGTGGGTGGGTTGGTGTTCTCCCTCCACTAGAAGTCTTGTCTGATTAGAAGGTGTCCTCTTCATTCTCCACGGCCCCTCCTACTAGGAGTCTCAGCTAGAGTCCCCCTTATGTCCTCTCAGACCTGACTTCGGTCTCCAGCTGGTCACAGAGATGTCCCCACCCACAGTTTCTCTTTCTCTGCAGGCCTCTGCCCTCCCACGTCAGCTCTTCTCAGGTCTGATCTCCACCCTTGTTTCTCTCTGAGCTCCTTCCTTTAAGCACCCTCCTTTTGCTCCTCCTTGTTACTTATCTTATTGAGGTCTGTGCACTGGAATACGTCTATCCTGCACTTTATGGCTAGTATCCACTTATAAGTGAGTACATACTCTATGTGTCTTTCTGGATGTGCATCACTCAGGATGATCTTTTTTACTTCTATCCACTTGCCTGAAAATTTCATGATGTCATTGTTTTTCATGGATGAGTAGTATTCCATTTTGTAAATCTACTACAGTTTCTTTTTTTTCTAAAGATGTATTTATTTATTATGTATACAATGTTCTGTCTGCATGTACACCTGCACACCAGAAGAGGGCACCAGATCTCATTATAGTTGGTTGTGAGCCACCATGTGGTTTCTGGGAATTGAACTCAGGACCTCTGGAAGAGCAGCCAGTGCTCTTAACCTCTGAGCCATCTCTCCAGCTCCATACTACAGTTTCTTTATCCATTCTTTGGTTGAGGGATATCTAGGTTGATTCCAGTTTCTGGCTATTACGAATAAAGCTGCTTTGAACATGGTTGAGCAAATGTCCTTGTTGTATGGTGGCACATATTGTGTGTATGCCCAGGAGTGGCATAGCTGGGTCTTCAGATAGAGCTATTCCCGGTTGTCTGAGAAAGCGCCAGATTGATTTCCAAAGTGGCTGTACAAGTGGGTTTGCAGTGAAGGAGGGTTCCCCTTTCTCCACATCCTCACCAGCATGTCACTCGAGTTTTTGATCTTAGCCATTCTGATGGGTGTAAGATAGAATCTCAGAGTTGTTTTGATTTGTGTTTCCCTGATGACTAAGGACATTGAACATTTCTTTAAGTGCTTCTTGGCCACTAGAGATTCCTCTGTTGAGAATTTTCGGTTTAGTTCTGTACCCATTCTTTAATTTGATTATTTGGTTTGTTGGTGCTTAATTTCTTGAGTTCTTTGTATATTTTGGATATTAGCCCTCTGTCCAATGTAGGGTTAGTGAAGATCTTTTTCCAGACTAAAGGCTTCTATCTTGTCCTGTCGACCGTGACTTTTGCCTTGCAGAAGCTTTTCAGTTTCATGAAAGTTTTTCAATTTCATGAGGTCCCATTTATTAATTGTTGATCTTAGTGCCTGAGCTGTTTTCTATTCAGGAAGTTGTCTTCTATGCTCAAGGCTATTTCTCATTTTCTGTTCTAACAGATTTCGTGTATCTGTTTTTATGTTGAGGTCTTTGATCCACTTTGGCTTGAGTTTTGTGCAGGGTGATAGATATGGATCTATTTGCACTCTTCTATATGCAGACATCCAGTTAGACAAACACCATTTTTGAAGGTGTTTTTTTTTTCCCCATTGTATAGTTTTGGCTTCTTTGTCAAAAATCAGGTGTCCATATGTGTGTGGATTTATTTCTGGGTCCTCAGTTCGATTCCGTTGATCTACCTATCTGTTTTTATGTCAATACTGTGTTTGTTTGTTTGTTTGTTTTTTTAATTACTATTGCTCTGTAGAACAGCTTGAAATCAGGGATGGTGATACCTCCAGAAGTTTAAGAGAGACATTTTTTAGTAACACAAAGTACAAATTTGCTTTATAACAAGATACTTAATTTAATTAGTAGTTTTTATAATACTTAATCATACAGTTAGCTTTTGTGTTATTATTGCTTTATCATAGGACTGTTAAATATTTAATTATATTTTTGGTAGCCTGAAGGTTAGATCAAAGGGAAGATAATTGTCACTGCTCATCTGTAAAGAGATGAGTGGAATCTGAACTGCTTTCTTATGCTTCTTCCAGCAGATGGTGCCCTTACAACCACTATTCTCTGTTTATAGCTACATAGTTTCTCTACCATGTACTCAAAGGATTCTTTCGAGGCCTTGGAGCCAAAGAGGCATCTCAACCTTAGCTACAATCCTTCTCTCAGTCTGCAAAAGGGACTCTGCACACATCCATAAAGAGTGGCTTCATTTTACTGGAAATCTGGAGAATTCCAGTCTAGATGAAAAATGTTCACAAGTAACTGTTACTGAGTTCTTCTTTTGCCTGAGGTTCCTATCTGACTCTGGTAGTCTGCTATTTCTCAGCACAGGGAGGCAGATTTATACGGTTTCCATCCATTTGCTTATTTCTTCCTTTGATTATGTGCTTAAGTGCTGCTCCAAGGCCCTGTAGAGCCCAGAAGAGGCTGGAAAAGGAAGAAATGCCATCTCTCTTTTTTCGGTGATGTTTTTCTCTAACAACGTGTATGTGCTTCTCTAATCATTTTCTCATTAGGAAAGACTGCCTTTTCACCAATTTTTACAATATAAAAAAAAAATTCTTGGGCTTGAGAGATGGCTCAGAGGTTAAGAGCACTGGCTGCTCTTCCAGAGGTCCTGAGTTCAATTCCCAGCAACCACATGGTGGCTTACAACCATCTATAATGAGATCTGGTGCCCTCTTCTGGCATGCAGGTGTACATGCAGACAGAACACTGTATATATAATAAATCTTTAAAAAAAAATCTTACTCTTTTGTTTTGGCAAATATATTGTCCCCACTAATAAATCAAGAATTAGTGAAAATTCTGTGCAGTGTACCGCTGTAGAGAGCACAATCAAGAACGACGAGAAAGAAGCAGTCACGGTGTCACGTGCCCGGAATTCTCCCACACTTCCGGGATTCAGGAAGATCGCAAGTTTCAGGAGCTTGTGACCTACGCAGAGATTTTTTTTTTCCCCTTTTAAACTAAAACGGTTAGTCGTGATGAAGGAAACGACTCATCTGTCTCCAGAGGGATGAGTGTGGACGACATGAGGGCTCTGTCTACCTTGAAGGCAGATGCAAAAACAAGGATGGATTCGTTCCTCTTTTAGGTTCACTTCTCCAGAGTGGAGCGTTCACCCTAAAAGAATATGACACAATGCTATATTGATCAACTTTCTGAGAATCCCTGTTTTTCTGGTCCTTTTCCTTCAATGAGAGCACATCCTCTGTGGGAGAAAGACAAGCAACTACCGAAACAGATCCACACCTTCTGAGCCAAGGTTGAGCCGACTTGAGAACCTGGACGTGGTGATCTGAGCACAACGAGCATGGTAGATAAAAACGGACAAGCTGAAAGACTCACCACAAACCCACTCTTGCTCACACTTCTTTCCTTTCTTTCTCTAAGCAATTGCGTAGAGAGAGGAGGGTGAAGAAACAGGATGTCCAAAAAGGTCATATAGATTATCATCTACCCAAGATTAACATAATGTTACATAAAATACAGACATATAAATATATAGATATAAATATATAGATTAAATAAAAAAATTTCCCCCCGAGATGATAATTGTCCCCAAGAGCCACACACCAGTGCGCAAAGTCCACAACACCATCACACAAGCTACTGCTTACCATTCCAAGAGTGGGACTTTTTTACATCTAACAGAAGGAAGTGTAAACCAGCGGGGCCTTCTCACTCTAAACGCAAGGAGCTCAGGTGAGAAAGGTCGGCCTCGCTCACAGGGTGTCCACGAGCACAGGTGTGTGTGCGCTTTAGAACGTCCCTTCCTAGGAACGAAAAGCACCGAATAGAGAAGGAAGCAAAGTTTGTGTTTTACCTTTCAGAAGCAGTCGGACTGTGGGTGAGGTATGTGCGCGGCCCTGACGGCTGTGCTGGCTGATTCAGTGTCCAGATAGAGGCGCTTTGAGCGGTAGGTTTACTCCGTCCCCCTTGTCCACGACGCTGCTTCTTAGACTCTAATCTCTGATGGAGGAAACCCCAGAGCCTGCTTCTAGGTGCCTCGGTAGTAGAGTCTGAGCCAAGATTCTGGGTTAGGTAATTGCTTTAAAAGCTCTTAAGGGGATTGGAGAGATGGCTCAGAGGTTAAGAGCACTGGCTGGACTGGTCATGAGTTCAATTCCCAGCAACCACAAGGTGGCTCGCAACCATCTATAATGTGATCTGGTGCCCTCTTCTGGCAAGCAGGCGTACATGCAGGCAGAATACTGTATACATAATAAACAAATAAATCTTTTAAAAAAGCTCTTAAGGAAGTGAACTCCAATGTTACTTAACTTTCAACAACACAAGTTTTTTTAGTAATTGTTTCAAAGTATAGTTACCCTGAAAATAATTTCTGTTTTTAACTCTGTAAGGATTCTCTTCGCAATATTCCAAGAAGCTTACTTTCACCAAGTTTATATAATAAATAGGTTGCTTTCACTGGTCAAAGGAAGAAGTAACAGAAAGTGTTTGCTATTGGAAGGTGATGCTGACTAATCCTCAGATCCCAACACTGAATACAAACAACACATTCTGAGAAGTGTATTAGCTCATCTGTATGGTGTCCTCTGCTGAAATGGCTTTTGCTCATGTGTAGTCACTTAATAAACGGCATTTTCCAGTTGTGTGCATAGGCTAATCCCTGTAATCCTGCTACAAGAAAGAGACTCTCATGATTTGGAATACAGTCTTTCTACGTGGTTGGTTTCGGACCAACCCAGGATTTACTCTGAAAAGTATATTAAAAAATTGGTTTTTATAAGTGCGCACTTTAGTTTCATCATTGTGCTTCCAGCTGAACACATTCTGAATGTCGCAGTTTGTGGCTCCTAGGAAAGTGCGCTATAGTCACCAACATGACTGCCTACACAGGAACTGAGTGAGGACAACAGCAGGCATGCTACAGTATATGGGGAATTCTTAGAGAAAAGAAGAAATAGTCTTCCCGGGGAATGGCAGATCAGCTGGTTATCCACTTCCACATGGTCATCTCTGAAAGCACACATGCAGGTAGCATTATACAGCTTGAACAGTTTGCAATTATCTCTTTAATAACATATATTAATATATATGTGCATTTATGCAAATACATATGTTAATTAACATAACAACAATTAATTGAATTAATTGTCAGAGTAAAAAGGTATATATGGGAAGATTTTGAGAAGAGAATGATGAAATTATATAATAAGTTCAAAAAGTAAAAGAAATAATTTAGAAACAAAGTGTTTAATATATTTATATCAGTTATGTTAAAAATATTCTCAGATGTCATACATTGAAATTATTTGTAGGAAATATGTTAGTCAACATTTTGAGCCATATTTAAAAAATGTTTTAAAGATCTCTGTATTTTCCTATATTACATGTATAGTGTTTTGCCTACATGTGTGTATGTGCACCGTATGTGTGTCTGGTGCCTGCAGAGGTCAGAGAGGACACTGGATCCCCTAGGACAGCATTACAGTTGTTTTTAAGTCACCATGCCGGTCAGGGCTGGGAGACAGTCGTACCTCCTCCACAAGAATGACTGAGCCAGCTCTGGAATTTCATTAAGCCATATTCTTGAACTTTGGGCCAACTCTAGAATTTATTTAAGCCATATTCTTAATTCTCAACATCTCAATGAGATGTTCTACAAAAAGTTTTTTCTCCTTTTCATCATATTTATAGTTACCAAAGAAAAGTTACATATTAGAGGTTTTTGTGTTTAGTTTTTTTGCAACAGCTGTCCAAAACCAACGTTACCATCTTCAGGCACCTTTTTCAAATGTCAGACAACATTCAGAGATGCTCTTCAATCAGCCACATGATGGCATAAAACTTGTCAGTTTGCACAGACCCCATCTTCTGTGGCTGCCTAACTCATGGATCTAGAAAGGCACATACTGTTTGGTTTTCTGTGTTTGGGAGCACAGTCCTTAGGATGATCTGGGGGGTTGTGATAATTGATATGGCACTGCCATTAAGGCCACCTTTTGATTCTATTCCTAGGGAGCTGAAGAGGCCCTGGACCAGATGTAGGGTGAGTTCACATCACAGATTGTTAAGGTGGGCTTAGAGCCAGGAAGTCACCTCCTTCTTCTTTGTTCTTGGAACCTAGATTGACTAAACCAAAGACAGGAAGAGGTATGAAATAACAGACAAGAAGATGGGTGCTGGGGTTCAACAAGCTGACGTCTTGGTCTCTCGGCCACCACAGAGGGACATATAAGCTTGTACAAATCTCCCAAGGGAGTTTCCTCATCTAAACATGGATGGCATGGGCAGCCTTCACCAATGTCACTGGCTATCAGTCAGTCTTACTGTGTAGCTTGAGATGTATTGGCAACAGGATATATATGGTGTTCTAGCTACAATTCATGAGTCATTCTGAAAACAAAACAAAACAAAACAAAACAAAACAAAAATAGTGTCTGCCAGACCATATGCTGCTCAGCTTCTCACTAATAGGCCACGACACCCATAGTAATCCTCCCGTCTAAATGGAAATTTGTTATTTTAAACCATGACTTATGCATACGGGTGTTTTGACTCCATGTAAGTGAGAACACTTCATGCTTCCCTGGTGCCTGAAGAGACCAGAAGACAAGATGGGATTCTGTAAGACAAGTTATAGGTGTTTGTGAGCCACCGCGTGGGTGCTGCAAACAGCGCTTGCGCTGCAGAAGAGCAGCGTGTTCACCGATGAGCCACACCCCAGTACTGAAAAGTTCATTCAGCTTCTCGTTGGTGTGCAGGCCTGGGAGAAGCACTACACTGGGGTAAGAAACTCCTGACAGAACACACATTCCCAGTGATGAAACAGAGTGAAGTGGACAGGGGAAAGAGCTGGTAGTCTTAAAATTCTCTGTAATGGCACAGCCTATGATCCAACTACTTCCCATCAGCCCTTGCAACTTAAAGGGTAATTCCCAGAAAAAGAACCTGAAAAACTAAGCCGTTAATACTTCTTCCTTCTGTAGAACCTGCCAACGTGGGCAATTTTCATCCTAGCTTCTGGAAAAAGCAAGCAAGTATTAGACACCACCAGCAAGTCGTTACAGCTTCCCCAGGCTCATACAGACAGCCGGGTTGCAGCACATGAACGAATGCATTGGAGGTATTGCAGTGAGACAACCAGAAAATTTCTCCAAGAGAAATTTTTCCCTTCACCAAAAACCAAAAGATGCTTTGCTGACGAAGTTAAAGCACTTTGTATTGCACTATTAGCTTCTGGGTTACGGCCATAGCGCAGGAACACATGCTAATGGAGACTGAAGCAGTCTGTTCGCTGTGAGGTTGCAAGGCATGGAGAACAGCTTCGCAACCGAGGAGTCTACTTGGGCTATTGGTAACCTAAAGTCTGCCTACATCAGTCTTCCTGTTCACTGGAAACCAAGTGACGCAATACAGATTTCTGCCTGTGACTACTATTAATAATTCTTGCTTTGTGGGCAATTTCTATTCACATTTAATCTCCTTTATGTCCAGGTGTGAGGATGAAAAGGCAAGTCCAGCCAGGACTAATTGCATGTGCAATAAGAGAATAGTTCTCTGAGCCTCCACTTCCTGAGAACTGCCTAATTACTGTCTCATGCATGACTGGGCTTGCATAAAATCACATGCATCCCTGGTAGAGGCTCGTGCAGCTAGGAACGGCTTACCAAATCCAAGCCTGTCAATCAGAGAATCAGCAGTGTTAGTCACTTAACAAACTCCTACTTCTATTGAATCATAGAATAGAAATTTCAGAATACAATCAAGCCCTTGAGTGTCCTGTCACTCAAGGGCTGACTGTCCCTCTTCACAGGTCTGTTTTGCACTATCACTTTGCTTTGGAATAGCTTCCTTGTCTCTTTGTAATCTTTATAAAAAAATTCTTTGAATAAATACAAAAATCCTAGAAGCAGTGGTCAAGACAGAAACCACACACTGTAGTCTCGAAGCAAACAGAAGTTTAAACTACTACTTGGATGGTTTTTGCAGTTTTTATCCCTTTTCCAGTTTATTTATTTGTTTTTTATACAATATATGTTGATAATGTCATATGCCCTCCCCCATTTTTTGAGTCTGGGAAATGCATCAATAAGAATTGTGTACCCAAGTTCAGGGCAAATCTTTCCTCCTCATTTAAATCATTTCTGGAAGCACCCTTGTATTAACACTTGCATATGAAGGCAAAAGTCTAAGAGTGGGTAATTGATCAGCTTTTATTAGATATCCTCAGGCATTGAATATTTTAACTATCCTCATGTATAAATTGATGGATTGCAAAGATTTGAGGAGCAAAGTGGATATAATACGGCCTATCCCACATAAACCTTTATAACCCGCAGGAAGGGCATTGCAAGAAACATTTTCACAAAAGAAGGTCCATCTCAAAAGCAGTTGTTTTCCAGGGGGATGGGTGTGATTAGAGGTGAATTTGCAGTAAAGAGGAGTATAAGTACATTTCAAGCATAAACAATGCTATACAGAAACACAAGTGTCAGAGTTACCAGGGTAGACTGATAATGTGAGAATGGGTGAAGCCGATAGTGTATGAATGTGTGTGCTGATTGATTCTGTTTGGTCTCTGTTATTTGTGCATAGTGCTCATGAGTGACTCATATGCCATATACATTTCTTTTTTTTTAAGAGTCCAGGGATAGATAGGTGTCATCTGATGTAAAAAGATTGTTCTTGTTGCCGGCCATGTTCCAAATGATGTTAGAGATTATTTTCCAAACCTTTGGCAACAGATATTATTTTAGGTGTAATAATATCAATGTTGGTAAGCAAAACATCAGTCATTTTGTTTTTCATTTCATACAATAATAGCTTTCTCACATTCATAGCAGCTTTATTCATAATATCCAGAAACTGAAAACAACCTCCATGTCTTTCAACTGAAGAAAGGATACAGAAAATGTGGTATATTTACACGATGGAGTATAACTCAGCTGCTAAAAAATTAACATCATGAAATTTGCAGGCAAATGGATAGAACTATAAAAAAATTACCCTGAGTGAGGTAACCCAGGCCCAGAAATGCAAACTCACTTAATGTGGATATTAGCCATAAAGCAGAGGAAACTCATGCTGTAATCCATAGACCCAGATGGGGCTGAGAAACAAGGGGGGTGCATAAATTTCTCTGGGCAGGGGAAATAGAATAGATATTGTGGGTAGACTGGGGACAACCAGTGGGGATGGAAATAGGACGGATGAGGTGTGGGGAGGATTGAGGGAAAGAGCAGTGGGAGAACCAACTGGAATTGTGGAGAGGCATCTCAGGGTGGAGCCAGAAAACTAGTGCAGTGGAAACTCCCAGGACTCTATGAGCATGACTCCAGCTGAGACTCCTAGCACTGGTGATCAGGAACCGGAAGCTGCCATCTCCTGTAACCAGGCAAGACATCCAGTGGAGGGACTGGACCACCAACCCAGCCACAAACCCTACAATTTGTTCTGTTGCAAGGTGTGCTGGGGTAAAGGTAGTACAGAAATTGTGGGCGTGGTAAAGGTGGTACAGAAATTGTGGGCGTGGCCAACAAGTACCTGGTCCAGCTTCAGACCCAAAAGTTTGTTCATTAAGAATGTTTAGAAACTGGTAAGTTCTTTATAATTATTCTTTGTCTCAAGAATACAATTTAATGGTCATATGCTATGTCCAATATGTTCGCAAACAAATTAATATGTATTCCTGCGTTGTTATAGAAGGTGTTATACAAATAAAGGAGTTGGATAAATACTTTTTAAAAAGATGCTACCATATACACCCTTACAGCAGAATGAAATGGAAGTCATCTTGTAAACAGAATCTCCTTGGGCTCTTTGTTATGTTTATATGTGTAAAATACAAATTCTTAGTTCTTTAAGTTAGGTACTCAGCAGAAATATTTGTTAAGACTGCTGTAAATTCCAGCACTGACAGATGCTGCAGAATGAAGCAGAGAAATTGTGCCTATAAAGAAGTGAGATTTCTCACAGCAAGTTCATTACACACATTTAAAAAATATGTTCAAATATTAGTTAGAATAGTTTTAATAAAGCATGAAAAAGAAAAAAGCTTATCAAAATATTTTATTTGGCTTAATTTTATTTGCAAAATGAAACGCTGATTTCTTGAAAATCAATTCCACCTAATTGCCTATTGTTCACAGAAGAGAAGAGCCCAGGGACAGTAAGCCAGCCAGCATTTTAATGATGATGCTAAATCATACATAAAAAAATTCACATTTTCTTTCAGGTACTATATGAAATCACTAGTCATTTGTTTAGAGCACAGATATTTTCTAAGATAGTCTCTGTTCTAAAAGATAACAGTTTGGAGCAATTAGGAGTTCCATTTCCAGCACAGACAAGAAGCTCAGGGTCATCTGTAAAGTCCAGTTCCAGGGGATCTGTCCCCCTCTCTTGGTCCCTGTGGACACTGTGAATGTGGTATGCAGACACACACATGTAGGCAAAATGCCCATAAACCTAAAATAAATGAACTGATAAACTGAAATTTTAAACTGAAATGTAACAATGTGTATATACTTATTGTATGTATTACTTCTGTGCATTCAGATCTCTCAGTTCAATGGCCTGTTGTGAAAATATGCACAATGTTTAGATTCTCAGTAATATCTGTAATAGTTAGACCAAGTGAAGAAAGTTCAAGCGTTCATTGACTAAAGCATTACGTGTTTTCCAACATATTGATGCTTTGCAATTCACAAGTAGGTTATTTGTTATAGGTTTAGTTCTTTTAAAGAATTAAAAAACTAAAATTTTATAAGACACTTACAACATACTGAGAAGAAAATGTCACTGTGTGTACCAAGGAGTTCATCCTCTCCTACCAGTGACTGCAGACCCATGACCCCTTCCCTCACACACACAATACTGTGCTCTTTATTTTAACATACATTGAGTCCAGTTTTGCTGTCCAAATGTTCACGGCTGAGCGGCCTTCTGCTCCCTTATGTTCAATCTTTCAGGAGCAACACGCATAGAAAATTAATTCTCTGTCTCCTACAGTTAGAGCCAACAGCTCCTCGTCTACCTTCCCTCTCCATGGTGGCATTTGGTCTGAGCTGAGCTTGTATAGGAGATGTTGACGCAGGCACTGTGTATAGGAGATGTTGACGCAGGCACTGTGGGTTTATGTGCAGCTGTCCTGTCGTGTCTGAAAGACATGGTTTACTTCATTCATTCACCACCTCTGGCTGTTACAGTCTTTCTGTGCCATCACTCACAATGATTCCCGAGGAGGTATGGTAGATAGGTTTCATTCAGGGCTGAGCATTCTGCAGTCTCTTCTTCTCTGCACCTTGGCCATGTGGTTGCTTGTGCCATGCTTCTCTGAAGAGAGCTGAGAGATGCAATAATCAAGTTGCAAAGGTAGGGGAAGGTACTGACCATTTGGTGCTGGAGCAGCAACTCTTGTGCTCTTCCTTGGGGACGGTGATGGCTCTCCTCTCAGCATATAGTTGCCTGTAGTCTTTTGTGTAGGGCTGAGTCCTTGTGAACTTTCCCCCACCCCCCTTAGCATGGCTGTTGTTGTCATTGTTCAGCTCCCATTTAGGCATACGTATTTAGGTAATGTCTGTCTGCCTGCCTGTATGTATGTATATAGGTAGGTAGGTAGTCATCACTGATTAATGAACAAAGAAGTCAGGAATTTGAAAGACAGCAAGAAGGAGTAAGCGTATGAAGTAGGAAATAATGTCATTATATTACAATCTTAAAAAATAAAGAATTTAAAAGGTAGAGTAATATTTAAGTTAGGAAAAAACAGGTTTAAAAAATATCCTTCATCAGATCATCTGAAGTCGCAGTTAGCTTTTCTCTTCTTTGAACCAGAGAGCAAAGTCCCTCCCAGAGAGATGAGCAGCAGCAGTGAGCAGGGGAGGAGGCTGGACAAGAGTAGGAAAAGTACCACAAAGGTCTCTAGCATTTTCACACTGATTTCTTTATTTCAAAAGTGTCTTCCTGTAAACTTTTTGACTGTTTTCAAGAGTTCTTACAAAGTCGGTTCTCATAAGGTTTTCTTTGATATTTGACAGTGCTGTAGAAGGCTGACTTTTGAAGCCAAGTGTTTTGTCATTTTAACTAATGTCCTCAGCGGCTCTTCCATTAGATGACTTACTTCATCTTTACTTCTATCAAGGGAAATGTTTGGAATGTAGAGCAACAGACTTCAGCATGCCTGAAGCACGTTTCCTCACTTTCCATCCTACATATACAGAAACCCCTGTTTTACATAGAGAAGTGGATGAAAATACAGGGATAATTCATCTCTTGCTGCACCCAGTGAACATCACCTTAACTCATTTCTTCTCGGAGCCTGTGCTCTTGAGGTCATGTTAGAAATCACAGTAGAGGAATAAAGGGTCTGGAAGGAAATGGGCATCTGTATAGCTCGTATACACGAGCACAGGACCCTGTTTTTCCTGAGCACTGCTGTGGGTGAGGTGATGGGCAGTGACCTTTGGAGAGCATAAACATGCACACAGACCCTGCGAGGACAATAGAAAATGTCATTGAAAAATCACTTTGTGTGCTTTATTGGAGTTTTTGAACATATACTCGCAATCTTGTTAATATAATGATTTTCTTTATTTTTTATCACTTTGCAGCATCTTGTGCTCCATTAATCATCCTTTTTTTAAGATTTATTTATTTGTTATTTATACAACATATAGTATTCTGCCTGCATGTGTGCCTGTAAGCCAGAAAGAGGGCACCAGATCACAGTATAGATGGTTGTGAGCCACCATGTGGTTGCTGGAAATTGAACTCAGGACCTTTGGAAGAACAGCAAATGCTCTTAACCTCTGAGCCATCCCTCCAGCCCCCTAATCATCCTTTAATCACTGTGCTCCTGTC
The DNA here is from genome assembly GCF_030254825.1 of Meriones unguiculatus. Classification (NCBI taxonomy): domain Eukaryota; kingdom Metazoa; phylum Chordata; class Mammalia; order Rodentia; family Muridae; genus Meriones; species Meriones unguiculatus. Next base: position 17,389,839 of record NC_083368.1, on the reverse strand, counting down.
CCATAGAGCCCTGTGTTCTCCCCGTGCTTGTCTCACGGATGTTGGCCACTGAGGCCTTGATGGTTGATGCGTGAGATCACAATGAAGGTCATTTTTTCATTGTTCTGTTTTTAAGACAGGGTTTCTCTGTGTAGCCTTGGCTGTCCTGGACTTGCTTTATAGACCAGGCTGGCCTCGAACTCACAGTGATCCACCTGCCTCTGCCTTCCAGAGCGCTGGGAGCATAGGCGTGAGCCACAGAGACCAGCTTAAGGTGATTCTTTATCAAAGCATTAGATGTATAGATCATTTGGGTTTTGCCCCACATTCTAAAACTAAGCATTCCATTCCTGTAAACAGCATGAGAAACACAACTTAATCCGGTTCCTCCCACATCTGTAAAGTCGTCCTTCATATCAGCTGTAAGTTGGTACAGACTGTACCACGTGGCTGTGTCTCACTTGAAAGAAGCCACAGCTGGTGGATAACGGTTCTTGGTGACAAAGCATTTATTGCAGCCATGTATTAGTGACTGATGAAGCAAAGTCCTCAAGACCAAGCATGCTGGAATCGCACTAATGTTCTGAAACTCAGTGCTATAATGCATTCAGCAGTGTTTGTGTTCTTTGGAGCATTTCTCCCAAATCTTAGCAACATGTTACAGTCTTATCACCAGGAAATTGTTTAGAACTTCCTACATGGAGTTTTTTATGTGATCAGGTTTTTGTTGTTGTTGTTGTTTTGTTTTGAGACAGGGCTTCTCTGTGTAGCTCTTGCTGTCCTGGACTGGCTTTGCAGACCAGGTTGGCCTTGAATTTACAGAGATTTGCCTGCCTCTGCCTCCCGAGAGCTGGGATGACAGGTGTGCGCCACCAAGCACAGTTATATGGTCAGTTCCAAGCACCTTTCAGAGTTCCATTTCAGTGTGTTGAATCTCTTGGATTCAGTGATCACTTTCTGGTGCAAAATTTTTTGAAGATAAAAACATTGAATATTAGAGATTTTTTTCATACTTAGCTCTATGATTTTAATGGTCTGTTTTACACTGAAGAATGTGAGTGACAGCAATTATTTGAAACTGTCTTTTATTTAATATATTAAGCCAAGCAACTCTTATGAAGCAATTATGCAGGATAAAGATTTTTATCCTCTTTTTATACTAAACAAAACTGAGGAATGAGGAAGTAGGTAAATTTCTTGAGATTCCTTTTTTAAGAAAGGAAGTATTGAAAACAAGAGAAGTGAGACCCATTAGACTGACTATTTAGGAGTGTTGTTGCTTCTACAATATATTCGTATAGTTATTTAAGTATATAGGGTAGGCATTTAAATTCGTCTACTATCTACAACATGTAGTTTCCATTAGTGACGTATTTCTGTCCCAGTGAGCAGGCACAACGATCTGCTCACTGTTCTGTGTCTGATATGGACAGAATGGGCTGGATCCAAAGCGAGGATGTACAGGTTGAGCTGGGCCTAGAGACTGAATAAAGCTCCGATGAAATGAAGTCAGGGGGTCTCAAGGAATCGCATGGCATGCACAGCGTGCACCCTCATCCAAGCCTGGAGGCACAGCTGGGTTTGGGAAGGTTCTGCGGTTCAGCAGGCTGACCTGGCTAGACTCTGGAGAATTTGACTCATGCAGGATTTGGCTGGGTGGAGGGGATGAATGTGGTGTGGGCACATGGTTGGAAGCAGTCAGTCTGCTTGCTTATATAACCGGGGACCACTTGGTCAGGGTTGGCACCACTCCCTGCTCCCCACCGTGGGTTGGGCCTGTCCACATCAATCATTCATCAAGCAAATGCTCTACAGACTTGTGAGTAGGCAATCTGGATGGAGGCATTTTCTCATCTGAAATTCCTCTTCCCAGGTAACTTGCGTCAAGTTCACAAAAGCTGGCCAGAAACAACTGCACAGAATAAAACTGCAGAGAACGAACTCCAGGAAGTCTTCTCAATCCTTAGCCCTACCCCTCAGGATCACAGGGTGAGTCCCGAAGATCTGGCAGAGAAGAGCTTACCAGAGCTTGATGGGAAGAGCCTGTTGCTGAAGGTAGTGTGGTTATAGGGCACAGGGCGGGGAATTTCCCACATGCTGGCTTTTGTAGCTCCAGAAGATGCTGCATGGTCTGGAGAACTGTCATTGGCGGGCGGTCCTATCGAGCTGAGGATCCAGGCAAGATGCGCCACTTGTATTGCATCACTGTTGAGGCAGCCAGCACTTTTTGTTTTGGGTTGGATTTAAAGCTATGGAACAGGAGGGACAGTCCTGTAACCCTGGCCAAAGCCCTTGGCCTGGGAAGTCACAGGCCCTAGTGGAGAGGCTACAGCTCACTCTTGGTTCTGGAGACGTGTCTGAAATGGACACCTGCCTGTCCATCGGACTAGCCATGCTGTCAGCTTCAGCTGGAAAAGTTTCTTTGGGCAGTGTGCAAGTTACCGCAGGATGAAAGCCCGAGAATAAATGTGAGCAAGCTCTAGATGGGTTATCATTTTATTATTGTTACATTTTATTTAAATTACACACTCAAGTTTCAAGCATCTGTGGAGATTTTGCAGGGGTCAGTTCAGCTGGAGGGTAATGGATAAGCCTCACCCGGAAAAATCACCTTTGTGATCATTTTATTTTCCCTATAGGCAATACTTATTAGATGGGTCATCTAAATCATTCAAAAAAAAAAAAAATCATTGAGGAGGAGAGAGAGTCAGAGAAAGGGGTGGGGTCTGGCATAACACTGTCTCCAGGTGCTGCACTCAAGCTTTCATCAGCTGGGACTTCCTGCATAACACTGGGCCATCAACATTCCGCTATGGGAAGAGAAGTTCTGCTCTTCCCTGAGAACTTATAAGCAGTTAATGGCTGGGGGCAGGGGACAGCTCATGAGGCCCGATCGTTCCCTGAAGATGTATAGGCAATTAAAGTTCCTAAAAGAGACAAAAGAATTTTCTTCAGCGACACAGCCACTGGTAAACCTACCCATGTGCCTTTAAATAACCCCTCACCCACGCCCTGGGTAAGTGTCCTCATTAAGCTCGTTAATCCACAAGAAAATGATGTGAAAAGAGAGAGTACTAGTTGGGGAGAGAAAGAGGACCAGGCAGAAGTGGGAAACGAGGCAAATGGAGAACAAACATAAACGGCAAATGGAGAACAAACATGAACAATAACCCTGCTTATATGTGAGAAACTGTCACAGTGAAATCCACCATTGTGTATAACTAATGTATCTGCTAAGAAGAAACTTTTAAAATGCAAGCTACTTAAGGGGAGGAAAAAAAAATATTTATTCTTTCTAACAGCAGGCATAATAGTTTCAAAAAAGTTAGCTTTATGTGAATTTGACTAGTCGATGTGTTATTTGTATAGAAAGCCCTTAGTAGACAAAAGCTGTGGGCCACCTGTTATACTTGAAATGCAAACATTGTTCATCTACTACAAAACTTAATCATCTGCACAAATTATTTCAAACGGTAGCACATGTCTGTAATAAGATCATAATCTCTTAGTGTTAGCCAACCTGAGTTCAAATCCAAGTTGTTGTTGTTTTTTTTTCTGTATTTTGTGAGAAAAATTAACCAAGCTTGTTTTATCTTCAAAACCATGCTATTGTGGAGATGAAGTGAATAAAGTGACAAGTCACAGTAAACATTCTCTTGCCTGTGTGACTCTGACACGTTAAGTCTGGGAGGGGACTGAGGTCACCTACTATGACCCAAGCAGAGAGAAACGATGACCCTTCACAATGACCCAAGCCATTCAAGTTTCCATTCATGAGCACCTTATACTGAATATATAGACAATCCTGTGATCCCCTCCATCTTCCCAAATACCCATAATGTGCCATCGTCTGTGCTAGCTCTGAATATACAGCAGGACGCACAGTACTGCATCTGTGGGGCTAACATTCTACAGGCAAAAGATACACTTTTTCATGTGTGCAATCAGGTTGATAGAAGCTCTTTTAAGGAGTTCTTTAAGAGCCAGGCAGTGGTGGCATATGCTCTAATCCCAGCACTCAGGCAGAGGCAGGCGGATCTCTATGAGTTCGAGGACAGTTTGGTCTATAAACAAGTCCAGGGCAGCCAGGGCTACACAGAGAAACCCTGTCTCGAAAAACCAAAAACTAAAAAACAAAACAAATAAAACCCCCCAAACCTTAGCTTTATAGCTAAAAATAGGTACATAGACACCGACAGTCAACATGTACGTCACAAACATGAATGAGGTACTGTGACATAACCTACGTCATTAATTTTACCTTCCAAGTAAGTAAATGAAGTTGTTAGCATGAAAAACAGTAACAGGCTTCAAATATAGTAAAAGGCAAGCAAGGTAGTAAAAGACATAACCTACGTGAGCATAGAAAAAGAAAATGAAAACAGGCAGTCCCCCAAGGCTGGTCAATTTATAGAGCTTTCTTGAAATAGCCAACAGATGGCTGTTCCCAGAGGTTAGGGCAGGAGTTGTAGAGCAGCGCTGGCTTTAAGGAGACAGGCCTGGAGAGGCCCCTGTGCTGAGGCGTCACATCCCTGCTGGCTGGTCCATACCAACAACCTCTTTAGGACTCCACATACGTTTGGAATGTTCTATTGCCATGGGAAAGTGGGTGAAGACACAGCAATCTTTATTTTTGACAGTGCTGGTCATCAACCTAGGCCTTTACACATGGTAGGCAAGGGTCTTACCAACCGTAAGCCCAGCCTCTCTTACACTGAATGCAATGTCTCCAAACTACTAAGAAAATTAGAGTCCCTGTTCAAGAAAGACAGTTAAGTTCATTCAAAATCTTCAGTAGTCAGCTCAAGGTAATCCCTGAAATACAAAACCAGGTACTATCCCTATTACTGTTTCATTAAAACAGACAAGCCCTACCCCCAACTTTACTTCCTTAATTCTAGAAACCCTGCACCATCTGCTCTCCCAAAGGTTCTGAGTTCAAATCTCAGCAATCACTTGGTGGCTTACAACCATCTATACTGGGATCTAAAGCCTCTTCTGGCATGCAGGTGTACATGCAGATAGAGCACCCATATATAAAATAATTAAATCTTTCAAAAAATTGCATGATTTATGCAGTAAGCCTCCAGGCTCCTGCCTCCGTGGCAAACATAAAACTTGAGGACTTCCCTAGCTAAGAGTTATTTCCATTAGAAAAGGGGGGCAGGAGTGCTGGGGGACTTGTTTTGTTTTTGTAACGGCAGTCCAGGCAGAAAGCATACTCATGACCATGCTGTTATACAGTCAATGGGCCCACCCCAAATGATTTCATTGCTTGTTTAGGTTTTACCTCGTTTCATTAATTTTACCTTCCAAGTAAGTAAATGAAGTTGTTAGCATGAAAAACAGTAACAGGCTTCAAATATAGTAAAAGGCAAGCAAGGTAGGACATACTTGTAATCCCAGCACTACAGAAAAAGGCAGCAGGGTAGTAAGTTCAAGGCCAGTCTGGACTACTAAGATTTTCTCAAAAAACAAAAATAAAAATAAGGTCAAAATAAGCCAGGAGTGGAGGTTCATGCCTTTAATCTTAGCACTTGGGAGGCAGAGATCAGTGAATCTGAGTTAAGGCCAGCCTGGTCTACAGAGTGAGTTCCAGGACAGCCTGGACTATACAAATTGTTTTGAAAAAATATTTTTTTAATATTTATTATTTATACAACATTCTGCCTGCACACCAGATCTTACTATAGATGGTTATGAGCCACCATGTGGTTGCTGGAAATTGAACTCAGGAAGAGCAGCTAGTGCTCTTAACCTCTGAGCCATCTCTCCAGCCCTGAAAGAAAATTTTTTAAAGGTCAAAATCAAGGCTGGAGAGATGGCTCAGAGGTTAAGAGCACTGGCTGTTCTTCCATAGGTCCTGAGTTCAATTTGCAGCACCCACATGGTGGCTCACAACCATCTATAATGAGATCTGGTGCCCTCTTCTGGCCTCCTGGCATACATGCAGGAAGGACACTGTATACAACATAAATAAAGTCTTAAAAAAAAAAGTCAAAGTAAAATACAAGTAGAAGTGGCAGGGAAAGTCTCTAGAACTGACTTGTTCCATCAGCTGCTTTTCTTCTACTGGAATAAGCGCTGCTATGATATGCAGTGTCCAGCCTCTTCTCAAGTCAGCTCTACATTGCTCACACCCCAAAAATTCTAGGCTCACATTTAACCCACAGACAAATCAGACACAATTCTCCCACCCCATTCTCACCCCGAGCAGTGCAAACTCTAGGCCCTCGTGTCTGAGAGTCAGAAGCCCACGTCAGTGCAGTGGTACATTCCACCCTCTCCACTTAGCAGGTTTCTGCGAGACTATTAATTCACCACGAAGAGAAGCTGCAGGCCGCCTGACTGTGCACGACCAGGAATTCACTTGGAAAGGTTTTTACTTTTTAAGGCAGTATCCAAGCATACCCATAGATTTCCTGTTCTAAAAAAAAACAACAAAGTAATAAAAGGCTTGATTTTCACCTAATAGTCCCAGGATATTTAATTCAAGGGCGATCAAGGCAGACCAGACAGACAGCTCAGTGGGGAAAAACATTTGCCACCAAGTGCCATCTGGAGTTAGCTCCCAGGCCGCACAGCAGGAGGGAATGAACTTCTGCAGTAGGTTGTTCTGACCTCCACACCGTCACAACGTAGCACAAGCACTCACACAGAGACACACAAAGGCTCCAAAAAGTTTACGGACAAAACAACATTGTTAAAAATATTTATTCTCATAGTCTATCATAAGTACAGGCTCCGCTCTGTTACAGATGTGTTGAAATGACAGCTCCCTTCTTATCCAGCCAGGGTACACACCTTCCGTGTTGGATTCTTCCAAATCCAGATGACCAAACAGTCCTTCATCCCCACAGTAGGCTAAAACATTTATAAAGAGAAAAAAATAAATAAATTAAACACCTTTCTACACACAGCTGAAGAACCAAGCCTTAGGCATTTGTTTGTGTTTCCCTTTTAAACTCAGTTACTAGAGGACAAGGATCCATCAGTAGACAAATTAAAAATAACAAAACAAGAACAAACATACAGAAATACAGTTGTTACTTTTGAATGTGGTTTACCTTGAGAAAGGGATAATTTCAGTTTCTATCTAAAAGGAAGTCAATTAAAAGATAAACAATGATTCTCATTAACTAAAAGGACCAGGGAACTGAAATAAAATGCTATTACATAAAGCATGAACAGAAAAAGCCCTTTCCTGAGTACTCTCTATGAGTGAGATTCTGTGGAAAGTCCACATTGCAGTTACCATTTCTGTTTATAAGCTACCACGATTCTGACATGGAAATGGCTACACAATCGGGAGAATAAATATGACCTAAGGGCCTTGACCTTAGCCTACCCACGTCACTGAAAACAATTAGTCACTATTTCCACTTTTGCTAACTCTTACCCAAAATGCTTAATTCACAAAGGGGCACAAATTCCCACAGCATTTGTTAAAGGGAAGGAGGGGCACCAGGATCCAAGAAAGAAAAAAAACGTATATTCTTATTACATAAAGCATCAACAGAATTTCATGTCTAACTCATTCTGATTAAAAATGTGACTTAATGACAATGAGGTTCTGTGGTTTATTTTTAAAGGCCATTTAGACCTTTCTATGCCTACAAAACACAACATAAATTTACCATTATCTATCAAATATTAACTGAATACAAGGATTTTTACATACAACTACAATATTAAAACAAACTCTTCACCTATTAAGATTTCTTTCTCACTGGAGTGAAAACACAAAATAAAGAAAAAAGACAATCTTTCTTGGTCTAATACAGATAATAGAAATGATTCTTTTAGTTAATATATTTGTCTTACTTATGTTTTAACTGGGTGGGATGGATTAAGACTATAGCTTAGCACTCAGGAAGCAGAGGCAGAAGATCAAAAGTTCAAAGCCTAGCTGGGCAGTGATGGTACATGCCTTTAATCAGCACTCAAGACAGAAGCAGGTAGATCTCTGAGTTCAAGCCCAGCCTTGTCTACATAGTCAATTTCAGGACAGCCACAGCTATGTAGAGAAACCCTGTCTCCAAAGAACAAACAACAGCAAAAGTTTATTGGTCAAAATCACCTGGTAAGTGCTGCTAATACTTACATAATACATTATTAAATTCTCATGGTAACCTAATTTAGGAGGTATTATACCCAAACCATAAAGAGAAATCATAGCTTTGAAGGCTCAAGGGCCTCTTGAGGAAACATTCTTGATACCTTGCAGTATTTAAAAAAATATTCAAAGATTGGTACAGTAGTGACTTCTATAATAATGTGTCTTAAATGAATGTTTCTCTAAAGAGATAACTGTAGAGGAATGTTAATTCAGAACATGGCTGTTCCGGCAAGAGATCACCTTCTAGGTCTGTGTGATCTGGCTAGAATATAAACAAGTCTTTAATCCAGGAGACAGAAGCAAGCAGATCTGAGTTCAAGGCCAGCCTGCTATAGAGCAAGTACTAGGTAAATATAAAAGCTTAGGTCCAGGTGTGGTGGTACACTCCTTTAATCCCAAACAATGACAGTAAAGTTAGTTTGTAGAAGGAAACACCCAAGTTTGAAAGTGATGCCTAATTGTGAGGTAGGAAAGGTGACGAATCAGAGAAAGACTTGTCAGAATAGGGTACGCCCTATTCTCTTTTCAAGAGAAGAGAAAGGAAAGGGTAATGCAGAGAGAGGAAGGAGGCAGTTCTCCTGTGACAGTAAGACAGATGGGTTGTAAAGAGAGAACTCAGGTGAAGACTGAAGGAGCCAGGAGATTAGAGCAGACTGCCTGAGTTAGTTTGAGGCCAAGCAGAGCAGTTTTTGGACAGAGAATAAGCCAGCTGGGAGGAGAGTTTGAGCCAGAACAGCTGAATTGAACCAGCTAGCCATGAGCTCAGAAAGAATAAAAAAAGGGTGAGTTTATTCAACAGTAATTCTCAGAGGTTGGAAACATTCTAGACCTAGGTTAGATTGTACAGAGGCTAGAAGCTTCCAGGACTAGGCATAGGTTAGCAGACAGAGGCAGCAAGCCTCAGAGACAACTGAATCAGAGAAAAAAAGTTACTGGCTTACAATCACTGAGCCAACAAAGAGCAGACATACTACCTTACTCCTATGTCACAAAAATAGAAAGTCATAGTTCAAGGAACCAGGGCTACCAAAAAAAAAAAAAGAAAGAAAGAAAAAAAAAAGAAAAGAACTTAATGGGAAGCCATGCCATGAAGGGAATTTTAAGCAACCATTCCATGAAATGCATTCCTGTGTTCCTAGCACTCAGGAGGCTGCGTTCAAGGCCATCTTAGGATACATATAAGCCTTGCCAACACCCCGTAACCCCATCCAAAAAAATAAATCCACACATAAAAGAGAAGTGGTGTCATAACAGACCAAAGAAAAGAATAAAATGAGGAAATAAAAAAGAGCAGCTGGGTGAGGGTGATGCACCCCTTAATCTCAGTGCTGGAGAGGGAGAGGCAGAGGCAGGTGGATCTCTGAGTTACAGGACAGCCAAGGAGACACAGCGAAATTGTCCTGAAAAATAACAACAACAAAAATGAAGACCATCTATGAAGAATTTTAACAGGAACACTTTAACTGTACACTGGGCATATTGAGGGCACACAGAGTGGAAACTCTGAAAGCAAAATCTCTTCTGAAAAAGAGACCACAGTAGAGGAATGGGAAAAAATTGTATCACAAAGCAGAGGAAATGTTGGTAAGATAACTTGCAGCAGGCTATGCAACCCTGTGCAAAGGCTATACAGGATTTGGAGATGGTCTACTACCTACCAACTCTGCTCTGGAGGCACTGACGTGGTAACTGCAGCAAAATGTACAAACCACCTAAAATAACTGGCCTGTTGAGGTGAGTATGAGTGATATCACTGCAAACTACCCACACCTAATTTGAAAATTTGAAATGAGAGGGATTGGTTGGGGTATAGTACCTCTTACTGGCAGAATGCTTGCCTGACATGCACAAGGCCTTGGGTTCAAATCCCCCAGCATTCCAAAAAAGAAAGAAAAATTGAATCGGAAGTACTTCTAGTATGAACACTTCAAGCACAAAATACCCAATCTGTATTTTCTGTCCATTCGTTAAAAAGAAGTGACTCGGAGGAAGGTTTGAAGAAACTGAATACCCGGTGTATCAAATGAAGGATGTTAGGATAACAATGAGTGTCTGAAACACAGCTGAAATGGCCGCTATGACTGGAGACCCTACCTTTTGAGACTCTGCTTTTACAAGAATATTTCTACACCATTTATACACGTTTTCACAAGTTGCAACATTTTAAAAGTTCAATGTGCTCAAAAGCTCAAATACTAAAGCTCTAATGACCGGCCTGTAAGAAATACTGGAGAATGATAGAATCTTTATAAAGCAAAGTCTTGGGCTGGAGAGATGGCTCAGAGGTTAAGAACACTCACTGTTCTTCCAAAGGTCCTCAGTTCAATTCCCAGCAACTACATGTGGCTTACAACCATCTATAGTAAGATCTGGTTTATCAACAGAATGTTGTATAAATAATAAATAAATCTTAAAAAAATAAATAAATAAAAAGCAAAGTCTTATGGGAGGAGTTGGACCATGGGGCATGTCCCTGAGTGGGACATGCAGACTCAGCCTGTGCTCTTTTGGCTTCCCCACCACCAGGAGGCGACGGGCATCCTTTCACTCCTACCGCAGCCATGGACTGTGTCACTAGGATCAAAGCAACAGGCAGAGGCAACCATAGCCTAAGGCCTCTGAAACTGTGAGCCAAGTAAACCTTTCCTCCTTATAAACTAATTTGTTACAATAGGAAGGTGACTAATAATAAACACACACACATATGTATGTATATACATACACACACATGTTAATATGTAAACTGTGTGCATGAAATTTTCAAGCAGTTTATGTAATAGCAATAAGAATATGTCTGGGTAACAAATGTGACACTGCATTCTTGAAGCGATATGTATTCATATACTTCAATTTACTAATCTCATACAGAAATAAAATCAATAAAGTTATGTGCATTAAAATGCTTGGGGAGCTGAAGAGAGAACTCAGCAATGAACAGCACTGGCTGCTCTTCCAGAGAACCAGAATTCAATTCCCAGCAGTTACATCTAGAAATTAACAACTATCTGTAATTCCAGTTCTACAGAATCTGATACCCTTTTCTGGCCTCCATGCTCATCAGGCACATACACAGTGCACATACATACAAGGAAAATACTAATACAAATTAGTAATAGTAATAATTTTTAAATTTTATTTTTAATTACACTTTAATATAGTAATAATCTTAAAGCTTTTAATATTATATTGTTATGAAGAATACAGAAAAACCCAAGTAATTGACAAGTGGAAAATATATGGGATTATCACTTCTAATTTTAGGTGAAAAGACCAATATTCTATGTATCCTGTTAGGATATGATAGAAAAGGTTATACTTTCATGGCATAATTAATTATTTTCTTTTAAAAATGTGTATCATGACACTAGCATAGTAAATAATGATTCTGAAGTGGAGGGAAGAAAGCAAAGCAGATACACAGTAGTTAACACAAGCTAGACTAGTCCACAATTTTTTTCCAACAACCCAAGATTATGACTGGTGAAGTTATGGGTTCTGCTTCCCAAGGATTCAAAACCAATTGACATATGAACATCTGCCCTCCAATGTTGGTTTTCAAGAGTATTACCTTAACACTGATGGTTCAGGCATTCCAGGATCTGCACCCCTCGTAAAGCCTGAAGGAAAAAAAAAAGTTTCAAATAAAACAATTACAAGCACAGCAGACAAAAAGTTTACAATCAAATCTCCTTCAATCCAGTCTGGGACAGCTGTCTCAGCTGACCTGGGCTGCTGAAAGTTCCTCGTTTTCACTAGATTTTGGAGCAGCAACCTGGGCCACTCGGCCCAAAGGACAGTTGTTTCTACTGTGTCATCAGCACAGTTAATCTTTTTTTTTTTTTAATTTGAGACAGGGTTTCTGTGTAGCCTTGGTCGTCCTGTACTCACTTTGTAGACCAGGCTGGCTTCAAACTCACAAAGATTTGCCTGCCTCAGCCTCCCAGTCCTATGACAGGCGTGCACCACTGTGCCCAACAGAGTCAATCTTACCATACCTTACTTTCCATTCAGTCACTCCCCATACCTTACTTTCCATTCAGTCACTCCCCAAGACTAGCGCAAGTCCCAAGCCATACTGGGAAACTATGAAGAGCTTAAATATGAAGGAAGATCACATCTTTTTTGAAAGTATAATTGAAGATATCTTCTTTATTCTCCTCAAACTACTCTCTTTAATAAAGACTCACGATAGAAAAGGGGAGAGAAACCATTTACTATTTTTATCTACCTATTTACAATGTATTCTAATTACAAATAAAAAAAACCTTCACTATTTAAACAGAATTTAAATTCAGTTGATGATGTATTAATTTCCTGAATAACTGGTTAAAATTAAGAATGTCAAAACCTGTGAGGTGCTGAGTATGGTGACCAGCACTTGGGTGTCCATGGTAATATCCCAAGTTTGGTAAGACCTAATGGGAAGCCCAAGCAAAGAGGTCAGACAGCACCTGGCCTCAGACAGGACCCCTGAGTTTGGGAACCAGAACCTCTTATAACAGGCTGTAACTATGTCTCTGGAGAGAGGTACTATTTTCCAAGGCTAATTGGTTTATGAACATCTTCAAAAGATAATGCAGAATAGAGTCATTAGAGATACGCTAAGGGCTACAGAAAAGCAAGAAACTACAGAAACCTATTTTCCAATTAGTGGTGGCACACACCTTTCATGCCAGTATTGGGGAGGCAGAGACAGGTGGCCTCTGTGAGTTTGAGGCCAGCCTGGTCTACAGTGAGTTCCCCGCCAGCCAAGGCTACACCAAGAAACCCTGTCTCCAAAAACAAAACAAAGACCTATTGTGCTGGGTGTAGTGGCACATGCCTTTAATCACAGACCAGGTTGCTTCTCATAGCCAGGCAACACAGTGAGACCCTGTCTCAATTACAAGCAAACAACAACAACAAAAAGCCTTTTTATTGGTAACTGTCCAGATAGATTCTTTTCTGTTATATTCTCTAATGCTATCCCTTTATGAAGCACTAAAACATGCTTGAAAATAAATTACAGCTGGGCATGATAACACTTACCTTTAATCCCAGCACTCTGGAGACAGAGGCAGGAAGATCTCTGTGAGTTCCAGGCCAGCCTGGTCTACACAGTGAGTTCCAGGAGAGCTATGTAATAGAAAAGACCTGTCTCAAAAGTACCAATACTAATAATAAACTGGACATACATAAGATAATCTGCAGTTTCAGGTTTCAGTGAGAGAAGACAGATGTAGAACCTGGGAACTAGCTTAAGCATGGAATCCAACTTCCTATCAGTGTATGGGGACAGACCTCGATAAATAAGGAGAAGCACTGGAAGGGCAGCCCTGGTAACATCAACCTTGGCCTGAATGACAAGTCTTAGAAAAGGAACCAACGTGCATCACCCGGCCTCAGACTGAAGATTCTGACAAGTTGCTACAGCTTCCAGCTAAACAGAATCCCAATCTATACAGAGCTGTGCACACTCATAAGCCAAAAGTGGAAGACAGGAGGAGCTTGAGATTACAGGCAAGGCAGCCTAGGCTTCATGGAAGGGCCTAATCTTGGGGGAGGGGGGAGAGGAGAAAGATAAATTGACAAAGGAGAAGAGTCCAGTGCACCTGTAATTCCAATTTTACCAGAGACTGAAGCAGGGCTGCAAGTTCAGCCAGCCTCCCCTACAGAGACTATGAAAATGGAGGGGCTGCAAAGAATTGTATGGACAATAGAGCCTATTAAAGTAAACGGTGGTGCACACCTTAATTCCAGCACTCAGGCAGGTAGATCTCTCTGAACTAAAGGCCAGCCTGGTCTACAAAGGAAGTCCAGGAGAGCCAAGGCTACACAGAGAAACCCTGTCTTGTAAAACCAAACACCAAAACCAAAACAAACAAGGCCCATAAACTGTCAGCAGGGTGTGGTGGCACATGCCTTTAATCCCAGCGCTCAGGCAGTAGGCAGATTTCTGCACAATGCTAGCCTGCCCTACCTAGTGATTCCAGGACAGCCAGAGCTCCACAGAGAGAAATCCCCCTCTTCTCAAAACAAGTAAAAAAAGAGTAAGCTCTCACAATTACTTTCTTTATTCTAACACTAAATAAAGTCACTGAGTTTTTTTTTTTTTTTCTTTCAAAATAGAGGATAGAGCGGGATGTGATGGTGCAGGCCTGTAATTTAAGCATTTGAAAGGCAGAAAAAAGAATCAGGAGTTCAAGGTTGGCCTGAGCTACATGAGGCACTGTCTCAACAACAATAATAATAAATAAATAAAATATTTAAGACTTATTAAAATATCCAGGCTATCACAGTTCACAAGTACAGCTGCCTGGAGAATGCCCAACCTAAAGGGCTCTGTCAGGACCGTGAATGAACACATTTTATCTTAAGTCATCTAAAACAAATGGGAAGCGGCACCTTTCGAGAGCCCTGATTTAACATGTGAAATGAGGACTCTGAAAAGTCAAAATACGTATTCCAGCCCAGAGAGCTGGAGCTAAAATCCTATGCGGATTCCCTTTTACGTTATTGACTGAATAAGGCAATTAAGATTAAAAATGAAAAAAGTACTCAACCAGGAACGGGATTTAGTGTGCAGGCCTGGAGAAAATATTTGCATGGACATTTGGGCAAGAAAGGTATGACTTTCCTTCCTTGAAAAATGAGGTCAGTAACGTTTGGGAAAATTCATTATACAATTAAGAAAGCTTAGGCGTCCAACTACTGTCACAATCACGCTTCAAGGGGGTGACTTTTAACCTGACCTAGCATCTTTTCACTTAGGCCAACCTACAGCAGGAGAAACGCTCTGAAAGCCAAATAGGGATTAATCTTTCTTTAGGGGCCATATAATTCTAAAATCAATCTTGAAAAGTCTAGCTTTTATTTTACAGATATAAGAATGGAATATGACGGTCTGTGTGACTGGCTAAATACTGGCCAAAAGCTAAAAGAAGTAACTCGAAGTTCGGTTCTCCAGCCCGGCTAGACAGCCTCAAAACACGTGGACACCACGGCGACCCTGTTTATCTGCCCCGCCCCAGAAGACCAAAACCCCAAGATTCACAGACCCAACAAGCCCAGCCCCGAGCTCCTCCCAAGTTCTTCAACCACTGACCCAGGTAAATCACGAGAGGAATAAAGCCCCAGCGGATGGCAAACTGGCCGCCCTTAAAGAGCTGCTGCAGCCTCTGTTTGGCTTCTTTGCTCAGCTTCACCATGGTGCCGACCGACCAGCGGAATGGAGACTATTCAGCAACGACCGCGTTCGGATTCCGAAAAGCTGAGAGGCGTTGTGCGTGCGCTGCGCATGCGCCACAGGCGGGCTTTACGGCAGGCGTCGTGAGGCATCACCGACAGAGGCCGTAAATCGTTGCCCGACCCCAACCACGGTCCCTGGGAGGTCCTTGCGTTGTTGGTTCGCTGCGCTCCCCTTGTCTTTCGTGTTCTTTTTTTAGTATTGTGCTTTTTCTTGGGGAGGTGTGGGGCCGTGGCTTGATTTGTTTTTAAAGCTAGGGCCTCGCTGTTTCAGTCCAGGCTGCCACGGAACCCACCGAGATCCTCCTGCTTCTGCCTCGTGGCAGAGTGCTGGGATTAAAGGTGTGCATGAGTTTATCACCGGCTTCCCCGATTGCAGGGAGCACTGATTTGGGGATTCCTTTTGTTTGGAACTGCACTTGTTTTTGTTTTCGAAGTCTTTAACAATTTTTAAAGCACACCTTCTAGTGTTCTTTCTTTGAGAAAGGAAGGAATGTAAATAAAATTCCCGAGGACCGAGTTTTAGTACGATTCGGTCTACTATTCTGTGTTATCTTGCATAAATTCTTAACATGGCAGAGAAGGGGTCTTACTGTGTAACTTCAGCTGTCCTAGAATCCTTCTGTGTAGTCCAGGCTGACCTTGAACTC
This sequence comes from Meriones unguiculatus, assembly GCF_030254825.1. NCBI lineage: Eukaryota > Metazoa > Chordata > Mammalia > Rodentia > Muridae > Meriones > Meriones unguiculatus. Next base: position 17,373,867 of record NC_083368.1, on the reverse strand, counting down.
ATAGAGATCTGCCTCTTCGTTGCTGGGATTAAAGGCTGCGCCACCATGCCTGGACGGATTCCATTGCAACAATCAAAATTAGTACATAGTGACTCCTGTTGGCTGAATGTGAGTGGGAGTGTAATGCCAGGTTCATGGGACCCTCAGAGACCATCAGGAGATGACTCCATGCAATAGCAAGAGAGCTTTATTATGAGAGGGATCGAACTTGGGACCCAAGTGGGACCCTGAGCTCTGAGTAAACAGGGTTTTTAAAGGGAAAGTCTGTGAGCAGGAGGTTTCCATGACAGCAAGCAGGGGGGCACAAGCCTTGGTGTTACAGAATGGGTGAAGTTTAGCAGGGCGGGGTGACCTTTTCTGGGGTATACAATCACAGTGGCTAAGGCATATAATCACAATGGCTATTTTTCTAAACCATATCTCAAACATTGGGGAGAATTTTCCAACCTGATTTCCAACCGATTCCCATTGGTTATTGCCAGGGAGTTTATCTCTATTTTCTATGAAGCATTTATTCTCTGATATTTCTTGGAGGCTGTTGCTAGGAGAGTTAACTTTGTTTTCTGCCATGTGCACATTTTGTGATATTTCCTGGTGCCTGAATTCAGGTCCCCTTTATTTCAAAATGGAGTTATATTCAAGCTAACTTAAACTCTTCAGGAGCTTCCTCCTCCACTAAAAGTTCCAATACTAAACAAGCCACAATATTCTGGCTCATATCTTGTCCTCCCTAAGATAGGTTGGTGGTTGACCTCTCTGTTTTTTTTTTTTTTTTTTAGGAAGTAAGAAATAGATGGATTGTTTTTTGTTTTTCTTGCATTTTTTAAAATTTTATTTTATTAATTACACTTCATTCACTTTGTATCCCCCCATAGTCCCTCTCTCCTCCCCTTCGGTCCTATCTTCCCTCCCCCTTCTTCACGCATGCCCCTCCCCAGTTTAGTGTCCAAGTGGGTTACATAGTACTGGGAAGAGGGACTGCCTCTGACATAATCTGATTGACCTGCTCTTTGATCACCTCCCCCTGAGGGGGGAGCAGCCTTACCAGGCCACAGAAGATGACAATGCAGCCACTCCTGATGTGATGTGATAGATTAAGATCAGAAGGAAGGAGAGGAGGACCTCCCCTATCAGTATATTGCACTTTTTAAGAGATTTAAAGCTATACCTCCTAGTAGGGCCCTACATCTAGAAACCTTGATTAGTTTGGGTTGAAGCTTGGCTTTTGGTTTGTCTTTGAAGTTCCTTGAGTGAGTCTAAATTTTGTTTTTCCAAGATAGTGGCTATCCTGGACTTGCTTTGTAGATCAGGCTGACCTTGAACTCACACAGATCCTCTGGCCTCTGCCTCCCAGGAGTGCTGGGAGTACAGGCCTGCACTACCTCTCCAGGCTTGTGATTCTAATATTTAACTGTCTGGATGCAGTCATGTTTGAGTGTTTGACTACAGGTTTAGAATTTCTTGATTTCTCAAGCTCTAAGTTAGTTGTTGTTGTTGTTCTTCCTCTTCCTCCTCCTGACTCCTCCTCCTCTTCCCCCCTCCACTTCTCCTCTTCCTCCTCCTTCTTCCCAAACAGGGTTTCTCTGTGTAGCCTTAGCTGTCCTGGTACTCAATTTGTAGGCCAGGCTGGCCTCGAACTCACAGAGGTCCAACTTCCTCTGCTTCCCAGAGTGCTGGGATTACAGGTGTGCACCACCTTGGCCTGCTCTTTTAATTTATATGGGTGTTTTGCCTGTGTATATGTCTATGTGCTGTGTGCATGCCCGGTGTACTCTATGTCATGTGTGGATGTGTGCCAGAGTCACAGGTGAATGTCAGCCACCTGATGTGGGTGACAGGAACCAAACTCAGGTGTTCTCCAGGAGCAGTACACACTCAGCCACTGAGCCATCACTGCAGCCCCAGAATTCTCTCTCTCTCTTTTTATTTAACTTTTTAAAATTAAAATGTAATTGCATGATTTTCTCCTATTCCCCTATTCCTCCAACCCCTCCTGTACTCCTCTACTCCCTCTAAAACGTCTTGACTTAGTGTGACCACAGACACATATATGCATAAATACATAAATACGACCTGCTAAGTCCTTTCAGTGTTGCTTACATGTACATGGTTTCCAGGCTGACCACTTGGGACCATCAATTAGGGACCTCCTTCCCGAGGGAAGACTATTTTTCCATTCTCTGCATACCTTAGCTGCCTATAGTTCTTTGTCTGGGTGGTTCCCCATGAGATTTTTTCCTTCTGTGTCCACATGTCTAATGGTATTGGCATTGTTCAGTTAGGCAGCCATGTTGTTGAGGTATCATAAGTGTAGCTTCCCTGTCATTTCTATGAGACACATTCTCACAGCAGACTTCTAAGTCTCTGGCTCTTATAATCTCTTCTTTTGCAGTGTTTCCCAGCCGTAGATGAAGAAGTTGTGTTGTAAATATATCCATGTGGCTGGGAATACCATATCAGCGATTCCCTGTATTCTGACTAGTTGTGCTTTTCTGTAATGATCTCTGTTTTGAAGATAAGCTTCTTTGGTGAGGATTGGAAGCTATGTTTATATGTGGGTATATGGAGAAGTATTCAGAATGCAAATAGGATTGAATTTAGTCAAGTAGTGATAGTAGGTTCTCATTAAGACCCATGACCTCACAAATTCCTCACTGGTTAGATTTCAAGTACCAGGCACTATTTCCCTCGTTCTGCACAGACTGTAAGTCTAACTAGGTAGCTGTTAGTTACTGCCAACATATGAGTGCCACTATTTAGCCCCAGGGTTTTAATTCTTTATATAGCTCCTTGTTAACTGAGCTCCAAAACAGAGACTTTCTCATCTTTCTATCCAAATGCTTGATTGATAATGCAGTGAATCTAGCATGTGGCCTGTTAGGTCCAATAGAACTGATGTAGTCTTTTCTCAAACCCTCATTGAGCCTTACTATATGGTAGATGCTAGAGAAACAATATGTTTGTATTTATTTCTTTATCCGCTGGTCTTAGTGCAGGAATGGAATCCAGGGCCTTGTATTGGAAAAGTATGGAGTGTACCATTGAAGTATACCCCCAGTCCAACATTACTTTCTAAAGAAGTACTTTCTTTCATCATTCAGTGGTTAAGAAGGGACTAAGGTTTATTCATTAGTCCCTTACTAAGAAGGTTTATTCCAACCAAATGTGAATATTTATGAAGTCTGACAATGAGCTTATACACAAAATGTGCTAGGAAGACAAACGGAAGAAACTTAACATTGCCTCAGGAAGTCAAGAAACTTTGAAGATACCAGTGTCAATGAAGCTGGAGATGAGGATTAATGTGAGAAGGTAAAACCAATAGAACCTGTGGGTTATGCTGAAAAATGTTGGCAAGGGTGATGGCCCAGTGTTGTTGAAGGTTAAAGTTTAACATTGAGTTATCTTTTAGTTAAACAGTAGTTAATCCTAAACCAGCTGTATACCCAAATCACCACACAGAGACTAGGATTTATTTAATTAACCTCGAGCACAGTGCTGGGCAATAGTTACTCCATCCTAAACCTCCAAGCCTGCATAGTTTCCTCCCATTCAGATTTCCCACATTATCCTTTTTTTTTTTTTTTAGTCATTTCTGAGGTCTGATTCATCTCTCCTCATGGTTCCAAGTCCTCTCTTCCCTATCTCTCCTCTCTGACTCCTCCCACTCACTTCTTTCTCCTCCCCTCCGGACCAGGACCTGTTCTCTCCATCGCTCAGCATAGGCTGGTTGCTTTATTGAAATTACAGAGAACAAATGGTGGCATGTTTACACAAACTTGAGCCAGGTGATGCTTAGGAGAAGCATCACAATGCAATGTCCAGATTGTAACCAGGTAGTGGGGTAGAGAAATCAGCATTTGAATGAACGAGGGTAAATTGTATACATTCCACAAATCGGTTATGCCAACAGCCCTGTTCTGAATTTGTGTCTTTTACCCAGTGAAAGGTTTTACTCCTTGACAGCCATAGCGTGGTGTTGCCTTTCCCCTGCAGTGACCTCCACAAGAAGATTGGGAATGTGGGCAACGCTGTAGTGGCTGGAGCTTGTTCTTTATGCTCCTTGGATGTATTTCTTGTTAAAGACAGAAGGTTTAGAATCTCTGATGTGGCATTGTTTCCTTGCTGCATCTCCAGGTTCAGGTCTCCACACAGAGTACAGCATTATAACAGCCATTCTATCCATGGTCTCCACCCACAGAGAGACTCCTCTACTCGCCAGTCAAGTCTTCTAATTAGAGACCTACCCTTGTCCACCCTCTTTCCAAAAGCCCCCAGGGAGGTGCCAAGGGTTACCCCTGTAAATCTGTTTTGTTTGTGTGATTTTTTTCTTTCTTTCTGCTTTTCCAGACAGGGTTTCTCTGTGTAACTCTCCCTGTCCTGGACTCCTACCAGGCTGGCCTTGAGTTCACAGTGATTGGTCTGCCTCTGCCTCCGAGTGCTGGTATTATAGACATGTGCCACCACACCTGGCTGTTTGTGTGATCTTTATTGTCAGCCTGACTGGATGTAAAATCAGTACGGACACACACCTCTGGGTGAGTCTGTGAGGATGTTTCCAGAAGCTGAGGGGTTAAGTCTCAGCTGAAAGTGGCAGCACCGGCTCAAGGGCTGGGGTCCCAGGCTGCCTAAGAAGAAGAGATGAGCAGCAGCATTGATCTCTGCTCTCTGTCTAGGGAGGGGAGAGGAGTAGCTGCCTCACGCTCCTTCACTATGGCTTCCAGACCACGACAGACTGTACACTCTAACTGATCACAAATAAACTTTTTGTCCTTAACTTGTGCTTGTCAGAGCAATGAGCAAAGCAACCACAACACTGGGGAGACGGCACAGGGGATTGAACTCACAGCCTCAAGAACACTAGGAAAGGGCTCTGTGACTGAGCTATAGCCCTAGTCCTTTTTTATTTTGACATAAGATATTAAGTTGTCTCAGCTGGCCTTGAATTTATAATCATACTTCTTGGTTTCCCAAGTAGTAGGCTTGCATATCTGGGCTGACTGTAAAGCCCACTAAACCTGTCTTCTGAAAATAAGCTTAATTTTCAGAATTACTATGAGGAGTAAAAGCAGTTATTGCATGTTGAACATGTTGTAGTATCATAGTCAATGAGAGATGACACCCAGAAAGACAATAGTGATTAAGAAAAAAGTGGTTTCCTATGTTCTCTTGTAATCAAACAAAATTAACTGAATAAAGGAGAGCTAGCATTGTAAAGTGATAAGGAGGAACTTCACGAAGAACAAGGTACTGAGCAAATCAAATTGCATTTGTTAGTCATAATGGTTCATGCATTATTTATTCTAGAAGATGGAGTATGAAGGTTTTTCATTAACCTGTGCTCTGGGTCACTTAAAGGTTTTACCATCTAATTAGAGATGAAGACAAGCATATCCGTAAGTGATTCTCCATGTAACTAACTTTGGGAAAATAGTAACATAAAGACAAGAAAAAGCACAAGGACCAGGGGTCAAAAGGTTTGTGTTAGAACCCTGGTTCTCTCACTGAGCTGTGTGATCATGGTCAAGTCTCCTAACCTCTTGGAGCCTCTTCTTCAGACACAGAGGAGGAAAAGAATTCCTACCTCCATCATTACTGTAAGCACCAGCCTGCAACCATGCCTAACTGAACTAACAGTCTCTCTCCTTGACTCCATAAAGTGGAACCCACCTCCTAACAGTGACTCACACATAGAACAAATGTTTTATCTGTTGTTCTTTGTAGTTTGCCTTTTTATTTTTACTAGTTTCAGGGATCAGAGCTTTCCAGACTTTTCTTTCCTACAATTCTAATTCTAAAGCCTCTATGGAATAGTGTTCTTGGTCCTAGCTCCACCTATTCCACACCCCCCATAAGTGATGAACAAAATGGAATGCACAGTATACAAATAATGGCATAGGACATGCCTAAAGTGTGGGTGTGGACTTCCCAGAGTTCACTTCAGTGCCTTTATAATACCCTTATAGACACTTGTGCTGGCTTCTAGAGCTACATTTTAAGGATTGCTAAGGAGCTTAATGAGATCATAGGGTGTTTCCCAGGATGCACGGGATTGCAGGTGATTAGGTAAGGCTCTGGGTCTTCACAAGAGCTGCACAGGGAGTTAAGATTCATTTTACTGTAAACAAATGTATATAGAATTTTTTGTTAGGTTCTCAGAAAACAGTAATTTTACATCTGGGAAAGAGTAAGGCCACATCTGCTTAAGCCTTAAGCGTGGTCACTGTTTTAACATTCTTATTGGAAATAGTTCTAGGAGTAGACTGCCTCTGTAGGCAGTCTTCACAGCAAATCCTGCTGTCATGGATCCTTTGCTTACCTGCTGGGAGACGTCGCCCTACTCCAAAGCGAGGGACTCCTTTCCCTTTCATGTCTCCTTAATTCTGTCTGACTTCCTCACCTGCCCCACTGTATTAGTCCTCAAAGAATACGTTCTATTGTTAGTAAAATGCAATGAAAAAGAACAAAGAACGTAAGTATAGAAAAAATGAGGCTCTAAGCTGGGGGTGGGGAGCGAGGAGGTGGATGGTGGGTTGTGCATGCCCTGAATCCCAGCACTTGGTCTACAGAATGAGCTCCAAGACAGCCAGGGCTATACACAGAAACCCCATGTCTTGGGGGCGGCGGGGGGGGGGGGGAGGGGGAACAGCTCTAAGATCAGAAGTGCCAAGATTTTAATCGAATTCTGCAACTGACTCAAAATAAGTACCTTGAGAGTTGGTTGATAATGTACCAAAGACGTTAATTGGTTCACCATGGTTACCAAGAAAACAATGCTCTGTTTCTAAAATGCAGCCAAGTAAACGAGCCAAATGAGAAAGGGGACATTTTTTTATGCATCTTGTTTCTCAAAAATGTTCTGCTTAGAAACATACAATAGTAAAATATCATGTGTTTTCCCGAGTCTCTCTTGTTCTGCTAGGCTGCTTTTGAGGGGTAATTTTTTGCGGTCATGCTGCAGCTTAGTGTGGTTTTTTTAAAGCTTTTATTTACTTATATTGAACGCTCTATCTGCATGTACCCCGGTGCAGGCCAGAAGAGGGCAGTGGAGGGGATGGTTGGGAGCCACCACGTGGTTGCTGGCAAAGCAGGCAGAGCTCTTAACCACTGAGCCATCTCTCCGGCCCGCAGCTTAGTATTGTTAAGCACATCAAGTAAGCATACGCATGAAATAAAATTTTAACAAAGAAGAGATGAGTAGTTAGTCTATTATCTGACTACTTATCTCTTTATTGCAGTCAGACAGGAGGAACACACATCTTTCCTAGCAGTCAAGAGGCAGAAGCTGAAAGATCTCTGAGTTTAAGGTCAGCCTGGTCTATCGAGTTCTAGGCTGCCCAGGGATACATGAGAGCCCTTGACTCAAAGGACTAAGAAAGAGGAATAGGGGAGGATGAGGGAGGGAGGGTAGGACCGGGAGGAGTTGAGGGAGGGGTCTACAACTGGGATACAAAGCATATAAATAATAATAATAAATAATAGTAAGAAGAAGGAGGAGGAAAGAAAGAAACAAACAAAGAGCCCGGCAGCGGTGGTGAACACCTTTAATCTCAGCTCTGGGGAGGCAGAAGCAGGCAGATCCCTGTGAGTTTAAGGCCAGCCTACTCTACAGAGCAAGCACCAGGCATCCAGGCCTGTCTTGAAAAATCAATCAACCAACCAAACAACAACAACAAAAACAGAAAATCCAACAATAACAACCAAAAGAACCCAACCCCCCAAAAAAGCATCATTGCAGCTGGGCACACATGCACACCTGAAATCCAGCATTCAGGAGGCTGAGGTAGGATCAGGAGTCAAGCTCATCCTGGGCTCTATATACTATACAGCAAGTTACAGGCCAGCCTGGGCTACATGAGACCCTGTCTCAATAGAACAAAGCATTACTGGGACAGCAGTCATATATATATTACATATATATGATTATATATGTATTATATATATATGATATAGATATTATACATATGTATGTATTATATATATCTGATATAGATATTATACATATGTATATATTATATATATCTGGAAAAAAGTTTCAGAAGACCCTCATCCCCAGCTATCGTTGTAAAGTAGTTGGCCATATGTTTGGGGACAGAGTACACATACTCTTAATTACACTAGGGAGAAAGAGCCCCAGGTGTAAAGCAGACTACGCATTGTTACAGGAATCTAAGAAGAGTCATAGTTGAGCGGAAACTTCATAGACGAGCTGATCTGACAGCTGATTTTTCCCCATTCTAAGTTCAGTTAACACCACTGAGCAGTGTTCCAACTCCCTCTACCCCGCAGGTTCCTAACTGATTTTTTGAAGGCTCGGAAATCAGAAATGTCAAAGTCTACATATTGAAGGGGGAGAGGGATGGTGGAGAGATGAGAAGAGAGGAAGGGGGAAAGAGAGAGAGAGAATTGATCACAAGAGAGCACTTGAATAGAACAGAAAACTACAGGCAGGAAACCATGAAGCCAAGTTATAAGACACAAGACAAACAGCAAAACTGTTGGGTTAAAAAAAGAATTGGATTCTACCCAGAGAGCAGTTGCAAACCTGCCAAATATTTTAGGAGAAAAAAAAAAAGACCAAAAACAAAACATGAAAAGCGAAAGCATTTTTAGGGCTTAGGTGGATCCCCTTGCCAGTTTTCTTTTCCTTGTCAAAACAGAAATTCAATGGGCCAGGGAAATCATTGAACTAGACTGAGTTCAATGGGCTGAAAAAAAAAAGATTTATTGAGGCTCAAACAATCCTTCTGTCTACCTGGCCAGAGTTCTTCTCTTAGGACAATGTTTTCAGTACTGACCTGGGGAGGGGTGTGCTGGGGGGAGGCCTTTGAGCCTGACAGAAATAAAGTCAGGTAATTTAAGTTTAAGGTGTGAAAGGGCACATAGCAGAATTGTTCTTCCTGCAACTGTTTCTCGGTGCCCGTGTTCTTACGCAGTCTTCTAGGGGCATTTGCATTTGAAAGCAAAGGCACACATAAAGTCTCCCCCATCCCCCTCTTGAAATGCGGTGGACATACACATTCATCCCGCATAAGAAAAGTCTACCAAGAATTCATTTGCTTGGATACATAAAAACAGCCTTATTTACCATTTAAAAATAAATGAATTGGATCATAAGAACATGGATTTAAAATTCTACCTCCTCTGCACCTAGCTGCCCTTTTTATTTTTAAAGATCTATTTGTTTTCTATGTATACAGTGTTCTGCCTGCATGTACGCCCGCAGGCCAGAAGAGGGCACCGAGTCTCATTATATGGTTATAAGCCACCATGTTGCTGCTGGGAATTGAACTCGGGATCTCTGGCAGAGGAGCTGGGGTCCTTAACCCCTGAGCCATCTTTCCAGCCCAGCTGCCCAGTTCTTGCTGGGGGAAATGGCGTCTGCCTTTTCCTATCTCTTTTCAGAGGTAGTCTGGGCATATGGAAATGAATAAGAGCTCTCCCTGCCCCCTTGCTGTTGTTTGTTTGTTTGAGACAAGGTTTCTCTGTGTATCCTTGGCTGTCCTGGACTTGCTTTGTAGACCAGGCTGGCCTCAAACTCACAGAGATCTGCCTGCCTCTGCCTCCCTGAGTGCTGAGAGTACAGGTGTTCACCCCCACCCCCACCCCCCACTTGTTTTTCAAATCAACACGTAAGACACATACATACATGTACATATATGTATAATCTTGTCTCTTTTTACCTAAAAGCATTTTGGGGAATGCAAATGAAGTCTCTGAATTAACAGCACTGTGTAAGTGTCAGTTTTCTGATCGTGACGATGTTATGGTTACGTGTGATCATTTCACTGAGTGAAAGACACATAGGATGCTGCTATTTGGAGCATCTAGTGAGTCTTGAAGCATGTCAGAATAAAAGAAATGTATTTCTCAATAATTCAAAATTAGCATACAGCTTCCTTCTTACAAAAGCCCAGATTGCTTTAAATAATTTATTTAACTTACACCCAGTGAAGACCGAATGTTATTTCTGTGCATGTTTAATCTTTGATTTGATTGTCAGATATCATCAGAGGACCCAATTAGAAACCATGATATGCTGGTTAATTTTGTGTCAACGATTCCACTAGAGTCATCAGGGAAGAGGGGACTTAAATTGAGGATTGCTGGCAGGCAAACTTGAGAGACATTTTCTTGATAAATGATTGATGTGAAAGGGCCCAGCCCACTGTGGGAAGTGTCACTCTGAGTACGTGGCCCTGGATTGTATAAAAAAAGCAAACTAAGTGAGCTACAGAGAGCAAACCAGTAAGTAGGGTCCTGCTCCTCCTCCTGTCCTGACTTGTCAGTGACAGAGTGTGATTAGGACAAGGTAAGTCCAATAACCCCCTTTCTCCTAAGGTGCTTTTGGCTCTGATGTTTTATCACAAGCAATAAAAGGAAACAAGCTAACAACAACAAAAACCCAACATATACAATAAAGATCGTAATAGGAACACAAAAGCTAGAAAATCATGATAGACAATTCTCAACTTTTCCATCTTGCAGCTGCTTCTTCTTCTTCTTTGTGTGTGTGTGTGTGTGTGTGTGTGTGTGTGTGTGTGCGCGCGCACGCAGACAAGCACATACACAGATCAGAAGAAAACTCTGAGTTCTCGTTTTTCTCCTTTACATGGGTTCTGAGAATTGACTCAGCAAATACTCACTTCAATGAGCCATCTCACTGGAGATCTGTACATGGCGAATCTCCCAATAACCCCAGCTAGAAATGTACCCAGCTGGGGCACTCATGTTAATAATGCCTGCCATTGCTTTCTGTTCTCATTGCATTGCAGTATAAATATACACCAGACACAAACACAAGAGCCCACAACTGAGCTCATTAATCTTTGAAAGCAGATTCCCACATCTGTGTCGGCTCGTCCATTGAGGACATGAATTTCAGATCCTCCTGGAGACATAGATCAAGACATGGGTGGGATCTTGGAAGATGATAATACACTTTCTTCCCATTTCACGTTAGGAACCAACTCAGGCAGGGGAATTGCTTTATTACTACTCAGCTTTTGACTTTAGAACTGAGACAATCCCACCCAACAAGGCAGGGACGGGGAAGGAGGCAAAGCCTCCACGACTCCAAGTTGATTGCACACCTTCTTTAAGAAGGATGTCAACAGCTATCGCCTAAAAGAGGACTGAATATTTACACTGATGTTGTTTTATAAAAATGAAAACCCCAGCCATTGTATTTTACCAATAAAGACTCAGGAGCCAGATGCTAGGGTGAAAACCTGCTAGCTCAGAGAAGCAGAGAAAGTACCCAGCTGATCTTCCTTCTTGGCTCAGGTCCAGATGGAAAAAAAAAAACCCCAAAAGGCTCACAAGTTCAACTGACAGCCCAGGAGGAAAAGGCCAAAAAACCCAAGGACAAAGGCTTCCTAGCTCAAACCCCAAAAGCTAGGGAGCTGAGGAGCTGAAGTCAAAGCTAAAGCCAGAGCTTGAGCTAAAAGCTGTTTCTCCTTCTCCATGCTGTTTTAAATACCCCTCAACTCAAGGGCCCTCCTACTCTTTAATCCCTGTCAGCTGGTTTCTTGCTCTGCCTCTTGATCTGGGGTTAGCTTTATTAAATCCTGTGTACAGAAAGCTCTTGGATTAAGGCTGTGTGCTAGGGTTGGGTGAACTATATATACCATTATAACCTGTTTACAATAAAGAAAGTTCTTGGATTAAAAGTGTGTGATAGGGCTCAATCACACCAAAGAAACAGGGTTTTATAGTTCACAGTTTTGAGGTTCACAATGGGATCAAATATCCTGCAATACAGCAAGTTAAGAACAGGTTCATGATTAGTGAAGAATACTGATTTCAGCTAGTACTATCAAAAGAAGCTGGTACATGTATTTAATTGACTGCTCATTCCTTGGCCTTCAGAGGGCTCCTTACCCTCCTTTCTCCTCCCCCATCAAAGAGAACCTTTACTGGGTTCCTACTGAGAGTGGGGCGGGCAGAGAATGGAGGGTTGTGGACTGACTCAGTTTCCCATCAACATTTACCCCAACAGAGGATCTTACTGACATTCCTTCCTTTGCAAGGGATGAGGAAAAGACTAAGCAAGAGCTCAGAGCATGAGCTATAGCAGAGTGGAACAGGGGACAGACTCTTCCTGTTCCTAATACAATGCCAAACACTGCTAATGCCCTGGGTTTCCTGCTGTACACATAATTTACTGGGTAGGTGAAGGTCAAGCCAGCCAATACCGAGAGAAGTTATTTGAGACATGAGGGTGTTACCTGCTTTACTAGATCAAGGCGCTGTAAAACAGAAGATTGCTGGGTCCTAGGACATGAATATTTAGTTACTTTAGCACAGTGGTTCTCAAACTGCAGGTCTCGGTTGCTTTGAAGGCAGGATATCAGGGCAGGACATCAGATATTCTACACATCAGGTGTTTACAGTACAATTCATAACTAGCAAAATTTCAGTTATGAAGTAGCAACAGAATAATTTATGGTTGGGGGTCACCACATCATGGGGAACTGTAGTAATGGGTCACAGCACTGGGAAGGTTGAGAACCCCTGCCTTAGCATGTACATTGAGACTATTATTCCTTGATGTTGTTGTGGTGTGAGCAAGATCTCACCATGCTACCAGATTGACCTTGGTCTTCAACCTCTGCCTCCCGAGAGCTGGGGTTACAGGCATTCAGAACACAGTGTCATCTGCCTTTATTCAGATCTAGTCCAGGCTCTGGGCTGCATTCTTGGCCCTCACTCTTCTCCCAGAGCCCTCATGCCAGCTCTGCTTCAGCAGGAAGATCTTGGTTTGAATGGGGAATGTCTCGCTATTGAAATGCTTGGTCCCCACTCTGTGGCACCATTGGGGAAGGCCTAAGAGGAATGGTCTTGGAGGAAGTGTGGCGCTAGAGATGGGCTTTAAGAGTTTAAAGACCCGTGTCATTTCTAATTCTCTCTCTGCTTTGTGCTTCCAGTTCAAGACGTGAGCCCTCAGCTTCCCAACCCTGCCGCTGTGCCTTCACTCTGCCGGGGACTCTCACTCCTTGGAACCATCAGCCCACATAAACTCTTCTATCGGTTATCTTGGCCATGGTGCTTTTATCACACACAGAAACGGGAAGATGCTAACACATCCCCCCAGCACCAGTCACAGTAGTACTTGGCACAAAACACAAATTCAATCCTTCTAACTCAAATGGTCTCAAGGCCATTTAGTAGGACACCTCAAGTTTCACAATTTCAGGGACAAACTGTGGGTAAAAGCAAATGTCTGCAAAAGTAGGCCCGAGGACCGCAGGGGTGGCTCAGCAGTGTTTCTTTGGCCTGCAGACCTCCCTACAAGGAGGTGTGGGGGGCTTGTCTTCCCACCTCCCACTCCTAACTCCCCCCTTCGCTCTCCTTCCAGAGAATTCCTGCTATAGATCGAAATGTAAGCGCTTTGGCTGATGGGAACACGGGTTTGCCTCAGGAGTTTGTAAATGTCTAACGAAGAAGTCGCCAAGCTCGGACACTCACGACTAAGATGCCCACCGTCCCGTCCCCCAGCACCTGATTAATTCAGCGGTTACCTACCGAGGTCACTGCAAGTGCCCAAAGCAGTAAACAGCAGTAAGCAGGGGAGCCTTAGGAGATGCTGGTCTCAACGGCTGGGAGGAGTCAGCCCTTCCTATCAGTCATCCTGTTAGCTTCCTGGGCTCCCTTAGCAAAGCGCTTGGTGGCTTCCATCAGAAATGCCAGCTCAGCGCTGGCAGCCAGAAATCCAAATCAAGGTAGCGGCTGGACCAAACTACCTCTGAAACCCATAGAAAGGAATTCTTCCCGTGTGTTGCTAGCTCCTGGCAGTGATCACAGTCCTTGGCATTCCTGGGCATGCAGCCGTATCTCTCTCCACTGTGTCCACACACATTGCTGGTTCGTATCTCTGTTTTCCCTTGTTACAAGGACAGCTGCTTTTAGTTAAGAAGGCCCACCAGGCCTCTAATCCCAGCACTGGAGAGACAGAGGCAAGTGAATCTCTGAGTTCGAGCCCAACCTGGTCCACGAGCGAGTTCCGGGACAGCCAGAGCTACATGGAGAAACGCTGTCTCAAAACAACACAAAACACAAAAAGCCCCAGCCTGATGACCTCAGGCACAGAGGTACTCCGAGGGCAAAATGTTTACAGATCTTGGCCAGCGCGGGAAATGCAAAAGCCAGTGGTGGAACGGTTTCTAGGCACGGGGCCGGGGGTGGGGGAGGCGGGGAGGGGAGGTCCCTTGCATCAGGCCCTCTTCAAAGACCACTCACTCTCCAGTGTCACAGTTTCCTAACCAGGAGCAAATTCTGTCACATACGGAGTAGCATCAAATTCACTAGGTGACTCTGAGAAGCACGGAGGAAGGCGAAGAAGGAAGTGGAGATTCCCACGCGGCGGTGGGGCCGAGATCCTCCTCCACCCCGCAGCGGGGTGAGCTCTCGGCATCAGGACAGTGAGTAGGACAGATGCCCCGGGCTGGGGGCAGCTTAGGAGGCGCCGAGGTCGCCAGGGGGCGCGCGCGGGCCGGAGCTGGCGGAGGCGGGAACTCGGGCGGGCGGGCGGGGAGGGCGCCGGGACCCTCTGGTTGGCTGGGCCGGGCCCCCGCTGTCCCTCCGGGTTTGAACTTGGTCCGCCCGGCGCTCGCTCTTCCTTTTCCGCCGGGGCGCGCTACCGGTAAGTGGTCCTGGTGTCGCGGGCCGCAAGGTCCCACCGCGTGGCCTCCGAGGTCCCCACGCGCTAGCCCCGCGCGCCGGCTCCCGTCCCGTGCGCGGCCCATCCGCGCGGGGCAGGGCCCGGCCTCGCGCGCAGCCCCCTCCCGAGGAGGCGCGGAATGCGGAGGGCCCGGGGTCCTGGGCACAGCCGGGGCGCCCGCTGGCCCAGGGGTGTGGCGTGGGGAAGCGAGTGAGATCGGAGACCCGAGCGCAGCGAGACGGCTTCAGGGTTAGCGCGAGGGACGGAGGTGACTTCGCCCACGGGGTGGGCCGGCGCGGTGGGCCGCCGCCTTCCCCTAACGGAAACCCGGCTGTCTGGGCTGGGCTCCTGGGGAAATCTGAGTGTCGGGGTTCGCGCTTGTGCAGGGCATTAGATCCTGACTCCGTGCTCCACGGCGTAGAAACGGCTCGTTCCTAAGACCGGGCGGCCATAGGCGTCCTGCCTGCTCACTGTTGCTTTAACGCTTGGGAAACTCTAAGTTTAGACGGGACTGAAGGAAGGTGGGTGCCGCGTAGTTGTTTTGTGTTGAGATTCGAACTTCGTGCTGGGGTTTGTGGGCATGAGCCAGTGCGCCTGGGGAAGCCCGTTTCAGAGGGAGAACAGTGTCGGAGCTTCTTCCATACACTGCCCTGGCTGGCGTGCCTCAAGGAAGTGCAGTGAGTGGCAGTTTGTTTCCTTTAGGGGTTATGTTTCTATTGAGCCATTGGAGTGCGGGGCAGCATGAGCCACTGTCTAAGGACTGTGGGCACAGGAAGGTCCAGCGATGGGGCTCGTTTCCTTCTCTGTTCAGCCTCAGCAAGTTTGGTGCTGCTTCTGGTTTTGAAATCATGAAAGTGGTTCAACGTGCCCTAAAGAAACGATGTAGCTAGTAATTTTGTTTCTAAACGTTACTGTTCTGTGCTCACGTGTTGGATTCATTCAGGGAGATGGCACAGAGGGAATAAAAGACTCCCAGCTGACAGAAATGTAAGATCAGAGGTTTGTACAGGAATGAATGCTATTCAGAGGCAGAGTCTGTGTTGTCAATGCAGCTATTAGCCACAGGTTCTTTTTGTAAAAAGCTATCGTCTGGTACTTGTAACTTGTTGACACTTTTTTTTTTTTTTTTTTTTTTTTTAAAGCAGATGGTCCTATGCCCGGGATGCTAATGAACTCAAGGTATGTTTTAAAGGAGAAGGTTGGTCGTCTCAGGCATAATTCCAGGAACAGAATTCTTGGCCAAGGATGAGAACTCTAACCTGACTGGAAATGCTGCTGTGATGGGTTAAAGGATTTACCTGAGGCCAAGAATAGGCAGGAATTGAATGCGGTCACTCACCTCCTTTTAAATTAGATGCCTGGGTTGGGGGATGTGTAGTGAGGTGGCTTAGCATGCCAAGCCTGATGACCTTTGACTTTGATACCTGGGACCTGGTGGGGAGAACCAACGTTCTAGAGTTATCTTTGGGCCTTCACGTTTGTGCTATGGCCCCTGTGTGCACACATGAAATAATGAGTGGGGGTGTTGGGAAATAGAGAAAGATGTGGTTTTGCATTAAAAATTGTGTTAAAACATTACCGAGTAGGTTTATCCAGTAAACTGAGGAGTACATTGAGGATTCTGTTTACACAAAAATAGTGAACACCAGCACAGCCTGGACATCAGTGTTTTTATCATCTAAACGTTGAAGGTCTAATTACCTCTGGCGTTTCTCCTGTAGGTGTGGTGCTGGAAATGAACGGGTACAACTTCTAGAAGAGAAGGTAAGCAACTGTACAGAACCAAGGTTTCAGGTTTCTTTGCCCCCTTTATAGTGGGGATAGATGAATTGTGAGGCAGTTCCAATTGCACATAGAGAAATATGAGAATTTTGTGCCTGTAGAATTCTGTTCCATTAGTCCGGCAGTGGTGATGTCCACCTTTAATCTTAGGGAGACAGAGACAGGTGGATCTCTGAGTTCAAGGCCAGCCAAAGCTACAGAGAAACCCTGTCAAAGATCTTTTTGGAAAGGTTGGTTTTATATTTTTGCCTGCGCGTCTGAACCATGTGTGTGCAGTGCCCACGGAGGCCAGAAGAGGGCATCGAATCCCTCGAATTGAAGTTAGTTTGTGAGCTGCCATGTGGGTGCTGGGAATTGAACCTAACTCCTAGAAGAGCAGCCAGCCTGGGCCCTTCACTGCTGGGCATCTCTGTAGGCCTAAATTTTGCCAGCTCAGAATTGTCTAACACATGGTTGGCATCTTGTGTGCCCAGGAGGGTGAGGTGTGTGGTGGGATCCATGTGGTGTCCTGGTCGTGTGTGCTCATTAGCTGTAGCTGGAATGAACAGACAACCTATGTGATTTAAGTTACCAGGCAGATTCCTCCTTATGCTCAGATACCCTTCGAGAAATGAAGCGAATTTTAAGTTGTGAGGTTAACTTGGCCCTGACCATGGGTACTTGAACTCCTGAGCTTTAATCATTACCAAACCAGGATCTGATACAAAACGTTACTGAGAAACGCCCTGACGGAGGAGTGCAAACAATCCCTAGACCCCCTCCTGTTTGCTTTGCACTCACTGCACCTGGATACAACCAATCACCGATTGCCCCATTAGGAAAGACCCTCACCCCTAGAACCCCTCCTGCTTTGTGGTTTTTGCCTTTATAAACTCTGATTCTGTTCCTCGGGGCTCTCCACTGTCCCTTGCACAGGAGCTGTGTGCTGAGCCCCGGCGGGTCAGCCTGCAAATAAAAGCCTCTTGCTGTTTTGTATCGAGTACGCTTCTTCATTGGTCATTGGGGTCTGGTGTCTATCCCGAGGGACAGAGGATCTCCCCACCTCGGGGGTCCAACAGAATGTTTTCAGAGAACCTCATAATTCTAAGAGTCTTGGGCATGTAGACCGAAGGAGAACTTTACATTCTCCTCCAGTGTGAAGATCTGTGGCTCTTCCAGATACGATCAGAATAAACTTGGCAACCTCAATGGCTCCTATGGTGAGACGAGGCCATTCTGACTTCATGAGTCACAGTGAAAAGGAGCAGGCCTAACTTTGTATTTCCCAAAGCAAGTCACCTTTTACTGGAGAAACCAAGCTGCCCTAGGCAGAACCCAACCCTAAGTAGAGCCAATCAGAAAACAGCTGGAAAGTAGCTAGCTCTGAAGTCTATAGAAGGCTCCCCCAGTGTACACTGTAGCAAGCTTGCCCTTGCTGCATGTCAATAGTGCTAAGCTGGAATTTCCTGGTCCTTGCTCAAACCCCAACAAAAACCCTCCTGCCTGCCTGAGCTTGTAATAAAGACCCTATTGTGTTTCCATTGGAATCAGCTCCTTGTTGGTCTTTGGGGTCCTGGAGACCCAGTAAAAAACTGCCTCCTTCCTGTACATGCTTTTCTACTTTTTGTTTTTGTTTTTGCTTTAAAAAGGCTGTAATTGTTTTCTTGAGGGTTGCATTTCCAACTCCTGAGTTTGGATCCGCATCCCTGGCTGCCAGTACGTGTTGCCTACAAAATAAACTTTTTTCTCCATTCACGGGTATCCTCAGTGTTTGGTTTGTGCTAGAGTGTGGTTCTCTTTGGTGGGGGGGGGTCTGTTGGCCACCAGCCCACAAGGGCAGGAGAGGGTAAAGTGAAAGACTTGGGAGGCCCAAGTACAATAGAACAGCCCCTGGGAACCACTTCAGTGAGATCAGCTTTATTTGGGGAAAACAAAGGTAATATACTCCTTGGGGAGTGGGTGGGGCTCCCAGGATAGGTGTCTGTGCTTGGTTAGAACTAGGTGCTTGATTTGCACTAAACAACACTTCTATCATGAAGAGAAACTACCTAATTACCCTATAGGTACAGGGAGGGGGGAGCTAGCAGGGAACTCCAGGTGAGGTCAGGCAGCGAGGAGACCTTGCTGGGGAGAGCAGACCTTGCTGGGGAGAGCGAGTCCTCCACCTGGCTCCAAGCTCAGAACGGCTGTCTGGACTGGGAGGGCTGCAACCTCAAGCAGTAGGGTCCTTTTAACACTACGGAGACCAACAACAGACACAACATTAAAGGAACCCAAGACTGCCCACCTAATGGACGCTGGACCAGGACTGAGGTTCTCCTTCAACTCTCCCCAGTCCTTTCCTCTGCGATCCTCACTACAACACAGGTGATTCCTCCACATTTGAAGGCTGCTATTGGAGAGGCTGAATTGAACTCACCAGTCCTGGTGGCATCCTGCTCGCTAACCTTGATATTCATTTTCAGCTTCCCATCCGGGATCCCTGGGAAAAACAGTGGCGAATGGGGGTTACGGTTAAGCTCTGCCCTGATGGCCGTGCCAAATGCATTGTAGTTGACTTACACATCTCCTGCCAGTTTACCTGCCTCCAAGTCAGTCTTTACCTGTGTTAACATTCAATGTTAGGATCAAACTCAAAAGGTCCGTGCCACCCGCTCCTAGCTACAGTACATCAAGTATACAGCTGGCCTTCTAACAACCCACCCTAACTCCCCTCAGTGCTCTTCCTGCCTTTCCCTCTCCTGACCACTCTTGGCAGCTGTTCCCAGTAACACCTCGCTTCATGAACCTCGTGGGCCCTTCCCCACAGGTAAGTTACAAAACGTTCTTCTCCTCAATCTCCCCTTCCTCTTTTGCCTTGTAGGTTACTCTTCAAGCTCCCACCCTCCATGTTCCCGCAACATCACTGTCACCAAGCAGTGAGCTCCCCTCTTCTCTGGTGCAATATTACCAGTTCCTGCATCAAACCCCCCTTTCAAGGTTTACACACCCCTGTAGTGATTGCTCCGCCGGTTTTTATCTCTGTGAGCCTGAAGACCTCTGCAGCTGGGAGGGACCAAAAGAAAAGGGAGGCCTTCATCCTGAGACCCGTCAGACTGGGTCTCATCACCCCCTGGGCACTGCAGGACCCGCTGGAGCAGCCCTCTTCCAACACACCCTCTAGCCAGCGATTTCCGGGATAAGCTTGACCAGGCCAGGGCTTCCACCAGGGACAGTCTGAAGCCCTCCAGTGACAGATCACCTTACCAGAGCTTGTCCTACAGAACAGGAGAGTGCTGGACCTACCGCCTGCTGAGCAGGGAGGGACTTGCATTGGGGGAAGACTGAATCTTCCCCCTGAATCTGAGTTGGTAAACAAAATATACAAATGCTCAGCGATCTCTGGTGAGATCTCTGAGCTTGATATGCCCCAGATACCGCTACACCTTGGAACTCAAACCCTCTGGTAGCCTGGCTTTTCCCCCTCCTTGGCCCTGTACTGGCCATTGGCACCCTCTTCCTCCTGGCACCCTGTCTTATCCAGTTTCTAAAATGACAGATAAGTAGCATTGCAAAAATTACTAGCAATCAGGTTCTGGTTTAATACCAAACCATCCCTGACATAGATACTGACTATGATACTGCTCCTTTACAAAACACAAGGGAGGAGGTGTGACACAATGGCCCAGGGTTATGGAGGAAGGATCAAGGAAACTTCAATTCTGGATACCTCCTTCAGGAGGACAGCAGGAGTTGGCTACCTCCCCGCTCTCAACTGGTGCCGTAAATCTCACTCCCCCACCATCAGGCTTCAGTCCTTGTTTGAACATATAAGGTCCCAGACTCTACAGCCCATAACTATGTAGAAGTATTTTCCAACATCCCTGCCCTGGCCGATGGCCACACAAGTCTTGCCCCAGAGACCCTGGCGACCTCCCCAGGGTCATGAAGACCCCTTCCTCACCCCCAATAAACTGAACCAGTTCCCCGAAGCTGTTCCCAGCTGTGCTCTCTGCCCCTCCACCCAGTGCTAGCCAAGATCCTGCACTGCACCCACCCATGCATGGGGCAACTCTCTCCAGCCTCGCTCAGTGCGCAACAGGCCTGGCTACCCTGAGGGAGAAGCAGACACGAGGTGTATGTACCTCTTCCCACCTCCAAGGCCAAAGGAACCCTTTGTCCTTTGAAAGATTAATGGGTCACTCCAGGACGTGTCCCTGGCCCAATCCACACCAGACAAACCTGTCTAGCTCCTCATGTTTAACCCGTTTCTCCCCTCATGGGGACCCCACATCAGCCTCAGGGAGTTTTAAAATGACTCCACCCTCCTATTGGTGGTGCTCCCAGACTCCTAACAGAGAATTGGTGCCCTGGCCTCTATGATAAAGCTGGGAAGGGACAGGGCCTTAACAAACCCTGGGCAAAGAACCAGACAGCCTCTCTGTTTTGGATGTCTGATGGTTACTTCAAAATCACTCCCAGTTTGCCATCAGCCTAACGGGGTTCTTTGGGCAAATCAATAACCATTATCTCAATGAGAAATGGTCCCCCCCCACCTCTTTTCATGAGAACCAATTCCTGAGGTCCCTTCTGTCTTCTCTGGTGGGGGAGCATGGGGGCTGCAGCCAAACTTTTTCATGCCAGAGATGAACCCCTAACTAGCCATTTGGCCACTCTCCCAATTCAGACGACTGTGCTGTATACATGGCCCTGAAGGAGGAAGATGGCCCTTTCAACTTATTTACTAACATCGTGTATATTGTTAACCTACTCCCTGACTTACCAGATCCTTTCTCTGGTTAGATGAAAATCCCCCCCCCCCCCCATGCTCATGAGAGTTTCCACTTTAATTCAAGGGATGCTCACTCTTCTCTTAGTCCACCTTGTTTGATCTCATACTCCCTACTTGGGCCTATATCCGAGGGAAACTCCTTGGCTGACCAAGTTCCCTCAATGGGATTTTTTATAGTCACCCTTGAATGAGCAAAGACTTTTCACTCAGTCACCCATGTTAACCTTAAAGGATTACAATCCCGATTCCTCCATATTCCATCCAGTCAACTACACCGCGTCATAAAAACTTGTAATTCATGTGCCTCACTTAATTTCCACCCTTGCAGCAGTACACCAAATGGGAGTTAACTCTCTGAGGTCTGAAGACCAATGCTCTCTGGCAGACTGATGTCACTCACCCAGTTTAATTTGGGCGACAAAAATATGTTTTTGTTACAATAGACACTCCCACCTCATGTGGGCCTCTGCTCAAATGGGAGAAAGCTCTAAAAAACTTACTCTCGCCTGCTGCCCTCGGTCATCATTATGGGTCTGCCACAATAAATCAAGACCACTAATGCGTCTGCCTTCACCAGCATTTCCTTTAAAACCTGCTGCTCTACATGGAAAATTGCCATATGGAAATCCCTTATAATCCCCAAGGACAAAGTGTGGTTGAAAGGGTACACCAAACCCTCAAAACCCAGCTAAAAAGGCAAGGCAAAACCTCTTTCCTACCTAATGGTCAGTTGGCAATGGCCCTAACAGTGCTAAACATTCTTAATATATAGAAAAACACAATATCCATTATTCTTGATTGGCATATACCAAGATCGACCCCCTTGTTGGTGAGATGGTGGGACCCCTACACAGGATCTGGAAGGGACACGACCCCCTCCTCATGGTGGGAAGGGGTTTTGTCTTTTTCCATAGGCCCGGCCTTGGTCTCTCTAGATACCTGCACCAAATGTCCAACATCCCCCACCCAACAAGAAGATGCCTCATCTACCGATGGCAGGAAAGAAAAGGAGAGACCCAGAAGGGGACACAATGCAACAGAGGAACCAGGTCACCTGGAAGGATCCCCATGACCTGGTGGCAACCATACAATACGTGCCCTCTATTACATCACCAGCAATGGAGAGTCACCACACACCCCACAGTAAAGCGGCGATTCCAACCTTCCTGATCCTGCTTGCTTATTGCCTGATGCCCCTAGCTATGTCTCCCCCGTCCCGACCCCTTAATCTCACCTGGACCATCACCACCTACTGGATGAGCAAAATGGGAGGCCATCACAGCCATACTATTGTCCTCCCTCCTGGATCTAGGTCTGGCTGGAGCCATAGGTACTGGGACTTCAGTACTAGCTCTGCAGGGTAAAAATTATAGGCTCCTAAAGTCAGCTATAGATGCAGATTTGGAGCAATTAGAAAAATTGATCACCTCTATCTAGGACTCCCTCTCATCACTGGCAGAAGTAGTTCTGCAAAACAGAAGAGGTTTGGACTTGCTGTTCCTTCCACCAGGGAGGCCTATGCTTAGTCTTGGAAGAGGAATGTTGTTTCTACGTAGATCATTCTGGGGTTGTCAAAGAATCCCTAGCATTGCTCGGAAAAAGGCTTCATGAAAGAAAAATAGAAAGAGAACAATCTCAAAAATTGCTATGAATCTGTGTTTAACTTGTCCTCCTGTCTGACAACCTTGGTCTCCGCTCTTGCTGGGCCCACTGCCCTTTTATTGCTTGCTCTTGCTTGCGGCACCTGCATGATCGGTGCCTTAGTTAAATTAGTTAAAGAATGTGTTTCTACTGTCCAAGTAATGATACTGAAGCAGCAATACCAGCCCTTAGATCCATCTCAAGGATTTGAGATGAAATCCTACTCAGGTGGGGGTGGGGAATGGGAGGTCTCAATTCCACGGGCACCAGCCAGTCCCAGTCAGAGGCACGTAGCCTCCATGGGCACCAGCCAATCTCAATGGAAGTCATGTAGCCACAGTAGAAAATCCCCTTTCTGGCTTGCTGCCATTTTGTTAAGGTGGTGACCCCAGCATGGTGGAGTTCTCTGCAGAATAAACACTCCTTGTTTTTGCATACCATCTGAGTCTGAGGGTTTTCTTCAGCAATTCACAGACCGTAGCAGTTATACTACAAATAGAAGGCCTCTAGACCTCTGAACCACTTGACAGCAGGGCGGGGTGACTATGTCATCCTGGGGGAAGAATGTTGTTTCTGTATAAGTGAATGAAATGTGGTTGAACAAAATATTAAGACCTTCTTTACCTCCGCAGCCATTTGAGGTCCTGATATACCTTCAACGTCCCTGCCCCCAGTACTCTGACCCCTTATTGCCTGGCTCTTGCCCTGCGTGGGCTCCATAGCAGCCATCAAAGCCCTCTTTCTTTTTGTCTCATGCCTTATACAGTTTCTCAAAAAACAAATTATTAATATAGCCAAAGTCACCACCAACCAAGTTCTGGTACTGTATCAAACTATTTTTGCAGAATGTGCTGGCACATAGGATGACACAGCCCCATTGTAATAAAACAAAGGGAGAGATATGGATTTCCAAGCCAGATGAGGGACCACAGAGCATTGTCCATACCCTGGACATCTCTCAGAGTACAGCAGGAATGCAGCTGCTCCCTCTCCAAATCAGGCTAAGGCCTACTCAACTCCATAGAGACAAAGGCCATGCCATGATAAAGCCATGCCTTTATCTGGCTTCTCAGAAATCATGTGACTGCCAGTCTGCTAATCTAGCTGTTAAGCTTGGAAGACCCCTGCCCCCAGAGCAACACTTCTTCCTGTAGAGGAATTTGAATTTAGAACATGGCTGCTCTGGGAAGAGATCGCATCCAAAGACTTTCTGTGTGATTTGGCTGGAATACAAACAAGCCTTTAATCCAGGAGACAGCGGCAAGCAGATCTCAGCCTGGTATAGAGCAAGTTTCAAGTAAAGAAAAGCTTAGGTCCAGGTGTGGTGGCATGCATCTTTGATCTCAAGCAATGGAGGTAAAGTTAGTTTGTAGATGGAAACACCCATGCTTCAAAGTGATGTTTACTTGAGTGGCAGAAAGGGTGACAAATCAGAGAAAGAGCTGACAGAATAGGATACGCCCAACTCTCAGGAGAAGAGGAGCAACAGAGAGAGAGAGATACGAGGCAGTTTTACTGGGACAGTAATAGGTTGCAGAGAGAAGATGCAGTTGGAGATGGAATGAGCCAGAGAATGAGAAGGATCCAGAAGATTAGAGCAGATTGTTTGAGTTAGTTTGAGGCCAAGCAGAGTAATTCAGAGGCCAAGAGAAAAGCAAATATCTGGAAAGGAGTTTGAGCCAGAACAGCTCAATTGAACCAGCCACCTATGAGTTCAGAAAGAACAAGAACAAGCGAGGGTGAGCTTATTTCATTTCTTAATTTTTGTTTATTTTTTAGAGACAAGGTTTCTCTGTGTAGCCTTGGCTGTCTTGGACTCACTTTGTAGACCACGCTAGTCTTGAACTCACTGAGATCTACCTGCCTCTGCCTCCCTGAGTGCTGAGATTACAGGCGTAGGCCACTGCTGTCTGGTTAAGAGCTTGTTAAGAAGTCTCAGAGGCTGAAAACATTCTAGGCATAGGTTAGATAGTATGGAGGTGAGAAGCTTCCAGGACTAGAAGGAGCTGCCCTCTGAAGTCCTGTGAAACAGTCTCCCCGGTGGCCATACTCACTGTTGCCCCAACCTCAGCTCCCCAGCTTCTCTGCATCCTGTGACCACTGGTGCTCAATGGCCAATGGGGTGGGGATGGGACCTATGGACCTGCAATTTCCAAGAAACTTTGTCTGTGGAGTAGTCTTGTTCCATAGTCTTATTATACCAACTTATATGTTCCAGGGGATTGGATGCCTTTTTCTGATCCCCACTGGTGCCAGGCACACATGCATGAAGGCAAAATGCTGGTACATATAAAAATCTTAAAAAAAAAAAAAAAAAAACTTAAAAAGCTTACTGAGAAGAAAGCATGCTGTTTTTGTTTTTGTCCACAAGTCTCCTGAGCACTGTGTATAAGATGGTTCTTAAAAGTATTTCCTGTGTCCTGTGGTGCAGAAAAACTGCCATCTAGATGGGACACAGACAGTGCCACACACCCATCTCCCCGTGTAAGATCAGGCAGCATCTGCTCGAGCATTAAAAAGGGACAGTTACACTC
The DNA here is from genome assembly GCF_030254825.1 of Meriones unguiculatus. Classification (NCBI taxonomy): domain Eukaryota; kingdom Metazoa; phylum Chordata; class Mammalia; order Rodentia; family Muridae; genus Meriones; species Meriones unguiculatus. Next base: position 17,348,498 of record NC_083368.1, on the reverse strand, counting down.
AGCTGTGAGACATCAGAAAGATTCAGCTGTGAGGAAATGAATACTTACTTGCACTGCCTCCATCACATTTCCACACCGGCCTGGGATAGATTATAAACAAACATCAAACAGTACGGTAGTCAGAAGAGGAAACAGAAGCCCCGCAAGAAGACAAGGAGGTAAGTCCTAATTTGATTTCGCGTTGTCAGCTGGGACCTATTGGGCTCTCTAGCAGCAAATAGAGGGGCGGAGCCACCTGCACTCAAGGCTTTCCAAGAGTGAAGATGCTTTTCCCTGTAATCTCAAGGCCTGGATAACTGATGGAGGCTCTAGAGAAAGTGGAGATGGGTACATTCGGCTCCAGGGCATGCAGGCAGTTAATGAAATGCGTGCAGAAAGCCCGGGTCCACTCAGCAGCATGTCAGGCTGAAGCCAGGCTAACAAAAGGAAAGCCATGATTAGACTAAACAGGAGCAGCTGGGGATGTGCTTAACAGTTTTTTGTTTTTGTTTTATTCAGAAAGATTGCCCTTTCGGGATTTACCCTGTATTAATAATTTATAATTTGAAGCCTTCTGATCCCAATACTCTGTGATGCAGTCATAGTTTATCAAAGCCCTTACAAACAAGACTAAATGGGCCCTTGATGGAGCTCACGGTGACTGAAAGCAACTCCACCACCAGCATCCTCACCTCCAGAAGGCCTCCAGTCTGTGTCAGAGACCAAGAGATCAAACTCAATAAAAAATGTTTCGTGCGTGTCACCTTGATCCGTTTCTGGGAACAGCAGAATGTTGCAGTTGGTAGAATGAAGCATAACCCCCTTACAATTGAACAGTGCCCTGGCCTGTATCCAGGGCAGAGTGGCACCCACTATAGGGCTTGACCTTCCACGGTGGCACTTGGGAAGGCAGAGTTTGAAACTGTTCTGATGTGGCGGCTACCAGGCTATTCACACGTGAAATGTGGCCGGCACAAATTTCAATTTGGTGTGTGCTGTTTTTTTTTTTTTTTTTTTTTAGAAATCAGATGTGAAGAATGTGGAAAGTAAAGATTTTAATTTTAAAGTAAAGATTTTAATTTTCCAGTGATTGTCATTGGGTCAAATGAAATACAGTTTGAAGTTGGGCATATATGATTTGTATTCTATTTCTATTAGACAACACTGGTCTAAGACACAAAACAAAATCAGTAGCCACGGAGATAAAGAAATAATGGCCCACGGTGGGCTAGGACAGTGATGCTGTTCTACCACGCAGAGCCTCAAGGAAGAGTGAATCAGCAGAGGACGAAGGATGTGCAGAGAAGTCGCTATCATTTCCAACAGTAGAATCTGAGAGGCGAGGGTGCCAGGACTGCTTGGTGCAAATCATCTCGTGCAGCTTGTACTTCTAGAGATGTTAAATAAAATACTTCAATATGTATTTGTTAAACATTGTTTCCTTCTGCACCCACTCTGCCTAAATATTTGTGTGCTCATTAGGGAAATCAAGAGCCAACAGATTTAATGCATGACATTGCATGAAAGTACAAACTTCCCTAGTCAAAACCAGATGAAGATTCATTCTGGTGTCTTCACTTAGTCCTGTGTGTGTGTGTGTGTGTGTGTGTGTGTGTGTGTAGTAATGTACTTGGTAGTCTTTCAGGCATTTTATGAAAGGAGAGAAATAGGGGGAGGTGGCACATAAATATTGCCAGAACTTATAGAAAGTGTTTTATTTAAATAAAAGGGGCGGGGCCTTATTTTAAGCAAAATATTTAACAAATTTTTCTTTCTTTTATTTTTATGGAGCTATGCCAAAAAAGCAGTCAGTCCAGTGAAGATTCCCTTTTGTAGTTTTCTTGCTACTAATGAGATTTTGTTCTGCAAGATGGTGGGGATTAAACCCCAAAGCCTCAGGCTTGCTAAAGAAGAGATTCCTCATGGAGTTAATCCCTAGCCTGTTATTTTGTTAACAGTGAGGGAATTCTTCCCATGGTTTTCACATTTCTCTTATTAAATAGGCTTTTCTTTCTTTTTCTTTTTTTTGTGCTATTTATCTATTTATTTATTTATATTTTATGTACATTGTTGTTTTGCCTGAATGTATTTCTGTATGTCTGTCAGATCTTGGAGTAATAGACAGTTGTGAACCGCCATGGGATTTGAACCTGGGTTTCTGGAAGACCAGTCAGTGCTCTTAATTGACAAACCATCTCTCCCGCCCCTAAACAGGTTTTTTGTTTTGTTTTGCTTTGTTTTTTGTTTTTTTTTTTTTTTTTTTAATTTTCCATACAGGGTTTCTCTGTGTAACAGAGTCCTAGCTATCTTGGAGCCGCTTTGTAGACCAGGCTAGCTTTGAACTCACAGAGATCAGCCTACCTCTGCCTCCCAAGTGCTGTGATTGGAGGTGTAGACCACCACACCTGGCCCTCTAAACAGGGGTTCTTAACTGGGGAAATACTTGGTAACATTTGGAGACACTTGATTATCATAACTTCGTGTGGCTACCAGCATCTAGCGGGTAGAGACAACAGGTGCTACAAGATCTCCTACAGGGCAGTCCCTGTGACAGAGGATGGTCTGACCCAAAATGTCAGTAGTACAGAAGTTAAAACATTCTGTCTTAGAAAATGTCACTTCCTATACCTGGCACAGCACTGGAAACGGCAGAAGTCACGAAGCCAGCACAGCTGTTTGCTGATACAGTTCCAGCAAAGCTGAACTGAACGCTGTGATCGCTGTCATTCTGTCTCTCACCTTTAGGTTTTGGTCTCTGAATGTTGCATTTTTGGGGACTTTCTGCATTATGATTAATTTTATGACTCTTCCGAGGAAAATTATGTCTGAGTATTTATTTTAGGAAAGTCCTAAACTTACTTGTGCTTTTAGGGAAATAACTTTATATGGCCACTATTTAGAAGTCTTCCTCATGTCCTGGAGATTGTGATAAACTCAGATAAGCAAAACCTAGGAATTTCTAAATGAGGCCATGACTACAGGAATCATCTTGGGGTATGTGCCCCTATGCAAACTCAAACAGCATAAATCGGTGCAGGGTAGATAGAGATAATTGACAAACTGACTGGCCAGGAGAATTAGTAACAGATTCTAAACCTCTTTTTACAATACACTTAGAGCTCTCTGAAAAATGCAGATTAAAGATAGGGAGTCATAGAGAGTACACCCGTGGAGGAAGAGAACTCAGTAAATAAGATAGATTGAGTAGAATAACCCTTTTCTACTTTATAGAATAGAAGATAAATTTATATAAAAGAAGTTAGGTATTAATACTTGCTATTCATAAAAAGAACGGGTCAGATATTTTCTGTTTGTCTGGAGTGCTCTAAAACTGCAAATTATTATATGGCAGGCTGCCATATGATAAGTGTGTTTGCTTCGGTGGAGACATTCTTTAGATTCTTTGAATTGGAGTTATAGGGCTAATAATAAGAATAAAATCTCTTCTATTTGTACTTTCTAATTGTGACTGAACTTGTAACTCCAGACATATAATGAAAGATCAAACACATGTCCAGAGACATAAATGACATGATATGACATAATATAATATAATGATATAATCTGTACTTGGATAATTATTACTCTGTCTTTGTTCTCTAAAACCTGTATAATCTGATTGCTAGTCAGTCAGAGCTTTGAGATTCCCCTGACCACCATGCTTGACTCACTCCTCCAATGCTGACTCCTTATCTGCTCTCAACAGACAGAACCCAGTCAATGGGCCGGAGCTGGCACCTAGCACCCACCCACCTGCCTAGGTACAAGTGTTACAGGCTATTCCTGGCCCATGGACACGTTCCCTAAAGTATGAACCCTAAGGGGGTTTTATTGCTAGCCTTATTGATTTCACTATATAAGATGACCTTATATAGCATAACACTTATTTTTTAAAAAACTGTAGTTAATCATGATTTTAAGCCTAAAGATATATAGGTTTTCTTCTAGCTTCCTCTAATGTTAGCATTCGTGTTGGCTAAGTGGTGACTCGAAATTTCCCGTGTGTTCACTGCAAACAACATTCTTACTCAGAATCTGTTCTTAGCTTGATTGCTAAGATGATCCTTGCCCTCCTTGGCCACCAGACTGCAAAATCTCTGGCCTTGCACAAGGTCTGTAAGCCAGGCAAAGATTGTTTTAATCTCCAGCAAATAGCTTCTCTTCACGAGGGACACTTAACCTAAGAATGCCACTTAACCAAAGAGGAACAACAGACTCACATTCAAATAACCAACATGTCTGGCTAGAGCATGAGCCAGAATGTTCTGATTGAGTTTAGCTCCCGGAAAAGAAGAAAACATAAAAACGCCGAGTTTCTTTCCCCCTGCTGAAGTAGGATTTCAGGTAGCCTGTTTCTGAGGACGGCCCTGAATTGCTGACCCTTCTGCCTCTACTTCCCCGGAGTGGTACTGGGATTATAGGCATGTGCCGCCACACCCGTTCTTTTTTTCCTCTTGAGACAGGCTCTCTACGTAGCCCTGTCTGTCCTGGAACTCACTATGTAGGCCAGGCTGGCCTTGAACTCAGAGACCCATCAGTCTCTGCCTATCCAGTTCTGGGATCAAAAGGTGTGGGTCACCACACTCAGCCATACCCAACTTTCTAAGTGGTGCTGGGGATGGTGCAGGGTTCCGTGTATGCCAGGCATGGGCTCTAACAGCCTTGACACTGGCAAAATTAAAACCAGTCCCTTGAAGGAGCTGAGAGGAAGATCTTTCTGACTTCAGTCAACAGGTCATCTTCAAGTTGTTCCCCCTTGACCCTCAAGATAGTACCAGGAAGAGACCCAGAAGCAGGTGATGTCATTGGTGGAAAGTGACATATTGGCTGTCAGCTGTAGCAAGGCACAAGACACACACAAAGCAGCTGGAAATCCTGGGCGGGTGATGGGCCTAAGGCTGCCCAGAGCACTGAGCGGGGCTGCCTACCTCTCAGGTGGGGCGTGTCTCGGCACCTTTCCCAGTTGCCTTCTTACTCCTTCTCGCATAGAAGAAATAGAGCACGTGGCCTGTGCCCACAAAGAGCATGGAGAGGAACACCAGCATGCCAAACTGCTGTGGCCTCGGGGCCAGCATGACCAGAATAAAGTGGATGAGGTCCATGAGGTAGTTCAGAGAGCACTGCACACCATTCACAGCCCCTCGCTCTGCTTCCGGGATGTTCTCCTGGAGAAGCTGAGTCACGGTGAGGTCAAAGGACCAGAGGCCTACGGGGCAGCCATGTAGCGGAAGAAGAAACATGAAGACATGTCAGAGGACCTCAGTAAGACTGTGGCTTTGGCATGAGCTAGCATTGCATCCCCTAAATGCAGACTTCAGCTGCTCAGGTTTTCTTGTCTGTGAGATGGGGTACTTCAAACAACTCCCCCCCTGGAGGTTCCATGAAATCACAGTGTATCACGCTGCCTGCCTTCTGTTCTTGGTGAGTGCTGTCAGAGGCTGGAATTTATTATTTGTTGGTGGCGACGGTGCTGTTTTCACATAGGTTCTCACTTGAACTAGGAGGGACTCAAACTATCCTGTCTCAGCCTCTCAAGTACTAGAATTGACAAGCCTGACGCACGAAGGCCCACCTTGCTGCCATGCCTATTCTGCAGTTAGTTTTTGAAGAATAAAGTCCCCCCCTCCTTTTTTTTTTATTCACCTTCACAACTAGCACCATCTGACGCGCGGTGAGGTCACTTTGCGTGTGTTTCACTGTGCCCCCGGTTCATCGTAAGGCAAGTGTTTCCTTCCCTGAGGTGGAAGGGGGATCAGGCTTCTCTCTTCCCCCAATTCAACCCCATAAGGAGATTACATTTTAATCTGCCTCAGAAGCAGCTTGGGAACTAGCACTCAGTCATCAAACAGGGTCAGACCCACTAGCTGTGCTGAAGGTGAGGCTGTCCCGGGATGGCCACAGCTCTCTGGGGGTTCTGGCACCTGCCCCTCCAGAGATCAGCATTCCAGATTCTTCTAGCTTGTTTGATTCCCCAGACAGATGCCTCCTGGATTCTTCCCCACACGCAGCACTGGCTCTGCCTTTATCCCAATTACTAGACTTAGCTCTGGACTCAAAAATGACACAAGAATCACTCTATGCCTTCAGTTGTCTTCCCTTGCAGACCCTTGCTCATGCAGTCACTCCCAGGCTGGGCTGTCCTAGCCATGTTGTTATGATAACAGGCTCTGACATTCTCCCATTCCTCTGGGCTGTCCTGGTCTCTAGATCCCTCCAGGATTGCTGGACAAGGACATCACCCAGTGCTGGACTGTGGCCCAGAGCTCAAGTTCCCTGCCCTGGTCCTCTGCAAGAGGTGCTCACAAAGATAGAACGGATTGGAAGATGTTGCTGCAGTACAATGTGGGCTAATTATACACTGAGAACTAGTTCTAAATTAAGGGCGTAAAGAGTTACAGTCCTCAGACTATAAAAAGGGAAGCCATTTGTGCTGGTTGGGGTTTCTGTCAGCTTGACATGAGGGAGTCGTCTGGAAAAGGCAGCCTCAGCTGAGGAATAGCTTCCATCAGATTGGCCTTCAAATTTGTGGGGTATTTTCCTGACGAATGATTGATGTGGAAGGCCTTGCTTGGTAGGTGGTCCCAAGTTTTATAAAAAAAGCAAAGTGAGCAAGCCATGAGAACAAGCCAGCACTCAGCGCTCCTACATGGCCTCTGCTCCAGTTCTGCCTCCGGGTTCTTGCCTCGGCTTCCCTCGGTGATAAGCTGTCAGGGGAAGTGAACCCTTTTGTCCTTTAGTTCTTCGCTGCCAAGTAATGTGCTGAATCTGGCTATCGGCAGAGTTCTCTAAGTTGGTTTGTTTTGGAGTGGAAACGCTTCCTGAATACATGCCTAAGAGGCTGCTCTGAAAGAGAGGACCGCTGATCTTAGCTCTACCAGGTTTGACCGTAGTGACCATATTAACAGAGGCCTGTACATCCCGCTGGGCAGCGGTTTCTTAATGTCTATAGTTCCAATACCACACCACTAGCCAACATCAAAGTGATGCTTGATGGTATTGAGTGGGCAGAGTCAGGAAGCTCAGTGGCCCCTATGTCTTCCTGTCCACACCCGCACTTCACCATCATATCACAAACACCAAAACCACAGCTAAAATCCAGTCATGACAATGGTGACAAAAGACAAGCATTAATGGATGGCCCTATAGTTTAAAAAATGTTGTGCTGGCCAAATTGTCTACAGGAGTGACCTCAAGACCTCCCCGATTGGGAAGCACCATTGTGCTGTGGATATAAACATGGTTTTGTTTTGGTCCCAGGTATGGGATGTGGGACTGGTTCAGATGATCCACAGCAGCAGACTATTTGCCTCGTGCAGGCTCTGAGAGGAGCTCCTTGCCAGCTGCAGATTGTTTAAATCTGAGGGCTCTGGAGAGAGAATAAATGCCAGAGCCCAGAGAGCATGGAGCTTGGAGAAGGAACAAGGCTGCTCCTGCTCTTGCTGCTCCTGGTTGCTGTTGTGAGACAAGAAGATGGAGACTTCCTGAAATGAGGATTGGACTGGCTTCAAGGAAGCTGACAACCCTAACCAGCAGGAAATAGCTAACCCTCTCCCACTAACCCTTTCTTTCTTTCTTTCTCCTACTTGGTGTTGGGGTGTTGGAAAGGACTGGGGTGGAGTGGGGAGAAAAAGGTAAAGTAAATGGAAAAAAAAGTTTTTTAAAAGTATGCCAACACCCTTGTCATTGTCCCACCTACAGATCAGCAAACAGTGACTAAGGTGTCTCCCTAACATCAGGCAACAAGGCTCCTGAACATCCCCCATCCCCCAAGAGAGTCAAGCCAGCTCTGAAATCCTCATTTGGCATACTGTGATTAAGAGATGTCCTTCCGAGAAAGAGAGAGAGAGAGAGAGAGAGAGAGAGAGAGAGCCAAACTCTGAAATATGGAACACTAGGTGTGTGCTCTGCTTTCAGGCTTTCCAGAGGAGAGCATTTCCTTTTCAAAAGTTAAGCCCAGTTATCTTGGTAGCATGGAGTTGCTAGGAATGTTTTTCCCTCCATTTTCAGCAAAATATGTATCCTAATATGAATTACATGAATTTTTCCTGGCCAGTCTTCTCTCAGTTTGTGTGACAAAAGGGTAGAAATAAAGGTAAAATAAAAGGTATCTCACCTGCTAGATATCTCACTCAAAATACTTGAGGGTCAGATAATCTCTGGATGAAAGAACTGGGATCTTGTTGTTGCTTTAGACAGGGTCTCTATGTAACCCTAGCTGTCCTGGATCTCACTATGTAGGGCAGGCTGGTTTTGAACTCATAAAAATCTTGCCTTTGCCTTCCAAGTGCTGGGGTTAAAGGTGTGCACTACCACACCCAGAAAGAGCTGACCTCTAAACCACTCATTTAGAGTCAGAGGCACACTGTCCTGTTCCTGCATGTATATTACATTAGAGGAATGAAGGAATGAGGTTCCAAAGCTAGCCCATTTATAGCTTCTTGAAGCACCATGCAAAGCTTCTTTCTTCTCTCTTAGTGTTTCCAAGCTTTATCAGAGCATGGGGCTCTTGAAATCCAAGGCAGAAGTCAGTGAGAAACATCCCAGACCCCTGGTCCTACTTCCCCAAGGCTCAGAGATGAGAAGGTGATTCTCTGAGCCCCAAAGAGGCAGAGACTTTGCTTTAGTTAACTTCCTGAAAATTTGGTACCCAGGGGAGGTCTGTGCAAAGGAACAAGGGAAGCGGGTCTTTGACTGACAGCTTCCTCCATCCTTCCTAGTGCCCCAGTTTTTGACCTGACAGGGACTGAAGGAGACTCTGTGGTAACGACCTTAAATGTGGGAACTCTTGACTTTGTCAAGGTAATGGTGCTGCCTGATTAGAAACCCACTCACAGGGATCCATGTCCCAGACCTTCCCAGCCAGGAATCTGTAGGTCTAATCACAAGAGTCAGGGTGTTGCTATTTGGTTCCTGCCACCATCACCATTGATCTGCGCTGGCATTTTAGGTTTGTCAGGCATCAAAGGACCCATGTTTAGTCCTTTTCATTTTAATACACACCCCAGCAAAAACAAGTACGTTCTTACTGCCAGGTGTGAATGGCAGGGTGTGATGGTAAAGTGCTGACAACACTGAAGGGAAGAGAAGGTTCTAGACTCCTGATTAGGGTCCTCCCCTCCCTATCTCTGGGAGGAGTGCCCGGATGTCTGCTCCCATAAAGTTACCACCTCTCCTGTCACCTCATATCTCTTCCACAGAAAGGGGGCTCGGTGAAAACGCAGCTCTCCCATAGCTACTGCCTGTAGCCTGCACATGCCTGGCCCCCATTTCCACTTCCCCAAATCTTCAAGCTCTGCTTTTCAAACTTGTCTTTGCCCTACTGTCCACTGCCTGGAGCAGCCATCCCTCTCCATGACATGCATCTAGCTTGTGTTTTGGAGATCTCTGGGTGCCTTCCTAGGGTAAGACTTTCCTAGCCCTCAGACCTGATATCCTTCCTGTGTGTTCTCAAGTCACCAACCGTCCCCTCTTTGATCCTCTTGGCCACTCTGTTTATAACCATTTACTTATTGCCTTCCACTCAGGCTATCACACCATGGGACTATGGCTTTTGTCTGATCAAGTCACTCTTGTGTCCTCACCCTCCAGGGCGGTGCTTGACACATTAATGAGTTTTTGATGAATGATGCTGAAAATATATACAGTGGCTTAGTGGGGAGACCAATGTTTCCAAGATTACTTATCAACACCACGGGCTCTAGAACCCCACATCCCATGTGACCCACTGCTCACCGATTCTTGCCAGGATCACACCTGAGAAGAGCAAGATGATAGACATGTAAGACTCAGGCTGTTCAGGGTCCTGCTGGCCATCAAACAGGACTGTATTATTGGTCCAGTGAATAGGAGAGCGGTCTGGGAAGATGGGTTGGTTTAGGTTTCTTCTAAAGGTATAAACACGTGCCTGGCCAACTTTTAGCAACTCATGGTTCGAAGAGGAGTTCTTGTTTAATGGGAGGAAGAAGGCAGCCATATCAAAAGGACTTCCCGGTGCAAAGACGGAAAACACGCAGAGTGTTAGGCTGCCCAAGTGGAGCCAACTGGAAATGACTCCCGTGGTGACCAAGCCATAATGCTTCCGGAGCCGGGTGAAGAGAATCGTTCCCAGGAGGCCAGACACAGCTGAAAGGGCTGTAAGGATGCTGAGCAGGGAGCCTCCAATGCCCTGGGTGTAGGCATAGCCTGTGGTAATGCAGTCAAACCCCAGAACTGTCATGTAGAGGAAAGCCAGGCCTAAGCCAGCCAGGAAGACGGTCTGTCGGCAGTACGTCTCCCATCCCTCCCGGCATGTGTGGAGCAGCCGACGCGTGCTGTGCAGGCAGCGAAGAAGGCAACCTTTGGTTGTGGCCCGTTGTTCTTCAAGGCTAGAATTGCGGTCCTTCAGTTTTTCCAGGGTTCTGGAGTTGTTGGTGAATCTATACATAGTTCCCCAAAACTCGGTTTCACCTAAAATAAAATCCAGATAAGCTTCAATTCAATATATGGCCACGGCCCCTCCAAGGTCCCTTGCAGGCTCCTCTGTCTCCATGTTAGACTGGACAGTTTTCTGTAAACACCCTAGGGGACAAGTATCACCAATGAGCGACAGAAGTTGCTGGATGAACACTCCCATTTACCTGGCCATTAGTGGGACAATCCTGAGGTACAACCAACAGTGTCTGAAGATTCCCGATTCTCTCTCCCATTGCATAGTCACACCACTCCCTTTATCGGTTTTTCTCCCCACGTTTTCCTGTGTTTTCTCCCTTTCCTCACCCTCCTTCCTGGATCCCGTTTCAAGCAGAGCGCTTTTCACCGTGGAACACTGTCTCAGCTTGTGCTCAGGAGAGAGCCAAGCGAAGGCACAGAGAAAGGAGATGTGACAGCCCAGAAAGTGAAGGGCTAGTTCAGGGAGCAGGAAGAAAAAGCGTCACCTGCTCAAAATGTGAGGATGACCTCCTGGAAACCGCTGTGAGTGCTTGCTGTCTGAAGTAGGTGCTTGTGGAGGTGGATTACAAACTTGCAACTGCGTTAGAGGTGCTCGGCGCAAGGAAGATGAGCCCTGCAAAGTCTAGAGGAGCCAAGCAATGGACCATTGGCTTCAGCCTTACTATATGAGGGGGGATAAAAGCCGGCTTTGTGTAGACTACCCTACCTAATTCTCCCGGTATCCTGGCGAAATTGTTCTTACTTTGCAGAAAGGCAGAGACTATGAAATAAAGTAGCCATGAAAGCTCACATAGTCGACCCGTGGTCGATGAGAGGGGTGTACCCCATCTATTGATCTACCGCTGACGGAGACCCATCTGTCCATTCACCATCTAAGCACACACCTCTATCTATTTGTCTCTCCAATACATACAGTCCATTCATAAAATTGATCTGGCGGCCTTTATCTAAAAAACAACTTAAGAAAAATGAGTGCTAGTCATAAGCCCAGACAGAGAAACTGAGTCAACTAGATGAGCAACGTGGTTGATAGATGAAGATGGCTCACCCTTGAGGAGAATGAGGTGGTCAGGGGTACGGGCAGTGTCCCTGTCCCTGTCCCCCCCCCCCCCCCATGCTTAGGACTTTCTAATTTTAAAAATCGCTGCAGGGGTACACTATTTTATCTTGCTCCAAGCGTAGTCCAGACTCCTCCACACATTTGTCTCTCTCAAGTTCAGGGGCTTTGGGGAAGGTGTTGACAAGCAGGATGGGAAGGAGTAATTTGTCTTCCCAGATGGCGAGATAGGCGACGCAGGTTGTATCCTGCGGTCCCGGGGACGCTGCTCGCGCTGGACCTTCTCTGAATGGAGTCGGTGAAGTTATTCGTAATCCACTGAACCGTACAAAGGAACCCTGCCCCGCCCAGCCCCGCCCCCACAAACGCTGTCAAGTCATGTGAACTTCATGACCCTTTGGCCTCTCGTTTATCACTGTTTTTAGGCACACTTGCGGATAAAATAGTAAGATGTGGTTAGACGCGCGGTCTGCAAAGAATAAGTGAAACACTAACACGGGGGGACTGGAAAGAATGAGCAAGCGCTCTCTCCGGGTTTGCATTACCTCGGATGTTCACAGCCTCCGGCTGCCGCTCTAGGAAGCACCCCGCTGTGCACCGCTGGGGCTTGACAGCCAACTGGGGAACCAGCTGATAAACCCTGGACAGAAATAGAAACTCTACAAGAAGTGAAACCAAGTTCCATCCGAGAATGAAACCACAGCCAATCACATGAGATGCCCACGCCATCACCTGGCCCACGGACAGGGGGGCGAATATGCTGATGACCTGGTCCAGCTGCCTCATTGCTGCGTTCACCCCTGCAGGGGAGAGGAGGAAACACAGACTCGGTGGGTGGCCGGCGCCTTCCTCCTGGTGAACTTGACACTGTGTTCTCACTGGGCTTGACAGCTACCCCAGGGTCAATGGTGGGGACAGCAGGCTTGTCTGTAGGTTAAGCAGCAGTGTTTTCAACCTGGAAAACAACTGCAAGACCAGCTGTGGTGGGATGTGAATGATTCGATTGGTAAATAGTCTTTACAACGCCAATATCGGTAAGGGCCTCTAATTGATAACCAGCAGAGTGGTGTGGGAAGGAAGGTGACTGGAGGAGAGAGGAGAAAGCGTAGAATTCTTACTTTGTGCCAGGGAGACAGTCCTGACCCTTCTACCTACGCTCATCTCAGTTAACCCTCCCAATTCTGAGAAGGCAACGGTACTTCCATTTTACAAGCCAGGAAACGGAGGCACACACGGGAAAAACTGTTTTCTCAGAATTGCTGAGAAAGAACGCGATGGCGCCAAGACTCAAAATCCAAACCATCAGACTCCAAAGCTGATGGATTTTACCACCAGTGAAGAAAATATTCACGAGTTCATTCCAAACCTATAATAAATAAACGGGAGCCAAATTCTACTTTGAAGTCCTTTAAAAGAAATTAACAGAGAGAGTAAGATTTTCTGGACCCCAAGACAGGACACACTGAAGGCTCACCAGCTTTTATCTGCAGAGCTCTTACTCTGGGGGCTGTTACTGAAGCCACCGTATATCCAAATACGAGCAATTTAAAAAGAAAACGTGATGCTCTGCAAGGCATGTATTTTAGACTCCTTAGCAGCTTCCTTTATCTTGGCCATCAACATTCAGGCACTACAACGCTCAAGTATAGGGTAGCTTGAAATCTTCCCCTCTAAGTGGGCAATTAGAACACACTGCAAAGGGAGCTGTGCACACTTCGTTAAATGGGAGGAAAAGACAAGCTGTCAGACCGTTCTGCTGAGCTCCTTTACTAGAAAACGAATTTCCACCTCCACCATCAGCAGGAATCAACAGTCACACTGGAGGAGATTTTTTTTTTTTTTTTTTTTTTTTTTTTTTTGGTGGGGAATGTGGGAGGTTATCACTGGAATTTAGAAATCTTTTCCTTCACCTATTGTCTAGGTCTAAAATGGCTCCTCCGGATCCTCTGTAAATGAAAAGCTTCCCTCCTGAACCACCGACTACCTGTGCGTTAGGTGCTAACGGTGATGGTCATCTCTTGGGCGTTCCTTCTGTGCAGATTTGTGCTAAGCACTTACAAACACCTACCTGGCTTTTCACGAAATCCTTCCTTCGCCAAAGTGAGCTCAGATCGAATGAATGTGGATATGCATGCATGCTTGCAAGTGTGTGTGCGTGCATGTATGTGTGTATTGGCCCCATGCTATAGGTGAGAGAAGCTGAGTTCAGAGAGGTTGAGAACTTGCCCCCAGACAGGAAGCTGGCGAAAGAGAGCGCAGCTTCCAGCTGAATGCAATCCCACATCTGCTTGGCTCCAAATTCCTTCTACAAGCTATGCTATGGCCTTTCCCCGAGCCCTGAATGGCTCGTCATCTCTGCTTCTCTGCCCATCCGAGGACCGTGAGGGTGGCAGTGCTCACCAGCCAGCTGGCCTCTGTTGTCCCCGGTGAGGCTCACAATCCAGTCCCTCTGAATGGTGATGGTAAGCGCGGTGCCAGCCAGGTTTGCCACAGCCGCCAGGGAGATCACCACTGCATAGCAAGCCACCTACCAAAGGAGGGAAGAAGAGGCTGGAGGGAGGCCAAGAATAGACCTCCCGGCCCAGAGAAGAACACAGTTATTTATCTGACATCCTGAGGAACACATAAACGAACCCAGTGACATTTGAGAGGAACAGGCTATGTTAAGTCTAAGCTAAATGTATTCTCTTCTTCTCCCCCATCAGGCCAGGCGCAATGCTAATTTGTACCTTGCAGACAACTCTGGTGTTCTGCGGCCTCATTCTCTGTGGGATTTGGGCTCCAACTCAGAAACTAGGGGCCTGGAGGGCACTGACGAAAGGGCACAGTGAGGCAGCTAGGTAGGGAGCACCTCCCAACAGACAGTTGGGTGTGTTGATAGTGTGCAGGTGCAGGTGTGAGAGGGGAGACACTCACGGTGAGCCAGCCATGCCAAATTCGCTCCATCTCCATCTGGTAGGAGAACACCAGCATCAGGACCACACAGCAGGCAGTGACAGAGGCGTTCTGAATGAAGAGCGAGGCATGAGCAGCTGCAAACGGAAACGCCCAGGGCCCGATATTTACTGTTGGCTTTAGGAGGCAGATCACAGTTACACCACCACCTAATATGGAGCCATTATGTTTTACCACGTGCTTGTTTGTGCCCACCGGGCTCATCATTTCCATCAGCAATCCCAGGCTTAGGTAGGATTCAAAAGGTAGGCCCCGTGAGCACTAAAGCCTCTGCAACATTTTAAAAAAATGCAAAATAAAACCAAGCAAGAAAAGCAGAGCTGAACTGAACAGACTAACTTTGTAACCTATGTTTTTTTTAATTGCCTTATAACTTATATTTGCAAGTTTTAGGTCCATGTTAATTAAAGCCTCTTACTGCTTCTCCAGAGAACCAAGGAATGTAAAAGTTCCTGGCATTAGCCATCTGTGAGGGCAGAGATAAGGAAGAGAACAAGCAGAGATCTCTACTAAATCTGGTGCTAGTGAGATGGGCTTTGTTTGGAAACTGGGCCAAATGGCCCCAATCCTTCTCCTGACCTTTGATCCAAAGCCTGTAACCCCCACTCCTCAGAACAGACATGGGATGAGTTAATCACCCTCCCACATTTAACTGTGGATGGCAGGAAATTCCAAACTGACTTGACGATCAGATATTTACGACAGGGCTGACTGGACCTAAGGGTGACCAGAACTGACCAATTATTTTAAAAGTTAAACACTTCATCCAATCCTAAATTGCCAAGAAGTCAACCCCAGGAGATTCCTGCCTTGTGTCTTTTAAAAACCTAAGGTCTTTGTCTCCCGGGGCCACTCCTAGCTGACCAGCAGGGGTGACCCATTGTGCAATGGTCAAGAAGAGTCTCTTGCGTTTTTGCATCGATGGATGATTAGTTTCCTGAGTTCTCTTCATACCTTCTTATATTTAGGCTCTTACTGGGCCTAACAGAACTTTGCAAGTAAAGAAAAATGCAAAGGAAGATGACAAAACAAAAAACAAAATAAAACAAAACAACCCAGGTTACAGCTAATCTAGAGAATGTGAAATTCTAAGGCTGACTCTCTGACTCTCCTGGCTTTATTTCCTACATCTCTGACTGAGTTGTAGCAACTGGGTCTAAAGAGTAATACTTCAGGTTTTAAAGCAATTGACTTTTCAATGGCCTGTCTCTCCAAGTCTGCTGGATATGATTAAAAATAGCTATGCTGAGTAGTCAATATTAAGAACAAGACAGTTTAGGAAGGCATATGTTTTTCCTGGGCAAAGGGAGAGTTTATGACGATATTATCATTAGAGGCTAAAGGGAGATCTCCATTTGAGCAAGTAAGTTTCCAATATTGAGGTTAGCTGTCTCGTACAGGGCATTTCTGCTACATAGAAACTGTCTTGACTAAAAATAAACACATAAAAAAAAACAAAAACAAAAACAAAAAACATGTTCTGGGTTCACAGGTAATGCTAGAACATTAAGAGAAAACATGCTTTCTGACAATTCAGTACTGAAAACATGTACTTGGTAAGAATCTAAATCCCTAAACTCAGTGCTGGTGACTCACTCACATCTTTAATCCCAAAACTCAGGAGGCAGAGGCAGGAGACCTCTCTGATTTCGAGGCCAGCCTGGTCTACAGACCAAGTTCCAGGACGGTCAGGGCTACACAGAGAAACCCTGTCTTGAAAAACCAAGCAAGCAAGCAAAGAGCCCAATCTAACATTCCGTTCAAGGGCTCAGGTATGTGGCTGGATCACCGAGTGCTCATCTGCATGTGTGGAGCTGAGTCTGATCCACAGCACTGCACAATAACAACCAACTAACTCACACTGATGTGTTCCAAAGGTGGAAATCGACAGTGACCCAGAGCAGAACCACTCTTTCTATGAGAGTCTCTCATTTAAGACCCACTGCTACTCAGCACAGTTTTGAGATACTTTATTTCACGACATCAGGTACCAAAGCTGGGGAGCCGCGTGTCCTCGGCACCCCAGAAAAAAGCATTACCTTCATTTCTCGGTTTCCTGTCGATCCAGTCACCAATTAAAACCCCAAATATTAACACGGAGCCAGCCACCGCTAGGCCAAACACTGCCGTTAGGAGGAGATTGTGTCCGTACAGCTCTATCAGGAACACAGACATAGCAAAGTGCCACATCCCGTCTCCCTGCCAGACAAAAAAGCCAAAGCTTTAACCATTGAGACTGGTGGAGGATAATTAACCCCAGAAAGACGAAGTTGCCCCAAAAGGCACACTAACTTTTCAAAACAGGATGTCGAAAGCATATTTTATGGAGAATGACTATGACTTTATCTTATGCAATGTACTTATGACCTTAAATATTTTCAAAAATCAAGAGCGTAAAAGAAGAAGAAGCTAACGAGAAAATACCAAGCACTTAGAAGAACATAAAACGACAACTACCAGCATACCCTGAGAACATCTGCTGGTCAAAAGCAATAGATTAACCAGCCCTGAAGCTCTGTTTGCCTCAGACTATCAGCCAAAAGAAGCGCTTTCTTCAGAGCCTAGAATGCTTGGAACCACACCCTCAAGGCAAGGAGGTGAATGAAAAGAGAGTAAACCGGTGGGCTCACAGCTCGGCTGCCCCCTATCGGCATGGTCCAGGAAACCTCCGCCCTTAGACCCGGATGAACCAGTGCTCACAAGCTTTATCATTCCCACCAGCAACTGCAGCCCGAAGTCAGAGACAGCAGCTAGCAGCTCCATGTGATTGTGAGAGGAGGCCATCACAAGCCTTTCTAAGGAAAAAGCCATTGTCTTAGCTTCACCTTACGCTCGCAACCATTTTTAAACAGGATGTCCAGCGCATAGTCAGAGACAGCCAGTTGTAGAAGGCAAGGAAAGCACCATAGATGAAATCTACAATGAACGACAGCAAAGACCGAGACGGCACAAATCCAGGTCATCAGCCACAGGCTGTAAAATAATGGTTATTGTATCAAAGCAACAACAAGCCTGGCAAGCTGAGCAGGGAGTCAAAAATACTTACAAAACAAACAGATAAATAAAATTCTTAGAGCTGAAAGTAGAACCATAGACACTAAAACCAAACATTCAGTTGCTAGCAGCTGGACATGGTGACCCTAGCTCTTAGGAGCAGAGGCAGGAGGATGGAGACGTGGGAGACCGGATATAACTTAAAAAGTCAGTTAACTGTCAGAAGAAGCAACTCATAATGAAGCACAGAAAGATAAAATGACAAAAAAAAAAACAAAAAACAAAAAACAAACAAACAAAAAACAAAACAAAAAAAACAACAAGAAACTCACAGTAAGCCAGGTAGAAAGAAAACACAAAATTACATAAAAGGCTTAACTAGAACACCAATTAACAATGAGTAAAAGGGAACCAACTATTCCAGTTACAGGCTAAGATGGATGGGTTGGACATTAAGACATGATCATGGTCTGTGTAAAGACAAGTATTTCTAAAAACATAAGAAAACGTGGAAGTAAAGGGATTGGTAGTAATGAGTTGTGTAAACACTCTCCCGAAGAAACCTTGATCACTAAATTGACACCAGGCAAACCTACTCCAGTATTAAAAGCTTTAGTGGAAACAAAGGGAGCCACTTTGTACTGATGAAAATTTGATTCATCAGAAAGCGATACAAATTCCAGTCCTCCTTGTGGTTATGAACAAGAGTTCAAGTAGCTGACACAAGGGTGTACCAAATGAAAGTGAGAGATCACAGTCATTGGAGGTGCCTTTAAGTCCCCATCTCTCTCTTTGTAATTGATAGGGTAAGAAAGGGTAGATAAATGTGCATTAAATGTGCTGTGTAGTTGTAAGTCTGTAAGACCTAAGAGTCTCATTACGAATGCTGGAACAAACTCAGAATACACACCATCTAATACACACGCAGCAAATCATAAAATTAGCCATGTGACGGGGGTGGAGTGGGGTGGGGTGGGACTAGCTTCATGTTCTCGGACTTTACAGCAATTAAGATAAAAACCACTACCGCAGAAGCCTAAAAACTCTCATTGGCTTTTTATAAATTAATTCTTAAGAAGTCCATAGATCAAACCAATAATTGTGAAATAATAAAATATTCGAACAAAATACAGTAAAACTTATCACAAGCATGATTAAAGAAAGTAGTGATCTTCCATGTTTCTGTTAGAAAGGAAAGGCTAAGTAAGCAAATTATGTGTGTTTAGAAGTTAGAACTGGGCTGGACATGACGTCCCATGCCTGAGGCTGAGGCAGGAGGATCATAAATTAATGGCTAGCCTGGGCTACATAGAGACAGCTGAGAGCATGCCACAAGGGAAAAATAGTGGAAAAATGAACAACAAATGAACCTCAAAGAAAGCAAAAGAATGATTAAAATAAAAGTAAGAAAGGTAAGAGTAGAGGGCTAGAACCATTGCTTAATGGCAGAGCAAGACACCAATTTTTGTCTCAAGCATAGAAAGCAAGCAAGAAAGAGGGAGGAGAAAGGAAGGGAGAAAAGGAAAGGAAAGAGAGGGGGTGAGGAAAAGAAAGGAGGGAAGGAGAGAAGTCAAAACTTCACCAACTGAAAATATAATGAGAATGAAGACACACAGAAGAGAGGATATAAAGCTGAAAGGAAAAGGCACGGATCCAGGAGAAATTAAGGGGAGGACTTGGGGGCAAATATTATCAAAATATGTTGGATGACATCCTAAAAAAAATACTAAAAATAAATTCATTTTGAAAATCAGCAGAACCAATGCTGGCTTTTGGGAAAATAAAAGTCACACAAGGAGATCTACACAGTAATGAAAAGTTTCAGGGCTGCTCATGACAAGGTCAGTATTATGAACGTGAGAGTCAACTAAAGGAGATAGATATACTCGGTAGGATCTCATTTACGCACCCTTCAAAGACTAAACAATGACACCGTTAACGGTTGTCTACACCAGAGTCACGCTGGAGAAAAGAAAAACAAAAAACAAAAGACAGCAAGGAAGCAATGCCAGGAGACGTGTTGAGGAGGGTGAGACTGAGAATGGTCCCTGAGAGATGGCTTCAAGCTGGCTTCAAGCTGGCTGTGCCTCTCCCTCCCCCATCCTGCTCCCTTTAAGAATCATGCTTTATACATAAGTGTTGTGCATTTTCTATTCATTCTGCAGTTGCTCATTTAAAATACTTTTTCTTTTTAAAAATTTTTGTTTTGTTTGTTCGTATTTCTTTTCTTTCTTTCTTTCTTTCTTTCTTTCTTTCTTTCTTTCTTTCTTTCTTTCTTTCTTGTTTGTTTTGAGACAGGGCTTCTTTGTGTAACAGCCTTGGCTGTCCTGGACTCTCTTTGTAGGCCAGGCTGTCCTTGAACTCTCAGAGGTCTACCTGCCTCTGCCTCTGGAGTGCTGGATTAAACTTGAAATCCACCATGCCCAGCTCATTTAAAACATTTTAAACAAACACATGTATTTTGTACCCATTATTTTTGGACATTCCAACATCTTTAATGTAAGTTTTCTTAACAGTGTAAAAACATTAATTTCATAATTCATCTTACCCATATTGATAAGGCACAGCTTACATAAATCAAAAATCTTGGACTCATGAGGTAGATCAAAGTTGCTCCTAAAATGTAGAAATTCAAATCATTAAGATGATTGAATTCAAAATGAACATATATTCAAAGCAAATTTGCATAACTCAGAGAAAGTAAAGTGTTACTTAGCATTAATATACTTTCAGAAAGTAGCCTAGGCTAAATAAAAATACAGGTGAAGAGTTTAAGTTAGCCTAGTTTAGTTAGCCTGAGTATAACTCCATTTTAATAAAGAGCCATCTTGACTGGGAGCTGAATTCAGGTACCAGGAAATATCACAGAATGTACACTTGGCAGAAAACAAAGTTAACTCTCCTAGCAACAGCCTCCAGGAAATAATACAGAATAAATGCTTCATAGAAAATAGGGACAATCTCCCTGGCAATAATCAATAGGAATCAGTTCAGAATCGGGTGGGAAAATTCTCCCCAATGTTTCAGATATAGTTTCGAAGAATAGCTATTGTGATTATGTGCCTCTAACTTTTACCCAATCCTGTAACATCAAGACATGCCCCCCCACTTGCTGTCATGGAAACATGTGCCCCCTGCTTGCTGTCATGGAAACCCCCTGATCACAGACTTTCCCTTTAAAAACCCTGCTCACTCAGAGCTCAGGGTCCCACTTCTCTACTGCTGCGTCAGTGGGACTTTGGTCCCGAGTTTGCTCGCTCTTGTAACAAAGCTCTCTTGCTATTTCATTGAGTCATCTCCTGGTGGTCTCTGAGGGTCCCGTGAACCTGGTATTACACAGGACAACAGAGAATATATGGTATATATACAAATTTGGGAATTCCCAGAATTTTTTTTCCATTGGCTTAAAGTAGTCATTATTCTGAGTGACACCGGGGAAATATTTGCTCTATCCTTTTGCTCAAGTGCAGAGAGAGGATTATGGTGTGCTGGTACTTGGAAGGAAGTGGCCTGTTAGATAATGGAAAAACTTAATAGCCTTAGACAGCCCAGTCTGAGGAGGCAGGACAGGCACCCTAAACAGGTATCACCTATGGACAAAAGCAGAGAGCACGAAGGAGTTGAGCGAGGAGCAGGACTGGGGTAGACCTAGCTCTCTGGGTGGGGAGATGGAGAAAGGAGGAAAGAGAGAGAGAGAGAGAGAGAGAGAGAGAGAGAGAGAGAGAGAGAGAGAAAGAAAGAGAGAGACATGGTAGGGGGAGGGGAAAGCCCAAACAGAGAGAGGGGAGAGAGCAGAGAGGATAGAGAGAGAGCCACAGAGAGAAAGAGAGAGGGAAGTAAGAGTCAGGGGTCCTTTTCTCCTAGACCCCTTGAAGCAGTGACCAATGGTGACATGACAGGTGGCTAAGCAACCTAGGAGTGGGCTAATGCATCGATTTGTGAGCTAACAGAGACCTCATCAGCCTTGAACTTTTCTCTTCTTTTCCTCTCTCTCTCCTCTATTTTTTTCTTCCTTCCTTCCTTCCTTCCTCCCTCCCTCCCTCCCTCCCTCCCTTCCTTTCTTTCTTTCTTTCTTTCTTTCTTTCTTTCTTTCTTTCTTTCTTTCTTTCTTTCTTTCTTTCTTTCTTTCTTTCTTTCAAGACAGGGTTTCTCTGTGTAGCCCTGGCTGTCCTGGACTTGCTCAAAACCATACTGGTCTTGAACTCATAGATCCACATACCTCTGACTCCTGAGTGCTGGGATTAAAGGCAAGCCTGCCTCAGACTTTTCATTTTAACAGATTCAAATGCAGCCACAGAAGTTTAGTAACCTCTGTGTTCTAACTGCGGCACCCACATACTTGCTTATCTCCTTTGTTAGTAAGTAATTCCTCTCCATCTGTCACTAATATATTACATAATTCTATACTAGACTAGACTATGTGATTTAATTTTGTGTCTTATTTATGACTTGCTCTTCCTGCTGGAGGGTAAGCTCCACAAGGAAAACAGTTCACAGCCACGTTCTCAGCACCGCAGACAGTTTCTGGCACATGACCTATCCTTTAAGGAGAATTTGTTTAGGGAATGAACAAACTATGATAGAGCCTGTACGCTCTGCTCTCGGCTAACTAGCTCCAAAGTTCATCTCCTACCTCGCTGCTCTTTCTTTCTTCCAGTCCTTTGCTGTGATGCGCCTTTCCTTTCTCACACATTCCTCTTGTTTCTCCTTGATGAACTCACCACTATCTGAACCTTAACACACTACCCTGGCCTCCTGGCTCTGGCTCATCAGAGACTCATGCAACCAGCCTCAATTTACTAGGTTCTTTTTTTCTTTTCTTTTCTTTTCTTTTCTCTTTTTTTGAGACGGTTTCTCTGTGGAGCCCTGGCTATCCCGGAACTCACTTTGTAGACAGGCTGGCCTCAAACTCACAGAGATCCGCCTGCCTCTGCATCGAAAGTGCTGGGACTAAAGACGTTGGCCATCATACCTGGCTTGCTTACTGGGTTTCTTACGTGTAACTCAGACGACAGATGGCCGAAAGGCAGGAGCAGCTTGGAGTTCTGTCAGCCACTGCTTTTCTGTGCTGCTATCAGAGAAGAGCCCAGCTCTTCATAGCAGTGCTCAGCTATGGGCCAGGACAGACTTCAGGTGAACCCCACACACCAGATCATCAGACAAGAGCTGGGTGACAAAGGCCAGGACTTGTCCCTAGCCCCACAGCCACGCCTCCCTCCCTGACGATTATATACCTATTACTTGTCTGAGAATCCATCCCAACACTTGCACATTGAGCGTATTGCACCTTTTGTCAAAAGAAAAAAAAGTCAAGGGAAGGGGACACTGAACAGATCTAGAAAAGTCTAGTTGTGCCTCTTTTTGTGGTCAACAGATAGAGCCCAGATGAGGTTGGAGAGCTGGCTCAATCATTAAGAGCACTTGCTGCCAGAGCAAAGGACCTAGGTTCAATTTCTAGCACCCACATGGCACTTACAATTGCCTGCAACTCCAGTTCCAGAGAATCCAACACCCTCTTCTGGTCTCTGAGGGCTCTCTCTCTCTCTACACACACACACACACACACACACACAGAGAGAGAGAGAGAGAGAGAGAGAGAGAGAGAGAGAGAGAAATGTTTAAAAAAAAAAGAGTTCAGCGTCATGAGTTTTCAGTTGTAAGCTCACTCGGGCTGGAGAGGAAAGGAAATTAGCATGGTTTTTGAAGCTTTCATTTTTCTCTTTCTTTGTTAAAGAAATGACTCAGATTTATTTTAGGGTTTTGTGTAATAGCCAGAAACATTCTTCTTGCTTAAACAAAGGAACAGGCTCCCACCTAGCACAGTGCCTTGCACTTACAGGACAATTGACCAGCTGTGGCTAATCATGAGACAAGAAATAGATTCCCTTCTGACGTAGTGTCTAGCACAATGAAAACAGACTTAAAAAGTTCACTGTATTCTGAAATGGATTGCCAACAATACAAAGGTAGTTTTTGTGGAGGGTGAGTTTCCATTTCCTTAGGTTCAAGAGACCATGCACAGTTAGGAAACCCCAATTCTCCTTTTGAGCTCCAGTTATCTGCAGTTGGACATCAACAGGACCCTGCACACAATGAGTTTGGTTTTAGTTTCATTTAAAACCACTTCTCTGTCTAGTGAAATAACTCCATTTCCTTTCTAAGAAAAAGGGCTCCTATTCAGGTCAGGAAGTGACAAATTGCCATCATTTCCCCTTTTTTTCTGTGTAACAGAGGGCCCAGTATGTGCCGCATGACAAGGCAGCCATACCAGAGGCATTGGCTCTCAATGGATGTCTGTCTTCCAAGGTGAGTCTAATACAGACTGCCGTGCCTCTAGCTGCACCAGCTGCCAGGCAGTCATGACTAACTGTCAAAAGCCAGTCTGCTGAGGCTACCCAGACAAACTGACAGAATCAGCTGGCCCATCAACCAACCTTCCCCCCTCCCTCCTCTCTCTTCTCCCTCCCCTCCACTCCCCTCCTCTCCTCTCTTTTTCTTTTCTCTCCCCTCCTCTCTCTCCCCCTCCCTCCCTTTTTCGGAGTCAGAATGTCACCTTGTAACCCAGGGTGAATCCAGACTCTGAGCCATGCACGTCCTATCCTGCCCAAGTTGACTACTGAAATTCCTGGTTTGCAAAGAACAAATGTCTTTCAAGTTTAAGCCCCTGTCAGCTGTGTTGTGTGCGCAGCCGCGGAACCTCCACTGTTCCCTAGACCTTTAATCACTGTGCAGTGACTGCCCATAAACCCAGTGTCTAGATTCAACTATTTCTAATATTTTCCATATTTGCTTTGTGTGTACACTTTTACTTTACTTATATTATTGTCGTTTATGTGTGGGTGAGGGGAGGGGGAAGAAAGAGAGAGAAAGAGATTTTCAGGGGGACATTGTATGACTGTAGTGCACGTGGAAGACAGAGGACATTAAGTCTGAAATCACCGCACGGAGACCGCCATTCACATACGCAACTGGCAAGAGTGTCTTATTCCGAAATGGCGACCCTAGGCAAAGGTGCACAGGCCTTTTTATAGGGAACTAGGAAAATTGCAGTAAGGGTTAGGCAATCTAAAACCTCACTGGTGGGTGTCGGGGAAGTTACAAGGGTGAATTCCTAATCGGCTTGCATCCAGGGGGTCGGTGGGCTGCATTTCTGTGCCATGAACGTTTAACTACAGGACGAGGTGGGGTTGCCCGGCACAGATGCCCCATCCTGAGATATTTTCCCATTCTTGTGGTCATCTCCAGGCTGTTCCTTGGGTAGGGGATTTTATGATCTTTTTGTTTGTTTGTTTTTTGGTGATTTTTTTTAATTTAAAAAATTTTAATTACAGTTTATTTACTTTGTATCCCAGCTGTAGCCCCTCCCAATTGTACCCTCTTTCCCTCTTCTCCTCTCATGCCCCTCCCCCAGTCCACCAATAGGGAAGGTCCTCCTCTCCCTCCATCTGACCCTAGCCTATCAGGTCTCATCAGGACTGCCTGAATTGTCTTTCTCTGTGGCCTGGTAAGGCTGCTCCGCCTTCCGGGGAGGAGATCAAAGAACGGATTTTATGGTCTTGTTCCTGGAATTGGTGACCTATGACCTAGTCCCTAGGACTGGTGACTTATGGCCTAGTTCTGGGAGTGACGGCTTTTCTTTTAAAGTTAGGCCTGGTCCTAAAGTGGAGACAAATTATGTCATCCTTTCGGACAGCTCTGGGTGCCAGCAGTTGAGCTCACATTGTCAGGCCTGGGCTACAAATGCCTTTGCCTGCTGAGCCATCTCACGCACAACACATTTGCATTTTTAATGTGGGGGATAAGTTGTAGGTATCATAATGCTTTATTCCTAAGAAGAACATTTTCCTTCAGACCCACAACGCTCGTCTCCCAAGATAATATTGATTCTTTGATACCATTTGAGAACCTGCTCAGGATTCCCCTATTGTTGCTTCTGTGGTTGGAGAAATTTGTCATGTAATGAGACAAATGGGGCTTGGGAATTTTTCACTTTTTCTTCCAATGAAAAAGGAAAGTTCATTGTTTCTTCCTCTTATGAGGTTAAAGTCACGTCCCAGTGGAAGAGGGCTCCTGAGGCCTGCAGAGCCCCTGGAACGATTTGAGAAAGGCTTGGAGTGAAGGCTGTAACCCTTCTAAGCTCACTGTAAAGGGAGCTCCCTGCTGGGAAGATGTAGGCGTGGAGCTGGTCTCCTGAGGAGTGTATGCTGCTCTGGAAGGACACACAGATGCAAGCTGGACAGCCACAGAGAGCACCTTGAATGCCTAATGCAGAGCTAGGGGCCCTCCCTGGGGACAGGCTTCCTTCCGGCTCACTACAGGTTCCCACGCCACAGTTCACAACGGCCCGGTGAGAGAAGGACCAGGAGACCATGATGATGTTTTTAGTGCAGTGTTGGGGGTAATTACGCCGCTAATTGTGTGCATGAAGCCGTCAACACTGTTTATGAATGGAATTAAAAAGTGGAATTAGCCCAAAAAGTTTGGAAAAAAGAGGTGGGAAAACAAAGCTAATTGTGTTGTGATATTTAAATTAGTAAAATCAATTGTCTAGAATAGACTCACAGAAATGGGAAAATGTTATTTGAGTGCCTTTGCTTGTCTAGCCTTCGATTCTGCATAATCACAGCTGCTGCGTGCAGAGTGACTGCAGCAAGGTCTTCCCCACAGAGGGACGAGTGTCCCTTTCTCAGGAAGAAAGTTCCAGCTGGCCGGAACTTACCAGCAGTACTCATCTCTCCCTTCGTTCGCCTGTTGTCTGAGGCTTTGGTCTGTCTCTCTTCGTTTCCAGAGTTTTCAATGTCAGTCGATTTTCCCACCATGATTAGAGGCTAAGAGAAAACAGGTTTCAAATAGCAAGAAGTTCATTCTAGCAACCACAATATGGCTGTTCTCGGGAAGATGTCAGCATGCTTAATCAACTTAATTCTGACTGGATTCCATTACAGCAATTAATATCACCCTCATGGCATTGTCGAGTGTTAACTGTATAATTCATTATAAGGGCTTTATTGCCCATGTATAAAGCCATAGCAATTGTCACCAACATATAGGCTAATTATTAATGCTCAAACCAACTATTTGAGGGAACATTCATAGAGCTGTGATAAGAGACTCAAGAGAGTAATCTTTTTTTATTAAATCAAATACACGTACAAAGGTTAAAGATAGAGTCTGTACAAATTCTCTGCGTTACCATTCAACCCAGGGGCCACAGAATATGCAATTTATCCTTCTTTAACATGTTACTTTTCCCAACTTTTAATTTCCAGCAGTGTAAATTTATTTAGGCCAACAAGTTACACCTAATGAAAGTTATAAACAAAAGCTTTTTTCCCTTAACATTCGTCCACAAGGAGAAAAGATTTATTTCTGCTAATGACTATTTTATTCCTAATAGGGGGAAAACTGAGGCATTCTCTCAAAGTTAATCCTTTTGCTTACCAAACACAGACAGCGTCGGGCTCGGGTCTCTCACCGGAAGGCCAAATGCAAGGACAGAGCAGCGCGGTGAACTGCTTCTGAGCCACACGCGGGCCTTGCTACCACACACCGCTTTGTGTGGAAAGTGCTGGAGGTGCAAATGTGTCCTGTGCGCTATGGAAAGAGAGGCCAGCAGCTTCTGCCTCCCGTGACCGCCCAGCACAATATGCTCTGGCAGGGGCCCTTCTGGGCCTAAAGTTCAGAGCACTAGAACGGTACCTGGGGCTCAGCTACTCCTGGGGGCCCGGGGAAGGACATGCTCGAAGGTTCTTGTCTTGGAAAAACCTGGACACAGTCAGGGACATCCACCAAGAGTCTTAATGGGGAAAAAAAGGCCTATTAGTACTTGCAAATATGTCAGAAATTGCTTAGAATCAAATAGCTGGTCCTTGGTAGAGTGAAGAGGGCAGCATGTCACAAGACCTCTGCCATGCCTAGTGACTGCCTCCTGGGAGCTGCAGCTGCCCAGGCTTTCCAGAACAAGGTTACCCAGTGCCCCTCTCCCCACACCCTTCTGAAAAGGCAGACTCTCAAATGCTGTGACTCCTCCCTTTGTGGGCAGCCCCTGGGCAGAGGAACCCCAGTACAAGTCAGTAGCCGCAGGCTTTGAGCTGGTTCTCCACAGAGGGTGACCTCCTTCCAAGAGTAGTACCAACCTAACCTAAAGAATTCCACTTTAAAATTAGAATTTCAGGAGCCAGTTAATTAATTAATCTATTTATTTCTTTAGAGCGGAGTGTCTTGGGGAAATAGTAGGCCTAGAGAATGTATTGGTTACTTTTACATTGCTGTGACCTGTCAAAAACAACATAATTGGGGGGAGGAAGATATATATATATATATATATATATATATATATATGCCCATAGTTTCAGGGGTTTTAGTCTAATATGGTGGGGTAGTGGGGTGGGCCACTCAGAAATGCTTAGAAGACGCTGTTCACATCCCAGAGGGCCAGGAAACAGAGGAGAAGACCTGAATCAGGAGGTGGGTAGGCCCTTCAAAGGCCCACCCTTATTAACTCCTCCCACCATCTATGCCTCCCAAAGGTTTCCTGGGATCCCAAAATAGCACAAGCAGCAGGAGAAAAGCAGTGAAGACACAAGCCTGTGCAGGCATGTTCGCGTCCAACCACAACACTGTCTCCAGGTCCTTGGTTCATAATACAGTGGGTAGCATTGAATGGCAGCTGTGGCCGGATAGTCTTTACCACCATGAGCATTCAGCACTGATAACGGAATGCCTCCATTAATTCAGTAATTGCCTTTATGGACTGCTCAGGAATGCTTAGTCTGTACATCTTGTTTGCAGTTAATGGAGAGTTAGTTGAGACATCTAAAACAACAAAGTTTTCAGATCATGAATGTTCTTACAAAGAAATAAGAATTCAAAAGCCTTGTGTATAACACATTATGGACACGGTACTTAACTTTTGCAAATATTACAGTCTAACATGAACAGTTTTGGTTTCAGAAACAAATAGCAATGCATTTGTCAACCCTCTTCTGTTTAGAAGTGTTGTACGTCTGGTGACTGGGGAGCGCCGTGGAGGAGAGAAAAAGGGAGAAGACATTCTTCCAGCTTGGATCTCAACCAAAAGGTGGAAATAGAGCAGACAGCTGAGCAAGGAGCCCCATTTGTTTTATTTACAAGAATGACCTGGGGGCGAGGTAGCCTAGAAGGAATAGAACAGGTCCCAGCTTCGTCTTTGAGAAACACGTGTGTCCCATTACAGGGAAAGCAAAAGGGAGAAAGAATTGTTCCATTCAGAAAAAACATCTGCAAGGCATATGGAGACAGTGCAGCATTGAGGCAACAGGGGTTTCCCCACTCGGAATTAAGCAGGAGTTGGAAAAAGCCAGTTTACAAAAGAAGAAATACAAATGGCCAATAAACGTTTTAAAGTGTGTTTAACATAATTAGCCATCGGGGAAATGCAAATTAAAACTGCTTTGCAAGTCAGCCTCTTCTATCATCAACAGCAGCTTGCATATTTATATGTATGTATATATATATATATACACACACAAACATACATATATATACATGTATGTATATATACCTACATATATATATATATATATATACATACATACATATATAAACAATATAATAAAGAAAAAGAGGCTATCAATTTAAGAGTGAGGTAGGACACGGGAGGGGTTAGATGGAGGGGGCATGGAAGGGGCTGGGAGGAGGAAAGGGAAGGGGGAAGTGATATAATTACATTTTAATTAAAAAAATAAATCTAGTTCTAAAATGACAATAAAACACTGGGGAGAATGTGGGGAAAAGGAAAGCCGCTGTTAGAGAGAGTGTAAATTAGTGCATCCATTATGGAAACCAGTGAGGAGGTGTCCCAGGAAGCTAAAAAGGGAGTGTCCGTGCCTGGGCATATATCCACCAGCATATCCTACTATAGCACGTCCGTGTTCGCGACGTCCAGGAAGTGGGGCCGGCCCAGATATCTGCCAACAGACAGAGGGATGCTAAAAATGTGCTACATATGTACAATGAACATTCATTCAACCGTAAGGAAAAATGGAATTCTGAAACCTTCGGGAAAATGGATAGAGAGCGGGTGCAACGGCGGCAGACTGTGGTGAGGATAACCGGCTGTTTTCCGAGTGGAACTCAGGCCTCCTCCACAGGAATACACTGCAAACCCACCAAAGGCCATGGATGGAGAGGCCATAGGTGCTACAGGAAAATCTACTACTGTTTTCCTACACGGTCACACTGTCAAACTTCATTCTGAATATTTACGATCATACTCATAGGTTTGTGCTGTTCTCAGCCTCGGCCTGAGAAGTTTCTTTCTGCAAATGGCAATGGCTAATGAAGAGACGCATACCGGTCAGACTTCTGAAAATAAGTGACTGTTGATCCTATATCGACTTCCCACCGCCCGAAGCTCAGGGAACATAGCAGAAGGGGCGGGAGAAAGAATGCAAGAGCTGGAAGATTGGGAGAAGCAGTGTGAAGTAATGGTTGCTCTCATGGATTGTCAGGAGCTGTGATTACCCATAAAGGACCTGAATAAGATCAGGCTAGTCAAAATTCCAGCATGGATGGCAGAAGGGCTCCGATAAAAGAGGAGCTATTGGCATTACTGGCTGCTGAGGGAGGGGAGTCATTTTTCTTTGGGGATGCGGCCATTGTGTTACCTATGCTCTCATGGATGGCCTCACTGTGAACATATGAACAATACCAATTAGACTTAGTGGGTTATAAAAAAACAATTATGAAAAGAGAAGGGCATAAAGGTGGGGGCCAGAGGGAAGGTGTATATGACCAAAATACATTGTGTACATACATGATTTTTTAAAACCACAGCAAGTTAGCACTTCAGACAAAAAATTTGAGTGTATGGACCAATTGTTAAAAGAGTGTTATCATGACTCTGACAGAATGTACATTTTAAATTAAAAGCAATATACATATATTTATATCAATAAATATTATATAAATGTGTCTATATATAGATAATGATGTAGGCGTACTTAAAAAAACTTTTATTTACATTTCTATATCTTTTTCTCCCTGCTCCACCTGACCTCTTCAACACCCCAACACCAGGTAGGAGAGAGAAAGGCTTAGTGGGAGAGGGGACGCAGTTCTCTTAGCTGCTTCCTGCTGGTTAGGGTTGTCTGGTTCCTTGGAGCCAATCCAATCCTCCTTTGAACTTCTTGTCTCACAACAGCAACCAGGAACAGCAAGGGGGAGCAGAAGCAGCCTTGTTCTTTCTCTGAGTTCCTCACTCTCTGGGCTCTGGCATTTATTCTCTCTCCAGAGCCCTCAGAATTAAACAATCTGCAGCTAGCAAAGAGCTCCTCTCAGAGCCGGCATGAGGCAAATAGTCTGCTGCTGTGGACCATCTGAACCAGTCCTACATCCCACACCTGGGACCAAAACAAAACCATGTTTATATCCACAACATAATGATGCACTGCCAATAATGTTTCAGCCAACAGTAAACTGAATGTATGATGGTAATTCCTTTCATAGGATTAGCTTGAACTAACTCTTCTTATTGCCAAGTGATATCTTAGCCATACCCATAGTTTGTGTGGGTTCTTACAAAATGAAATGATCTAATACATTTCTTACAGTGTCCTCCCATTTTTAACTGATGAGAAACTGTACAAATATGCACCCATTGTACTGTGTGTGTATTTACATATTAGTTCATATTTCATCAAATGGTTTCCAGGTTAAAGAAATGTTTCCAATTAAAAGTATATGCACACATATGTGTTTATAAATAGTATTAACCAAAACTCTGGAGACTGGGGATTCTTGAGATTTATAAGGAAGTTACTGGACAGATGTTGGTCAGAAAAAGATCACGTGGTCCTGGAGCAAGTTGCTCGGCTCCCAGCAGGAAGGCAAAGTAACAAAAATAGGTCTGCCAGAACTAAGAGCCACAGGTGCTTTCATAAAGGCTACCCGGGGGAGGAAAGTCTACACTGAGACTGCACTGATAACACAGAGGTGGGGAGGGGGTCACGGCATTCCATAGAGAGAAGCGTTTTGTTGCTTCAAGATTGATTAAGGTAATAATCCAGAATGCTTATTTACTTCTGCATGGTGGTTGTGATGGTTACTGTTAACTCTCAACTCTATAACATCTGCAATCACCTTGGGAGAGGGTCCCCTGGACACCCTTGCGAGGGACTATCTTGAAGACATTAATCGGTGTGGAAAGAATGCTTTTCTTTTTTATTGAACGAGTGTTCCATACATGCGTAATAATGCATTTTGGTCAAGCCCATCTCTCCTTCCCTCTCCTCCAGGTCTTCTTTTTCTCTACCACCTCTATTCTCTCCCAGTTTCATATGCTCTGTTTTTTATCTTTTTAACCCAGGGAGTCCACTTAGTCTTGCCAGTATGTGCTGGAGTGTAGGGCGTTACTGGAGCATGAGTAGCTCTTACAGGCTTCTTCCCTGGAGAAAACTTGCTCTCCCTGTCTTAATAGCTACCCATTGCCAACAGTGCCTCAGCTAGGAGTGAGACTTTCTTCCCCATCCATGACAACCTTTTGTCTGGCTTGATCTCATTCAGGCCTGGTGCATGCGATCGCATCCTTTGCATCAGCACAACTTCCAAGATGTGTCCAGAAAGCGTTGTTTTTGTTAGTCATCCACCGCCTCTGGCTCTTCCAATTCTTTTCCCTCATCTTCTATGATGATCCCTGAGCCTTACTCAGGGGGCAGAGTGTCACGTAAATGTACCATTTAGGGCTGATCGCTCCACAATCTCTTATTCTCCGTGTCAGCTACTGCTAGCAGAAACTTCTTTGATGAGGTCTGAGAGATGCACTTAACTGTGGTTATAATGATATGTTTTGGGGAGTCAGTTTAACACTATGTTTATTTAGCAGAATAAAAGATATCTCCTCCTCCACTGCCTGTCCTCAGTTTGGATCTATTAGTGGTGCAGGCTTGAATTCTGTCTTGTGGCATGCTCCTTAAATTCAATCAGAAAGTGTTTGGTTACTTCCATAACGTTCATGCCACTGTTGTAACCGTTGGTATATCTTGCTAGTTCAGTTGTTATTATAGCTTGCAGGGTTCACAGCTGGGTAATCCTGATGATTACTTTTTTCCCATGTAGCATGAGTAGCACCTACATGGAATGATGCTTCCAGGATAGTACCAGATTGATTTTTTCATGTTCTATGATTTAAGCATGTGGTGTCTTCAGCAACAGGAGGGATTTTCATTGTGGGTGGAATCGTTTTCCCAGCAGGGGATTCTGGACTGCAGAAAATGGAGAAAGCAAGCTGACCGCTAGCAGGCATTTACCACCTTGTTCCCCAATTGTGAACGTGAAGAGACCAGTTGCTTCAAGCTCCTGCTGCCTTGATTTTTTCCACTACTTTGAGTGTGAGCCAAAATAAACAATTCCTTCCTTAAGCTGTCTTTGTTCATACCTTGTCTCAGCAACAGAAAAATAAGCGAAGACACAGCACCTGATGGTTGGCTATCCAGGAAAACAGTTTCAACATATTAATACACCAAAGAATATGAAACAATCCCTGGGTGGTTCTCATGACAGCTGTGAGCTAATTAACCTCCTTTATCTGTCCTCAAATCCTTCCTCTAGCCCTTGTAATTAAGTTGAGGATACCTTGGTTTTTTTTTTTTCCTTTTATCAATAGCTACATTACAGAAACATACATAGATAAAAATAAATGTATTATGTATATAAATACACTTAAATACAGATTTCAATCATCTAACTCAAAATTTTAGTGCTAAATCATAGCTGCTTTGACTATGACCACAGAAATATTAAGATAAATTCCAACATATAGATAAAGATAGAACAAAGAGGAAAATGTAATTTGGTGTAAGATGGCCATCTTTCTGAAAAACAGGAAGGCATAGGTATTATTTCAAAGCATGCTACCTTATGCTTTTCATGTCATTAAGAAGCAAAACAGGAGCTAGAAAAATGGCTCAGAGGTTAAGAGCACTGGCTGTTCCTCCAAAGGTTCTGAGTCAGTTCCCAGCAGCCACATGGTGGCTCACAACCATCTATAATGAGATCCGGTTCCCTCTTGTGGCATGCAGGCACACATGCAGGCAGAATACTATATAAATAATAAATAAATCTGAAGAAGAAGAAGAAGAAGAAGAAGAAGAAGAAGAAGAAGAAGAAGAAGAAGAAGAAGAAACTGACATCCAAACTGAAGTCAAAAGAATGCTGCTCACTGGCCTCAGGCAGGCTAGCCCTGATTGCCACTAAAGGATGTTTCTTGTTACTTTAGTGTTTGCCACTAAAGGAGGTTTCTTGCTACTGTCATTGTTTCACAGAAAGTGAACTGGCGATGGAGAAACTGTTGTGAGTCTTGTATGTGACAGTAGACAGGCTTTTACTGTCCAGTCAGGATTCCCTTCCGCCATACTACACATTGCCTAATAGAATGATGCATTTGACTTAGCAACCCAGGGATAATGGAAACTTAAGTTAAAGGGCTTAAAGGATCTCAAGGAGGTAGCAGCGGAACACAGATTAGATTGCGGGGTTCTCGAAAGCCCTTTATTTTCCAGTTTGCCTCACATCCTGTTTTCCAGTGTGTGTGCTCCTCCTACAAATGTCGGCAGTCAGCATTTCTCTGAGGAATGCGCTCTTCTGAGCCTACCCTGGAATCAAACCTCCTGGGTTCGAACCTGGGCCTCTCCACCCACAAGGCACACAGCCACACGTGGCCTGGCTGGCTTCTTTAAGCCTTGGATTTCAACTCTAGCGTGAATATGATAATGGTGCTTACCTCAGGAATGGTGCTGAGGAGCAGCCGGGAATGACAGTGCGTAAGGAGCTCGAGGCGGTGTCTGGTGGAGCCTGAAAGAGCTTAGGGAATAATATGTATTAGTGGCCGCAGTCACATTCAGTTATTAACTGAATGTTGTCATACCAACACTTGAAAGCATTGAAGGACAGTCAATATGTAGGAGGTGGGGCAGCCAGTCCTCTGGGAAAGGTAAGCTTAAAAGGCACAACCTTTGTTCCTTTCCTGTCTGTCAGGCCCCGTAGATGAGAGATTAACATAGACATCCCACTGGGCTGGGATGAGTTCCACAGAGCAGGATCACAGTGACAAGAACGAAGCCATGAGTACGGCACGAGACACAGTGGTATCATTTTAACACCGAACTTACTGCTTATGCCATCAATGCACAGGAGCACCTTACAGATACTCAAATGACCCTCCTTTGGTCACCATGGCTGAACCTAGGCCCATTCTTTCATGTCCTGTCCAGAAAAGAAGACACACTACTTACTTTGATTCTCGTGAGTGGATCCAGCTTCCGTGCTGCTTTGGGATTTCATCCCGCAGTGCCTGGGCATGTTTCCATGCCACTGCGTATAAACAGTTTCACCTCGCTGGTTCCCTTCCATCTGTGTCTAATCGTGATGGATGGCACTAATAGTCGGTGAGCACTCATTCCTTGCTTGCCTCTGTCTGTTCCAGAGCCGTTGCTTACGGGACTTTATGCCACTAGCCCAACAGACTACTAGCTACTGCTCTTCGGCTCTTGCCCCGACCTGCGGGACTTCAACGGGGTTCCTAAAGAGGAGAATAGAAGGAATGGGGGGGGGGAAGGGACGAGAAATGCAAGAAATAAAGGCCAAGTCTGTTTGTCTGATCAAAGCCTCGTTTATTAGAAATTTTTACCCAACTTATATAGGGAGAAGGCAGGAAAGGGGGGAAGGTTAATTTACTGCTGCAGGAGATAGGAAGAGTGCTTCCATGGGTTAAATATTACACCTGCAAGATGCCGTAAGGATGTTTTCTTAAGCTATCTCACGATGCTCTAAAACTAACAGACGGATGTTCTCACAATCTATCACCCATGACTTAGGGTCCTAGGTAACTCTTTCACTAACTAGCTTTAGGTTTCCACTAAATGACCTTTGCTCACTACTTGGCTTTGGCTTCAGTGAATAGCTTTATCTCCACTAAATAGCTTTGGCTCACTGTTTGACTTTGGCTTCAGTAGATAGCTTTGGCTCCCAGCAGGCTCTAGCAGTTTTAAACAGAGACCATGAATTCATCATTAAGCTGCTCTGAGCTTCAACTTCCCTATCTACTGATGAGAGGTCCTGCTTCTAAATTCCTACACAACTATGCTAATCCATGTTTTGTGTTTTGAGCCTGAGAAAACCCGATCTTTTCTAAAAGTGAGAATAAAGAAAGCTGTGGGAGTGGGCAAGAGCTGATGCCCCCCCCCCGGGAAAATCTTCCCACGAACAGGACACACCTCCCAGAAGGTGGGGTTTGTTCAGGAAGTCCGTCTACTTTCATTCTCACAATGCATACTGAGTACTCAACGGGATGTGGATTTATTCCGAGAGTCAAGGTACTTTCATGGATGTCCAGATTAAGTACTGCAGTTAGGTTATTTGTTGAGGGGTGTTAGAGAGCAGATTTGGGGAAGTAGGTGATAAAAGGAAGGGACTTGAGTACCCAAAATGGGTGTGCTCGGTATTGGTGATGGGGATATTAAAGTAAAAGGCCCAAGAACGTTAACCTGTGTGCCTCTAAAGGTCTTAGTTGCTGCAGTTGTAGGTGTGGGGTGTACGCATTATGGAGATTTTTTTCTCACCACCCAGCCCATCACCAAGGCGTCTATCTGCCTGCTGAATTATTGATGAAACCTTTGAAAGTTGCTTGTCAGCTTGCCTCCTTACTCACGGAAGGAGTAAAACAACAATCACTTTTACTCTTGTTTTTATTTTTTAATCATTGCTTTTAGACCATACAAAGCACCATTACTGATAGTAAAAGGGAGCTGCTCTTTCACCAATAAATAGGAGCGAGCAGCCTGTTAGGGGGTGAGTGAGGAGCGTGATTGTTGATGTCGTCGATTTGACGGGATCTAGAAGCACCCACAAGACAAACTCCCGGGCGTGTCTGTATGGAAGTTCCTGGGTTAGGCTGATTCAGGCGGGAGGGCCCAGGCTAACTGTGAGCTGCTCCGTTCTGTGGACCGAGGGCTGGGTGAGTGTGGACGGTTACTCTGCTTCTTGGTTGTGGCTGCCAGGGCAGTTGCTGCCTTGTTCTGCTGCCACAGCCCCTCCACAAACTGTGGTCCCAATCTCATGCTGCCTTTGTGGGAAATCTAATGAGACTGAGTGTGGGGAGTGTGGGAAGGTTAACTTTGAAGGTTGTAGTGTTGGATGAGGAGGAAAGGTCCCAGAAACTTTCTTTTTCTTTTCACCTTCCACGTTAGCCTTCTGTCACTGTGACAAAATGCCCGAGGCAAGCAATGTGCAACGTGCAGGATTTGTTTTGGCTCAAGCTTCAGAGATCTCAGTCTAGGGTCTCTTGGCCTGGTGACCTTTGGCCTGTGGTGAGGTAATACATCACTATGGGAGAAAGCTGATCACCTCAGGACTGCCAGGAAGCAAAGAAAGGCTAAAGGACCCAGACAGCAGTCACGCCCCTCAAGGGCACATTCCCAGCCACAGACTTTCTCGAGAAAGCTGCACCCCTAAAAGTTTCCACGGCTTCTGTAGTCTGTAAAATCATGACTCCACCAATGATTTCAGACCTCTCGAACCAGTTGCCTCCCAAACACCCTACCTCTCAGCCCTGCCTTACCAGGGACAAAGCCTTCAAGACCTGAGCAGAAAGTAAACATTTTGGGTTGAAACCAGCTCCACCTTCAAACTGTAGTATGTTGTGAAGACAGGGAGAGCTCACGGCGTCCTTTGTCTTAACATACGCGGGGCAGGGGCAGGGAGCCAGCTCAGAGCAAGAGGGGGGTAGAGGTGTGCCTAAACCCCAGAAATCTCATGCTGAGATTGGCAGGAGGAGGATAGCTGCCTCCTGCCCTGGACCTGTGTGTCTGTGTCCACTGAACGGTGTGCCCACACCTGTGGCCTGGCGGTCACGTTAGACTTCCTCTGTGCTCATAAGATCATGTCCTGCAAGCACCTAGAGTTCCTCCTCATGTCGCAGTGCCCTGGCCTGGCCAATGCTGTACACTCACCCAGAAAGCCCCTACTGTGGCCTCTCATTGCTATGGTAGCCAGCAGCATGCCCAAGAGATCAAAGCGCTGCCCAACCCTCAGAGGCAAGCAAGTCTGCCTCACCAGGGAGAGCCTCAGCCTGCTGCAGCCACCACCGGATCAAAGCAGCAGCCACGGCAGGTGGCCCACAGTGGTGGAGACGGTGCCTCAAGCCACTGCCTGAGGCTGTGAGAGTGATCCACCCGGAGCTATGGTGGCACAGCTGCCTCTCCCAAGCTGTGGGGGGTCCCCTGCTCCCCACCCCAGCCCTGTGGCCCACTGGCCCCCTGCTGTAGCAGCCCACTGCACCCCCCCCAAGAGCTATGTCTAGCCCTTGAGCAGCCACTGAAATTTCAAGTGGCTCACTGCCAGTTGCCCTTCCTGCCTCAGGGCAGTCAGTCTCTCCTTCCTGCCCCAGGGCTTTGGAGGCAGGACCCAAAATGGCGGAGCAGGAGCTGTCCATGGTGACTATTCCTGCCTCAGCCAACTGCTATAGAGACCAGACACCTTTCCTGCCTCAGAATGCCTACTGTCGCCACCATGGGAACCATCCGTGATGATAACAACCTTTCCTACCTCAGCCTATTGCCTTCACAATGGACTCTGTAAAGTTTGGACTTGGTACACTTTATACCTCCTCAGGGCAGAAAAGCCTCCAGACCTCTGCCTGAGGAAGCTCCAGCTCCTCACCCTTCCCAGACCTCTGTAACTGTCACCTCAGTAGGACTCAGCCCAGATTATGCAAATTTGAAGGGGAAAGTCTGGACAAAACCCCACCAATCCCCGAGCAAGAAAACTGACCAATGCCTGAACAGAAAAGCCCACCCATCCATGAGCTTCCCAAATTCAAGACTTGACATCCCATCAGTTCACACTCTGGAAAGCCCTGCCCTAGAAAGATCTATCCTCTAAGAAATCCTATATAAAGGCTGTGTTTGGCCCAGGTCCCTGTTGCCTTCTCATGGGAGCAGAGGCCACTGCTGGATTCATGCGTCCTCTCTTGGATTTTTCCCTCCAATAAATCTCATTTAAGAGATTTACTGCTTTCTGTGACTTTCTTGTCAGAAGAAGGAGCAGAGCTCAGGCTCCAAAGTGCCTTAGCAAATGAGGGATTGGGACAACCCTCCCTTGGGAGCTGCAAAGGCTGGAGAAGTAGTGGAGCTCAGACTCCTAGGTTCCTCAGCTCATCAAGGGTTGGGGCAACCCTCCCCTGGGAACTGTGACATCTCTGCTGAGGAGGCCTCTTCTCAGAGCTGTGAGGTTCCTGGGCTCCCATGCCTCAGGATACCCTTGGGACTCTGCCCCATCTCAGAGCTGTGTGATTCCTGGGCTCCCGTGCCTCAGTACAACCTTGGGACACTGTCCCACCTAGGAGCTGGGATACCTTCCCAGTTCTGAGAGTTGTGAGTTTCCTGGACACCTTCCCACCCAATCCGGAAAACAGATCATCATCATCAGCAAACACCACCTGCCTTCCCCCTAAATATTTAAGTAGCCTTTTGTTGGTGTGTTCCCTCCTACCCCCAAACCCCCACTAAATGAGTTGTCTCACTGAAGCTGTCTCATTGAAGCTGTCTGGGGAGAGCCTTTCTGATAGCGCTCAGCTGCCTGAGGTCTCTTCCATTCAAGGGCATTTCATCTCAATTCCCCTCTAGGATCTGATGGTCACAATTGCAGGCCACCAGGAGGGAAAACAGAGCCTGATAGCTCACATATACTTTGGTGGTAAGCCCTTGGGGG
Source organism: Meriones unguiculatus (assembly GCF_030254825.1). Classification (NCBI taxonomy): domain Eukaryota; kingdom Metazoa; phylum Chordata; class Mammalia; order Rodentia; family Muridae; genus Meriones; species Meriones unguiculatus. The sequence continues at coordinate 17,309,341 of NC_083368.1, read as the reverse complement.
AGCTAAGGTCAACCCTTTTTGTCCCTACCTCACATTCTATGAGTCTTTTACTAAACTAAACTGTATTCAACCTTTAACTGTGTTCTCCTCCACTCCAGCTTAGTTCTTTAGCTCTCAGTCCTCAAGGGAGTAACATTGTTTCCTTGGAGAAAACAGTGTTTTGCTTTCTTTTGTTTTTGTTTTTTTGAGACATAGTCTCACTTTGTAGCCTTGGCTGCCTTGAAACTACTATGTTGATAAGGCTGACCTTGAATTCACAGAGATTTGACAGTCTTTGTTTCCTGAGTGCTGGGATTAAATATATGAATAGTTTTGTTTTGAGACAGGGTCTGGTTGTATAACCTGAGACACCCTCAAATCTGTGATCTTCCTGTTTCTGTCTCCGTAGTGCTGAGATTACAGACATGTACCATACCTGGTAGAAATGATGATTTTAATGGCATGCTTCAGGCAGTAGCAGATGAAAGAGGGTTGGGATATTTTAAGTCACAAGGTTTTGTTTGTTTGTTTTTCCTGAAGCCCTTCAGATCTCCCCAAATCGCCTTGCTAACAACAGCAGTTCCATGAGTTTGTCTAATCTCTTTTCAACCTTAAAATTTGAGAGAAAGAATCATGGAATAAAGTTGCCATCTGCCTGTGATTCATCAAGACAGAACAGACTACAGGCTGTAAGTTATTTTTAATATAAACTGAAAACAAACTCTTCGGTGAATTAAAACTAGAATATTTGTATACTTTGGCAAAAGTATTCTAAGCCTCTAAATATGTGTTGGGTTGAAATTCTTAAAACTGTTCTATGTAGATTGCCTTGTATGCATATGCTTATTTTCTGATAAATCATTATATTAATTTTATGTTAGAAAAAAGAGTGGAATAATTTAAATTTATTTTGTTTAGATGGAAAGGGATGTTAATTGAATTAAATGTCATATTTGATTGAATTAAAATTCCATTTCTGCATGTGTGTATGAAGCAATTCCTTTAGGGATGTACTTTATTTTTCACTAATGATAATGGTTGATGTTGATGGACTGAGAAATGCCTAAAAAATCAGGAAAGAACTCCCGGAGTGAGTCTGTGAGGGACTTTCCAGAGAGGATTAACCAAGAGGGGAAGATCAGAACCATCCTATAGGTTTGGGGGACCCAGATTAAACAAAAGGGGGATGAGGAAGCCTATTTCTGTGGGCAGTCTCTCCCTACCCCCACCCTTCTCTTTCTCCTCTGCCTCCTAGCTACTGTGATATGAATTCTGTTCCTCCGCACCCCCCAGCTGTGATGGGCTCACACCTCTGAAACATGAGCCAAAACATGTCTTTTCTCCTTTTAGTCATCATCTCTGCACAGCGGGAGAAAAGGAGCCTTGAGTTAGCTGGACTCCATCCGTCACAGGCTCAAAGTCCTGAAAGGTTTGTGCTGTGGTTAGGCTTGTTTTGTCTTTGTAGAGGGGATTGAGACAAGGTTTCCCTATGTAGTCCAGGCTGGCCCAGAACTCACTATATAAGCTGGCTTCAAATTCCTGGCAATTCATGCCACAGAGGGCCGAGATTAGAGGTGTGTGCCAACATGCTCGGGCTCAAGGGTGTAAAATATTTGACTCACTTATGTTGAGGAGAGAGTGCCGGGGGACCTTGATGGGACTTGGGCACCTTGTGGAAGTATATACACCCCAAACCCCTGTTACCCCATTTATCATCCAAGCACTCAGAAGCCAACACTGCCCAAGGGGGCCCAACGAGTGCTCGTGCTGATGGCACAATCTGGCATCCAAGTGCTGCCTGTGGTATAGCCATGGAGGCTTCTACCCAAAAGGAAGCCCTTAGAGGCCAGACAGTGCATGGCTGGGCCAGGATCCCTTCAGGTAGCCCCCAAGAAGTGACACAAGAAGCAGAGGACATGGTGCTGATGTTAGAGGCCAGGAAAGACCAAATGTGAAGCAGGCCGGAGAGCTGCCCACACCCTTTTTACATGCACATCACGCCGCTGTGAGTGCTGTCAGATGGGAAGCTAGAGGCTCTAACACCTGCCCCACGTGGCTTCCATCTTGCTTTGGTCCCGTTTTACCTTCCTATGCCCCAGCTTCTCCTTCTTTCGAGACTGGGGCTGCTTACTTTGTATTAGAAGTATGTGCCCCTCCCCCGCCCATGGGTGTCAAGGCTAAGCGTTTGCCTTGGGTCTCAGGCAGTGTTGAAACTGTTGCATTGCCCGCCAGGAGTGAAATGCTACAGTGTAGAGTGGTGTGTGCATCAGGTTGACACAGGGTAGGTGCGATGATTGACTTGGATTGTCAGCTTGATTGGATCGAAAAGGGCCTAAGGACAGCAGCAAAGCACCACTTTGGGTGCTTCTGTGAGTTCAAAAGAGAATACATTGGTGTGAAAAACCCTCCCTAAATGTGCGCATGACCCTCCCCAAGGCACGGGTCTGGTAGAGTGAAAAGGAAAAAAAAACTGGCCAGCTCAGGTGCTCTGTCTGCGTCCTTGTCACTGCGATGTGAGTCGCTTGGCTCTGCCATACTCCCCCTGAGCACGATGGCCTGAGACCTATCATTTCTCCAGGGAGTTGTCTCTGTCAGGTATTTTGTTATAACCACAATAAGTTTACATAGTGACCAACACTGTTCTTAGAAGTGGCAGGAAGATGGCTAAGTGAAGATGCGAGTTTTCTCTCTTCCTAATTTTCATTCCAGCAGGATCAGGCTTTGTTAAAACTTAGTTGAGTTTCAGGTGCTTATATATGAAGGCTGTCCTACAAAAATACTTCCAGATGTAGAAGCAAAGGTTACAGAACTATGACCGCTTGGCCCACAGTCCTGGGGAAGGACCAGTATGTACTGAAAACTTGGGTGGGCCTCCGGATCTCATACCCAGGATGTCAGGCCACCCAAATGCCAAAAGCCTTCCTTACAGCATGGTGGTCTAAGAGAGTCTTTGAACTTCTCTCTTACACCCTATAAGGCTTTCAGCTTTTCCTAACATATTATATATATATGTATATTTATCTATATATCTGTATATATATCTTACTTTGCTGCTGCCTGGTTATTTGTTATAACTTAATGCCCCTCTCCCTTTAGATCTCTCACAGACAGGGCTGGTCTTCACAGACAGCACTAAACACCAGCAAGGTGAGGAAGCCATTTTTATTACCATTTCCTTCTGCTGAGCACGCTGCAACCCAGCTAGATGAGGCCCAAGGTTTAAGGCAAAATGAAAAGATTCCAAGTTCTTTAAAATTGGCATTCTCAGAGCTGTCATCTTGCCTTTCTATATTTTAGAAACAGACTTCTGGACGCTATGATCATATTTAAACCGGCTTTGCAAATTCCAGCAGGAGATTGTGTCTGAATCGATGTTGGGCCGACTCTGGCGACTTCCTTTGCTTCCTCCTAGCCAAAAAGATAAGCCATTTTCATAGTCATAACTTTACTCTGAAAACTGTTCAAGCATTCAACACACAGCTAGCTAGGCTCCTTGGGAATCATGGTGCAGAAGGGAAAAAAGACAAAGTACAGTGCTGGGCAGAATTCAAGCAAGACTCTAAACCATGGAGCAAAGCACGCTCTAACGGGTGGGTGGCAGTTCCGGCTACTCTAGCCGCTTTAGTTATTTCTCAGCTCACCTTGGGCTAATTTGTTCCAAATGCTTACCACAGAGCTGTTGATGTCAGGAGGGACGCCTTCTGTCTAAGAATTGGGGGGGGGGGGATGGAGTTTCCTCTGGGTCTGATACACAGCAAATGCCGTGTCATCCCTCTGGCAGATACACAGGTGGCAGCCAGTCCTGATGCAGGTTGCTCCTGTTCCAGCTCTAGGGAATCTATGAAGCCTGGGCCCCAGAGGAAACGGCATCCAGTCCCAGACTCAACCCCAACATGAAAAAGCTGGGGACCCAAGACGCTTCAGTGTAGCTATTATTTTTGTCTTAGCCTCTTTGCCCACTAAACAGGAAACTCTCCCTCTCACCAGCTACAGGAAGCTACAGAAATTAAGATGTGCACCGGGTGTGCTTTTATTACACTCTAAGTCACAAGGCTAAGCAGGCTTCTCTGCACACACAAGCTGTTAACAAGATAAAAAATGCAGTCTCTGTCCCAGAGAATTTGTAATTCAATCAGCAGAATTAAAGAGCTACAAGCCTTTATTAGAGGACGAAGTAGGAAATATGCTTTCAAAATTATAGAGCTGATTTCACAGACCAAACAGCTTATATTTAATTAAGCTTGCTAATGTCAATTCTTTTTTTTTTTTTTCTGGCAAAGGATATCTTTCCAAAGCATATTCATTGTATACTAAAATGCATTAACGCAAGGATATTCAAGATACTACTTGGCTTTTAGGTTTTCATGTCTTTTACTACCTTTTGTTGTTATGCTTTTGCTGGGAATATTACTATTCCTTATACAGCAAATTAATTTCATCGAAAGAAATTCTTATCTGCTAAAATAAAACGGAACCAATTCCTCACAAAATATCATGGAAAAGAGTTTTTATGTTCGCTTATTTTATATACATGATTGTTTTGCTAGCATGTGTGTGTGTGTGTATGTATGTATGTACACCACATGCATGCCTGGTGCCTGAGGAGGTCAGAGGAAGGAGTCAGATCTGCTGGAACTGGAGCTAAAGGTGGTTGCGGGCTGGTATGTGGATGCTGGGAACCAAACCTGGGCCTTCTGCAAGAATAGCAAGTGCTCTAGCCCCCCCAAATTCATTTTTGTTCACAGAGAATAATGGTGTCTGGGTAGATGTTTTAGGCAGTAAAGGTTTTCTGGGCAAGCATGAAGAGCTGTGCTCATATCACCAGCTCTCACATAAAATGTGGGAAAGGTAGCACATGTCAGGGACCACAGTCTTCGGAGGCTGAGACCGGAATGTCCCTGAGGATGGCTGGATAGCCCTCTACTTGGGAATAGTGAGCAATGAGTCCAGTAAGAATCTTATCTCAAAAAATAAGATGGAGGCCAAGTGTGGTGACACACAACATTAATCCCAGTGCTCAGGTGGCAAAGGCAGGAAGACCTCTGAGAGTTCAAGGCTTGCCTGGTCTACATATTGAGATCCTGTCTCAACAACAAAAACCCCTCCAGAAAAGTAAAAAAGGGGGAAAAAGATCGAGGAAGACACCCAGAATTGACCTCTGATTTCACACACTTGGAGACCCTCCCCATCTTTCTCCCCACAAACACACACACACACACAAAATCCCTCTCACAGACACAGACATATGCAAACATACACACATTCACAAATAAATCTTAAAAATTTAGAAAGATACTCTACCACAAATAATAAAGAAAATGTAAAAATTGGGAGCATCTGAGCAAAACACACTAAAACATTGACTTTAGTTATCTGAGGAAGATAGTATTCCTCCCCTTAGTAAATAAAATAGATAATTAAAGTGAAATGAAGACATGTTAAAACATGCTGAGGTTGAAAATTCGGCAAAGCCATTGCACACACAGTCAGCCCTGAAGCACAGATGGGGAGGGGCCTGCAAGGCAGAAAAATGTCAGAAAAGACAGATTTGAATAAAAGTAAAAACTACAATAAGATAATCAATGTTTAGCATCACATCTAGTAACTGCATAGAAATTCTCTTCAGGTGTACATACATACACTGACACAGAAAGTTTCTCAAACCATAAGACAAATCCCAAGAACTTTGAAGGCATTGTCAGCAGAGTTCTTCATCTGATCACAACAGAGCTACGGTCTGGACCTGGAGCAAAGCGGCAGCTTCAGCTTGCCTAAAATGTTCAAGGTCTTGGGTTTGATTTCTAGCACGGAAAAGAAAGAATTAAATAAGAAACCGATTTCTAAAGAGATGGCGAGGAAATCTTAAATATTTAGAAATTTAAAGAAAAATCAGAAGGGAACTGAAAAATTGTTTCGCACAGAACGGTGAACACACTACACCTAAGAGCATGTGTGATGCAGACCACGGCAGAGACTGCCCTAGTCGGGGTCACTCTTGCTGTGAGGAAGCACCGTGACAAAAGCAACTCGGGCAGGAAAGTGTTCCTTTTACTCACAGTTCTGTAGAACAGTCCATCATCAAAGGGCAGGGACCTGGAGCAGGAGCTGATGCAGAGGGTGCTGCTTACTGGCTTGCTCCTCGTGGCTTGCTCAGCTTGCTTTCTTGTAGAACCCAGGGCCACCCGCCCAGGCATGGCCCCACCCACAATAGGCTGGGCCTCCCTCATCAATCACTAATTAAGGAAATGCTCCACAGCCCGAACTTAGGAAGGTATTTTCTCAGTTGAGGCTTCCTCCCTCTCACGTGATTAGCTTGTTGATAGAAAACTAGCCTGCGCAGAGCACTGAAAAGGCTCCTGTTGGAAGAGCTCAAAGGCCGTGATCATTCACTCTATCGTAAGCTTAGGAAGTCCCAGAAAAGTAAGCTCAACGCAGGCAGAAGGAAGGGGACACAATCAACTAACACAGAAGCCAGCAAAACAGAGAGACAGAACAAGACACCGACAGAAAAGCTACCCGGCTGGAAGCAGCAATCACCAAGGATTACCCAAAACAAAAATGTAAATAATGCCAAAGCTGAGACTCCCTAAGCGTCAGTAAGGAAAGCATGTTAGTATCGGCAAAAAATAGCTACCCAGACCGCTGGAAGACAGAGCCCAGAGCAGGGTCAGTCAGACAGAGCCACACACAGGGTCAGCTAAATTTATTTTTAAAGCCAAGCCACTTAAAAGTGAACAAGTAAAGTGACCTTTCAACAGATGCTGCTGGGGCGTGTGTGTGTGTGTGTGTGTGGGGGGGGGGGGTAATCACTGATTCCCCAAATCATATGTAAAATTAAGTTTAATTTTATACAACAGACAACTGTCAAATCTTAAATTATAAAACTTCTAGAAGAAAACATAGTTACCTCAGAATAAATTGTTTCTTAGGTGAGAACAGGATGAAAGTATGGAAAGGCAATGGGGAAAACAAGATGTCGGATCGTATCAGTCAAAGAACGGAGAGCCAGCACATAAGGATCGAAAGATGGTCGGTGCAGTGGTCGTGATGGACGTGCAGATCCAAACCACAGCAAAATCCTAATTCTGATATGCCTGCCTGGGCAGCAAGAACAGAAGAGTCAGCGCCGGCAAGTTAGCGAGCGCCGGAGAAACCGCCAGTGCACTGGGCCCCTGCAGAGTGGCATGGACCCCGAGGGCAGCCCGAGACCCCAGAGAGAAAAGCATAGTTACCTTGGAGCCCAGACGTTCCACTCCTGGGCACATGTTGAGCACAAATGAAAGCGCACAGAAATGATCATAGCATTTTTAGCTGCTCCCAGACAGAAACAACTCAAAACTGACAAACTCATGGTAGGGTGATTACGAAAACAGTGAGAAAACAGATAACTGATAACTGAGAATAAAACAAAACAGAACAAAATCCAGGCTAAAGCTACACACAACAGAAATGAAAAGGAGTATAGAAGACATTATGAAAATTTCACCACAAAAAAACCCTCAAAAAACAAACAAACAAACAAACAAACAACTGGACAACTTAGATGAGCTGAACAAATTTCTAGAAAACTGTAATTTACCAAATAGAGCAGAAGAAACAGAATATCTGACAGTTTGCCTGTGTCGCGGTTAGACGAACTGAATGTTCTGGTCTCTGTCACACAGAGTGAACTCAAGGTATCAACGGTGAACTTGCCAATCAAGGAACAAAGAACGCTGATGGCCTGTGGAATTTTTCAGAACGTCAAGGCACAAACACCAATCCTTCGCACTGGAGAGCCTGCCACTCCTGAGGTCCTTACAGAGTCACACTGAGTGGGGGCGTGGACCCTGGGAACTATCTCCCCTCCATGTTTGAAAGGATTTACTTTATTTTTTTTTAATCAGTTACATTTTATTAACTCTGTATCCCAGCCGTGTCCCGATCCCTCATTCCCTCCCAGTCCCTCCCTCCCTCCCTCATCTCCACCGTGCCCCTTTCCAAGTCCACTGATAGGGGGGACCTCCTCCCCATTCATCTGATCCTGTTTTATCAGGTATCTTCAGGACTGGCTGCAAAGCCCTCCTCTGTGGCCTAACAGGACTGCTCCTCCCTTCGGGGGTGGGGAGACCAAAGAGCCAGTCATTGAGTTCCTGTTAGAAATAGTCCCTGTTCCCCTCACTTTGGGAAACCAATTGGTTACTGAGCTACCACAGGCTACATCTGAGTGGAGGTTCTAGGTTATAAGGATTTACTTTATTATAGATTGTTTAAGGAAAAAAAATTGGAGGATTATAATTTCTTTAGATATTTAATTTAGATTTAATTTAATTTAGATTTTTAATTCCTATCTAGATGTAGACAGCTATGAAGATACCATGATTGTAATACTAAAGCTGATAAAACAAAGGAAACTACATGGTAAGGCCAAGAAGAAAACATAAAAATTAAGTTGGGTGGTGGTGGCAAACACCTTTGATTTCAGCATTCAGGAGGCAGAGGCAGGCAGACCTCTGTGAGTTCAAGGCCAGCCTGGTCTACAAAGCAAGTCCAGGACAACCAGGGCTATACAGAGAAACCCTGTCTTGAGGAAAAAAAAAAGTCACACCCTAAAGTTAAGGTAGTAATATCACCCTTTGCCTTTAAGTTCTTATTCCTGAGAACCAAAGAGAAAGAGCTCACTGCAGTTCTGGGTGGAAATGGCTTCAGCTTAAAAAGCAGTTTTTTGGTCTAACTAACCATCACCATCTTTACCTTGTTCTTATCTTCACTTGCTTTCTTTTCTTGGTTTTATACTTTGAGACAGGGTTTCAAACATATCCTATCCTGGCCTCAAACTCAAGATCTTCCTTCCTCAGGTTCTGAAGTGCTGAAATCCATAGGTGTATGCTATCTTAATTACATTTTTATTGCTGTATAGAGACACCATGACCATGGCAATTCTTATAAAGGAAAGCATTTCATTGGAGCTGGCTTACAGGTTCAGAGGTTTAGTCTATTATCATCATGACGGAAAGCATGGTAGCATGCAGGCAGATGTGGCGCTGGAGAGTACCTGAGAGTTTACATCCAGATGAGCAGGCAGCAGGAAGAGAGAGAGAGGACGTGACCTGGCATGAGCATTTGAAACCTCAAAGCCCACCCCTAGTGACAAAATGCATTTCGTCCAGCTTCAAAAGTCCCCATAGCCTATCAAAGGCTCAACAATATTTAAAAGTTCAAAGTCTCTTTGGAGACGCATGGAAACCTCTTAACTGTAATTCCTGTGAAACGAAAATCAAAAGGCAGAGCACATACTTCCAACATACAATGGCAACATACAATGGGTATACATTACCATTCCAAAAGATAGCGAGGAAATACAGGACCAAAGCTAGACTGAAAACCAGCTGGGCAAACTCCAAACTCTGCATCTCCATGTCTGATGTCAACGTCCTCTTTGGACCTTCAACTCCTTTCAGCTTTCCACACTGTATCACACTTCTCTCTCTTGGGCTGGTTCCACTCCATGTTAGCAGGTCTCCTCAGCACGTATCCCACAGCTCTGGCATCTCCACCATCTTGGGGTCTCCAAGGCAAGCCAGGCTTCACCTTCACATCTTCACACAGTGGCCTCCCTAGGCTTCCATGCAGGGACACCCCGGACACAAGCCTCAGAAGCTTTTCTTAGTCACAGAGGGAGAGTCCATAACTCCTTTCTTTCATCCTTGACTTTAAAGGCAGAAGCTCAAGTTCTGCTGCTTGCTGGGGCTGGAGCGTGACTCCCTCGCCCCATTGCATTTTCACCAGCTTTCTGTTTTTGATTGTTTCCTTCACTGTCTAAGCGTGGCTGTCCTGGACCTTGCTCTGTATACCAGGACGGCCTCAAACTTGGAGATCCGCCTACTTCTGCCTCTAGAGTTCTTGGATTAAAGACTGTGCCACCATACCTGGCCTCAAAGTTTTCTTTAATTAATTTGACAAGTTGAAAGTTTAGCTGGATGGGGTCTTGCTCTGAGGCCATGACTTCATTACATTTAGCATCAGGTTTTTCTTTAAGCTTTTCATCTCCTTGAGCACTGGATTTGACTCCATTCAACTTCCCAGTGCTACTTTTCTCCTCAAATGGTACATTTTTGTATTTTTTCTTCTTTGGTTGCTCATTTTCATTATAGATCTGTATAAGATGAGCCGCTAATAACCACATGACAGTCAGTACTGGGCTGTTTTGAAATCTCTGCCAAAACAGTTAATCCAATAACTCTTCAATTTAGCCTCAGACAGATTTTTTAAAATAATTTATTTTATGTGCATCAGCGTGAAGGTGTTAGTTCCCTTGGAAATGGAGACAGTTGTGAGCTGTCATGTGGGTGCTGGGAATTGAACCCAGGTCCTTTGGAAGAGCAGACAGTGCTCTTAACCACTGAGCCACCTCTCCAGCCACGTCAGACAGATTTTTTTGACAAAGGTGGAAATCAGCCACATTATTCATCAAAATATCACAAGGATTGTCTCTAGGCCACATACTAATATTCTTCTCCTCTGAAACCTCTTGATCCAGGCCCTCAAGTCACCCTCAGCACCACTGTCTTCCATGTTTCTACTAGGATGGCAAATTTAGCCTCACTTAAAAAATTCAACTGCTTTTCTAATCCAAAGTATCAAAGTCCACATTTCTCCAAGAAGGAGGAGGAGGAGGAGGAGGAGGAGGAGGAGGGGGAGGAGGAGGAGAAAGCATGCTCAGGCCTATTACAGCGATACCTCAGTCCCTGGTACCAACTTCTGTCTTAGAGTTTCTAATGCTGCGTAGAGACACCATGACCACTCTTATAAAGGAAGGCATTTCATTGGAGCTGGCTTACAGGTTCAGAGGGTTAGTCTATTATGGTGGCATGCAGGCAGACGTGGTGCTGGAGAGTACCTGAGAGTTTACATGCAGATCAGCAGACAGCAGGACCTGGCTTGAGCATTTGAAACCTCAAAGCCCACCCCCTGTGACCCACTTCCTTCAACAAGGAAACCACCACGTGCTTCTTCATATGGAGCTACAAGTCCTCTTCGTGTGTGTTCCTGGGGGCCGGGCCTTGCACACATGGAGCAAGTGCCCTGCCTCCAAATGACATCCCCACCCTGAGGACTTAACCACACCAGGAGTTTTTTCACTATCAGGAAGTATAATAGCAAGTTCTGTGACACACAGCAGGCACCCGAGGATAGGAAGGCTGGCCTGGGGACCTTCAACTCCTTTCAGCTTTTCTGACTGTATTGAAAATGGATTGAAAATGCCCTTCGGCCCGTCTTCTCGGATGCTGACTAACGTGACCCCGGGTTCTGTGTACTTCTCTTCCCTCTTTCCCCAGATACAGACATTTGTATGTGACATCAAGCATTTTGGAGCTCTTATAAAAAATATAAAATGTTTATGTCTACTTGATAAACATACATATATTAGCTATGGAGGGGTTGTTTGCTTTTAGTGGTCCTGGCGATGAATTTATGGCTTTGTAATGCTGTGTAAGCAGTCTGCCACTGACCTACAATTCACAGCCGTGGAGAGTTTCTTTTCTTCTTTGTTTCTTTCTTTTCTTTTCTTTTCTTTCCTTCTTTTAAGATTTATTGTCTTGTTTTATGTGTATGAGTGTTTCACCTGCATATACGTATGTGCACCACACGCAAGCCTGGTGCCCACAGAGGTCAGAAGAGGGCATTGGCTCTCTTAGGGCACCAGATCTACAGATGGTTGTGAGCCACCCTGTGGGTGCTGGGAATCAAACCCAGGTCCTCTGTAAGAGCAACATATACTCTTAACCAAACACTTGAGGTTTTTCTTTGTTTCGTTTTCATTTTCATTTGTTTGTTTTGTAGTGTGTGTGTTTATAGTTTTTAGTAATTGATGTTACTTGTTTAAGGCTCCTTTGAGAGTTAATTCTTTTTTCCTTTTTTCTCAACATATATATGTATATATATATAAATATATATATATATTTGTAAGAGGAGGGTGAGGAGGAAGAAGATTCAGCCTAGTTGTACCATGTGCTGGAACAGGGGGCTGAGTGTGTTACCCCAGTGCCAGCCCACAGCTCTGGTATCTCCATCATTTTGGGGTCACCAAGGCAATCCATGTGGCGTCATGGTCCATACATGTGTATATACATATTTTTGTAAAGAACATACACAGACATAGTGAAAAACAGAGTCTTCTATGATTCGGGCTTGCCTTGAACTCACCACATAGCTGAGGCTGACCTTGAACTCGTGATCCTCTTCCCTCTCCCTCCTAGTTTGGGGATTTCAGGCATTTGATTGGCACTCAGATGTTTATTTGTTTTGTTTGTAACAGTCTTACTAGGCATCCCATAGCCTATGACCTCAAACTTAGAGTCCGCCTGAGGGCTAGGATTATAGGAATGCACCACGACTCTTGCCTCTACGGTTTTCTGAAACTCCCATTTCCATTATTTCCTCAGTCTAAGACATAGCCCTTGGTTAGATTTTCTGGCCTGGCACTGACATGACACACTTAGCACCTCCATTCCAGCACACTGTACAACGCCTCCTCCTCGGCCCCCCCCTTATGATTTTGGTTTTATTCTAGCTCTACCTGCTTCTGCGCCGAGGGAACAATTATGAAAACCACATTGCCCCAATCCGCCTGCTAATTCCATGTGTGTTATTGAACTACGCTTCCCTACTTCTCATTTGTCAGCACCTAGTGTTTTCATCTGGCCCTCACCACCTCCCCAGCTTCCGGCTAGCCAGAACCTTTGGACATGGGTGTGAGGAGTTAATTATCCCCAAAGAAAGGTTGGGCCCCTGTCCTCATTTCCTAAACAGTGACCCCCCCCAAGTGCTCAGTTCTGTGGTTTTCAGTGGGACCTCTTGAGCATGCAGTCCTGGCTTACCCTCCAGACATGCCAGGGGCTAAGGGTCAGCTATGTGGGCAGTCAGAGCTATGCAACTTTCTGTGATGAAAACTCTGTGTGCTCAGTTTGGGCGAGCTGTCCTTCTTGACGATCCTTCATCACCCCATTGCAGGAGTGGTCACAGGGAGGAGAGTGGAGGCTTCACACACGACTCCTGGACTCTGGATCCCTCCCACCAGCTGGCTTTAGTGCATCCTGGTGCTGGAATAACCCACAACTGTATGAACTGCCTCAAGTCCTGGTGCATTACGGAGCCTCAAGTTGGCCTTGAAGCTCTCTCACTCTGCACTGAGACTGTCTACGCCATGTCTTTTGTGAGTTCTCACTACTCAAGGCTAGTCTAGGCTAGCCTAACTTCTAGCCTAGCCGTGGCGATTAAGTGATATGCTGTCTCTAAAAAAAAAAGAACAACAAAACACCCCATTAATTGTTGCTTGCTTTCATCTGAAAAAGCAAGCTTTCTTTTCATATGCAGGATCTGGACGGAAAGGTACAGGTACAGTAAAAATTAGTTACCAAAGAGGCTCTGTCTAACTACAAGGTTAGGAATGTTAAAAACATGTGAAAAGTGTTGCTAAAAGGAGTTAAAACTTCCATATTTAAATTCATATGCAGATTTCTTGTAGCAATCCAGTTCATTTTAGCAAGAAAATAAATCCTTACAGTTTCCCATTTCTTCTCAGCCAATTAATTTTAGTTAACTTCTAGTTGGGAGTTACTATAAGAAAACACTTCAGAAACAGGGTTTTTTCTTTTTCTTTTGAGACAGAGTCTCATACTGTGGCCCAGGCTGGCCTGGAACTTGTAACGTGGCACAGACTGGCCTCAAACAGGCGTCAATACTCCTGCTGAAGTTACACATAAGCCAACATGCTTGGCTTAACTGTACTTTTGTCTTTCTGAAGCACTGGTTGCCCGCCAACAAACAAAAATCAGAGACATGACGATACTTTCAGTATTTCATGCTAATGTGCCTGCTTATTATGTCGGGGTAGCCACAGAGCTGGGGCTTGTCTTTCTGGGCGTCTCTGTTTTCAACACTTGACGACAGGAGTAAAGCAGCTAGTGTGTAAAGTGTCCATTTGTGAGCACGTTGATCTCAAGAGCAGAGAGGCAGACATCCATGACACACGTTTGTGTGACAGCCTTTATAAACAGTCACTGAGCCCGGATCTTAGTGAGTGCCCACAATTTGGTGGCTGCTCATGGGTCTTAACCCTAGAAGGGATCAAGAAATCTTGTAATGGAAAGCAGCACTGAGGAAGTGGGGTTTTATTGGTTTGTGTTTTGGCTCATTTGTTTACTGTCAGTCATAAGCCGTTATGCTAGGACTACTCTTCTTTTGTTTTTATCCCAGACACTCTTTATGCTTCAGACATTGAGTTTAGCAATGGCTTTGACAGCAAGATGATTCGCCATTAAAACCACACACTACTGTCTCATGTCTACTTTCCAAGTCCAAGTTCCCGTAATACTCCTAGTCCCCACACTATGTCCTTCCACCTATCCTAATGGAATGTTTCTGGTTCCATAGCCTCATCTCACTAAAGCAGTAACATCCCCATCATTGTTTTATTTGTTCTTTCCAAAAAGTATGTTCAGACAGTCAGTGTTTGAAGTATATCATTGGTCTCATAGGAGAAGGCCACCGGCCATTTTCAAGCCCAGCGTTTATTCTAAGCTCAGGTGACACTTCTCTTTCTGGGGTGACAACATGAGGAACTCTGAGGACTTCCCCCTCGGAAAACAAGTACAATTAGTGAAAAATACTAATTATAACCCTTAGGTCACTGGTTCTCAACCTGTGGGTCATGATCCCTTGGGGGTCACATGTCAGATATCCTGCATATCAGACATTTACTGCATATCATATTTACATTATGATTCATTACAGTAGCAAAATCACAGTTATAAAGTAGCAACCAGGGGTTGGGTCCTCAGCTCTGGAAAAAAAAAAAGACAAAATAAAGTAGCAACCAAATAATCTTGTAATCGGGGTCACCACAACATGAAGAAATTAAAGGTCATAACATTTGGAAGGTCGAGAACCACTGATTTAGACACTCTGGGAACTGTCCGAAGCTTTCGGCAAAGGAGGGCTATTCTACAAACAGTGTGAAAGAACAGTGGCACACTTTCACCCCCTCCTAGTAACTGGCTTTGTTTGAAACAGAGTGTGAGAGAGTCCAAGCCTAAGACAGCCCCTCTAGGAGCTGCAGCTAAACTGGGACCAGGGGCTCACCAAGGAGAGCCAAGCAAAGTGTTGAAAACTGGCTCAGCAGAGAAGAGGATGTACTGCTTTTGCAGAGGCCCTGAGTTTGGTTTCTCTAACCTATATCAGATGGCTCACAAATTGTCTATAACTAGCTCCAGGGAGATTCAATACCTCTGGCCTCCCTGGGCTGCACATACACAGATACACATGCACACAAGTTATGGTGGTGTCAATGAAAATGCACACATAGGTTCATAGCGAGTGATGTTTGAAAGGATTGGGAAGTGTGGCCTTGTTGGAGGAAATGTGTCACTGTGGATGGGTTTTTGAGGTTTCAGAAGCTCAAGCCAGGCCTGGTGGATCACTCTCTCTTCCTGCTGACTGGGAACCAAATGCAGAACTTTTGGCTCTTTCTCCAGTGCCATGTCTGCCTGCATGCCACCATGCTTCCCACCAGGAAGGTAATGAACTAAACCTCTGAGCCTGTAAGCCAGCCCTGATTAAATGCTCTCCTTTATAAGACTTGCTGTGGTCATGGTGTCTCTATAACAGCAGTAGAAACCCCAGCTAAGACACATGCCATTGAATAAAAATATATAAATATCTTTTCTTTAAAGTACCTTCACTATTGGGGGAGGGATGTAGTGAGAGTGGATCTTGGAAGAGTTAAAGGAAGGAATTAGAGGATGAATATGATCAAAATATGTTATATGGAATTCTCAAATGTTTGAGAGAGAGAGAGAGGGAGAGAGAATGAGCAGAAAATATTAAATGAAGCTCATCAGGCTGAAATAAACTCATATTAAATTTGAATGTATCTGAAAGCACAAAAGTGTGGGTAAAATTAAAACTATATTCCTGTGCATATGTAGAACTCTTCTTTGTTTTTTCTTTTTTCGCTGACTTACCAAGCCAAGCATATAAATATTTATACAGGTACAGTGTTTCTGAGCCTGGAACACAGAACAACACCACGTGCCGACAACAGCACAGAGGGGACGGCTTGGGTTAGAGAGAGGATGGCCAAAACGAAATTACACGAATAAAAATTCAAACTCATGAGAACAAGCAAAAGCACACACACAAAAAAACAATAAACAAAGCTAAATATAAGAAGCACTAAATATAAATACATACTTCAGAGACATTATTTTTATCAGTAACTAATACACAATTGCATAAGCTAACAATTACAATGGTGTTTTCTTGGATTTGTTGTTCACAACAATAGCAGGGAGAAGAAGCAGAGAGTGTCAGGGCAGTGTTCCCTTTCGGTGGGATTATGTTCGTACGCATCTGAGGGCGATCCTGATAGGTCGAAATGTGTACAGTGAACTTCAGGGCAACCCCCGAGACAGAGACAGAAGCCCACAGTAGATAGGTTTAATGATGATGACAGGAAACGTTCGCTCTTTTCTTTTTTTAAGATTCATGATTTCTTGTTATGGGTTTGTATGGGTGTGTGTGTCTGTATGCAGTGTGTGTGTGTGTTACCCCCAGAGGCTAGAAGAGAGCATAGGATCCCCTAGAACTAGAGCTACAGATAGTTGTGAGATACCATGTGCACTGGGAATCGGACTCAGGTCCTCTGGAAGAGCAGCCAACGCTCCCACAGAGCCAGCTCTTCAGACCCAGACAACACTCATTTGAACATAGAAGTAGTGAGGCAAATAAAACAAAAAGACATGAGACATGGAGGCAGAAACTCAGACTGGCAATGGTAAGTCAGCCAAGACATGGAGGCAGAAACTCAGACTGGCGATGGGAAGCCCAACTGTGCCAATACTAACATTAACTATAAAGTATTAATTCACCCAGAGCCAGAGACTAGCAGACACTAGCAACATCCAACTACATGATCTCAATGTGTTACATGTTTCAGATTCACACACACACACACACACACACACACACACACACACACACATACACACCAAGTTGAAAGCAAAAGTGTAGGAAAAGAAATGTCACACAGCCAGCCAGCATGAGAACTGCAGTGCTACAGCAACAGCAGACAAACAGCTTTTAAGAGAAAGGAGCACGAGAGAGCCATCCCTGACTGTGAGAAGAGCGACCGGCCGATGCCCGATGCCCGAGGGGAGCCGCCAGGTTTCAAGAAGACGTGAGGAAGATTTCAGAACCTTGTGCATGGTACATCCCTGTACCGTGGTCCTCATCACACTTACATGGCAGGCTGCACGAGCTGTGAGAATATACAGAGTCTGTGAGACTTGTTACGACAGCTCCAGGGACTAAAACCTACCCTCTGAGCTCTGGGGTAATTGTGACAGAAGTCAGGAACTCTTACGAACTTACTGTAGCCACCACGGAGAGTGAGCTTATTGAAGCCTGTTACCATTACCATGGCGTTGCCACTTCCTCTCTTCAGCTCTGTCAGTTTTGTTTTGTTTAGATATTCACATGTTTAATTATACTTTGTTGAGACCACGGGAATTTCTTATAGTATGCTACAGTTGGGTTCATGTTCCAGATTGGAAGCTTA
Source organism: Meriones unguiculatus (assembly GCF_030254825.1). NCBI lineage: Eukaryota > Metazoa > Chordata > Mammalia > Rodentia > Muridae > Meriones > Meriones unguiculatus. The sequence continues at coordinate 17,291,763 of NC_083368.1, read as the reverse complement.
AGGGTGTGCCTGGGCTTTTCAGTAGGATAACCACAATCCTGCCCCTAAATACGTACAAAAGAGTCCCTAGAAAGTAACATCATGTCTGTGCGTGAATATGAGCAATGCACAGTTGAGGAGCCAGCATTTTCTGCCATAGTAGACAAAAGTTCAAGATTGTTGACGTCCACTCTGCCTTTCTGGAATGCTCTTAGGAGGAGGTGAATAAATGCCTTGTCTTCAGCCAGTGAAGCAAGCTGATATGCCAATCAAGGCTTTTTTATTATGAACAATTTGCACTTTTAAACTACATTTAGAAGCAGGTGAATATTGAATATATCTGACATGAAGTAGTTTTGTTCTACATATCTAGGACCATAATTATTAAATTAGTTTGTCTTTTTTTATTAAATTTTAATGTTTTTATAGTAATTACATTTCATTCAATTTGTATCCCAGCTGTAACCCCCTCCCTCATTTCTTCCCAGTTCCACCCTCCCTCCCTTATCTCCTCCCCTGCCCCTCTCCAAGTCCACTGATAGGGGAGGTCCTCCTCCTCTCCCATCTGACCCTAGCCTATCAGGTCTCATCAGGACTGGCTGCAATGTCCTCCTCTGTGGCCTGGCAAGGCTGCTCCTCCCTAGCTCTGCCAGTTTTTACCTCATATGTTTTGAGACTTTGCTGTGAGGTGCCTATGTTTTATAGTGCCATTTCGTCCTAACAGTGACCTTGACCTTAATCATTATGCCTCTATCATTTATCAAATTGTCTCTATCTGCAATAACATTTCATTTTGCATTTTGTGTGTGTGTGTGCATATGTGTGAATGCGCACACACACCATGCACCACTGTGTGTGTGTGGAGAAGAGAGGACAATTTGCCGGGGTCGGTGCTTGACTTCTATCACGTCTCAGGGATCAGTGTTCAAACACATGAGTCTATGTGGCCATTCCTATTCAGACCACCACAGGAGGATAAAGGGGGCTTAAAGCTTGCTTGTCAGTTAGTCTAGCCAGTTGGTTAGCTCTAGGTTCAGTGAGAGGCTCTGCTTCACAACATAGGTTCAACCTCTGGCTTCTACAGCATATATGTGTAACACACACACACACAATTCTGGTTCCCATGATTCATTAATCAAACCTAGTTATTTTTGTTTTTCTAGACAGGATTCCTCTGTGTAGCCTTTGCTGTCCTGGACTCTCTTTGTAGACCAGGCTGGTCTCAAACTCAACAGTGACCGCCTGCCTCTGCCTCTCCGAGTACTGGGATTGAAGGGGTGTGTCACCATGCCCCAATAATCAAACCCAGTTTTAAGTCCATTTCTGATAACATCAATAATTGACCTAGCTGTGGACTCACTTTTTGTTTTTAGATTATGTTTTTAATAAACATAAAGCAGCAGGTTTCTGTATAGCATTTCCATGTATTCTTAGTTTCAGTTGCCTCTCTCTCCTTCCTACCCATCCTTGGAGCTGGCCGTAGAAGTGCCTGCTTACTGGTCCCAACACCCCCTTCCCTGTTTGGACTCTTCTGCCTACAGTGTTCTACCCTTCATCCAGTCTTAGGTGGTCTGTTATGACCCCGCCATCACTCTAATGGCCTCTTTCTGTCTTTCTGACCTTTACCAGTATTGTGTTAAGCATGCTACTCTAAAAACTTGTAGCTAGGGTCTGCCCACAAAGGAGGTCTGTTGGCATAAGGAGATTGTGTAACTCAAATGCTGCTTTCTGTATCCCCACCCCATATCTGGTTGCAATCCTTGTTCTGAGACTCCCCTGTCTCAGTGTTATGCAAACACTGCTCCCCAGTTACCCCCAGATATGCCAATAAAGCAGCTGACAGGCAATCACTGAGCAGGGCAGAGAATGGGGTTGGACTCCAAGCCAGCCAGGGAAAGGAGTTAGAGGAGGAAGTAGGGCCTTAAGCCAGGGGCAGAGGTCCAGGAAGACGTCAACAGAGAGGAGCTGGAGCAGAGCAAGGCACAAAGTGCAAGTATCTCAGGGATTTTGGCAAAGAGAGAGCCAGATTAGTTTAGAGCCTTGTTAAGAATAGAGTAGTAACTGTTTAGTTACTGTGTTATAACACTTATAAAAAATAGTAAGAGTTTCGATTATTTGTGTGGTAGCTGGGTTAAGAAACTGAGAAACACACACGTTTATAAAGATAACCATAACATTTTGGTGTATCAAGTAGGGCTGAATTTACTCTAATCTAGCTAAAACTTACATAGACTCTAAACTTAAACAGAAAGAAGTTTCTTAGTGCTGTTTTGTGAAAGAGAAAAACAGTTTCTCAGGGAGGAGCTCACAGCTCCCCTGATACCTTGCTTCGCTCTCTCGCAAGGCTTCTCCCACTGGCTACAGAAGAAAACAAAAACAATAACAAAAACTGTAACAAATGCCAGAGAGGCATTGCAGAGGAAGTTCTTAAAGAACTTCCTTGCTATTTCTGAGTAGAGACCTGAGTCCTCTCCAGGCATGGTCCTTGGTTGATGCATCAGTCTCTACATCACCCATGGGCCCAGATTTGTTGGCTGTGTTGGTCTTCTTGTTTTTGTGCTCCTGTCCCCTCCGGGTCTTTCTATCCCCCTACTCTTCCATAAGACTCCCTCTCAGTCTCCATGTAGGTCACCTAGTAAGGGAACCAGGGGCTGTCTCTGACATGAACTCTTTTGCCAGCTCTTTGATCACTTCCCCCAGGTAAGGTGGCCTTGCTAGGCCACAGAGGAAGAGGATGCAGGCAGTCCTGAAGAGATTTGATAGTCTGGGGTCAGCTGGTAAGGGAGGAGGGCTCCTCCTTTCTGAGGACTAGGGGAATGGAATAGGAGGGAGAGGAGGCAGGGGAAGACAAGGGAAGGGGTTATGATTAGGATGTAAAATAAATAATCATAAAAAGACAAAAAAAATACCATCACACACACACAGAGAGATGGCTCTTAACACTAGCAAGCTTCTCAGTGCTAGACTTTCTTAGCCAAGGCAGAAAGGGCTGGCGATGGCTCGGCTTTTAAACGCTGGGCTCACAACCAAAAATACAAGAGAAGGGGATGTTGCAGGCCAGAGGAGCAAACTCTTGCTGACTCAATTACTTCTCAGACTTGGGGAGGAGTCAGGATCCTTTGAAGGAGTCAGAAAAAGTCTTTCTCTGGAAGCAGGAGATAGAGAAGCCACAAGCATCTGAACTGGTAAGGGAAGCTGTCTCTAAAAAAGTAAAGTCCCTAAGGAGAGGTTTTAAGATTAAAGAAGGAGATTATTTTCTTTGTTGAAAATGGAGGAAGACACAGTGACACAATGATTCTGGATTCCATTTGAGTTTGTTTCTCTTAAGATAGAAATAATTTTTTTCAGTTGTGATTACAATTTTGTATATCCTCTTTGAAAAAGATTAGAATAAGACAGGCTTGGAGAAAAAAAAAAGAGACTGAGAAGCTAGATGCTAAATTAAAGGGCATAGAAGAGAAGTTGGAGGAATATTTGAATCAAAATAGGAAACCTTCAGAAAAATCCAATCTGGAATTTACAGTAACGTCAAAAGAGTCAGTTCCAGATAAAGAAAATCCACAAAGGCTTGAAGAAATTGCAGAATGCAGCCCATTGAGATACTGGATAAAAACGTTTTGCCTATAGGCCAGCATGGTCAGATTTGATATTTCATGTGTACTGTCAAGGTTCAGTTACTGGATAAAGGTCTGTATGCTAAAGTAGAAATGCAGATCCTGTTTGGTGTTGCTTTGGAACAAGGTCATACAGTGGCTTGTGTGCTTCACTGTGCAGAGTTTGGAGAACTGAAATATATGTACCATGCCATAAGTTCATATTCAGAATTCCAGTGGGCTTTTGCTTTGAATTCTGGAGAGTATGATTCTAAAGTTACACATTTGCTAGGGATGGTGACTGTCTTGGAGATGCCTTTTGTAATTGAGGCCAGCCGTGTGTCAGCATGCATATCCACTGGAAAAGTACAATTTTTTAGACATTATGACATGAAACCTGTTGCAGATATAACATATAACCCCATAGGTCAAACAATTATGAAAAGATGTACCAATAATTTTAAAAGGGTGGCCATAAAACAGAAGGGGAGTAAAATATCACCTTAAAATAGGTTAAATAATGATCTATTGATTTAATTTTTTTTAAATGAGACAAGTAGCATGCCTGCTAAGATACACCATATTTTTAGAAAGGATTGATGAATCAGATCAGTATATAAAGGACCTAATTCCAAAATGGAAAACAGGAAATGTTTTGCATTGGGGAGGAGAATATGCTCTTGCCTCAACAGGAGGAAAAAGCTGTGCATTCCATCCATACTATTGGAAATCAGATTTGACATGGGGAGACCTCCTGAAGATCTTGGCTGCAGATAAAAAGAAAGAAATCAAGATCAAACGAGGCAGTTAACATAATTTGCTGGGCCTTCCACATGGGAATAGCTCACCGCTCTGAGACCGACTGTCTCCAGCTATGCATGGCCAATAAATCTTTGCCTACAAAATCCCCAGGACTTACCATGCCATTCTTTTAAGTGGCCTAGATAAAAATTTATTTTAAAGTTTGGTTACACAATCCAAACTAACTTATATAGGAAGACAAATGCACATACATATATTAATACAAAAAAATGTATAAAAACTTGGAAAGTTAGTATTTTGCAGAGCAAGAGGACCAGACACCAAAAAAGACAAGATAAGTAGTTCAGGGGATCCAACCTCACAGATAGATGGCCTTAAAAACTGGCCTAAAAAAATCTGCATCCAGGACAATTTCAAAATGGCTGTGTCGATTGGCCAGCACCACAGGCTGCTCCACCCAGGACCTAGTTAAGCTCTGAAATCTCAGTATGCTGAGACTAGAAAGCAAAAGTTACAGTAACTTTCTTCAGACTGGACAACCTCCCATTTTTCTTTTTGCCCCCACCCCCTGAAAGGAAAACCACATCCCAAATCAGCAAGAAGCAATATGAGAAAACTATGCCCCCTTCCCAAGAGAAGAAGACGACTTTTGGTCATTCTATGGGTGATAGATGTTTGTTGTTATTTTATATGGGTTGGTTATAGGAATGATAAGTAAAAGGGTAGATTATTGAATCTACTCTTAGGCTAAAGAACATTAATAAGCCAAAAATGTTAGGTTGGTATAAATCTAAATACAGATTTAAGATTATATTTGCTTACAACATGCTAAGGTATTGTACCTATGTAATTCTTAAAACTGCAATGTTAAATTCTAGTCTGTTTGAAAGCTGCTATTACCAACTATTTAAAATAATTAAGAAATGCATATTATCAGTCAGACAACCAAATTCATGGTCATGTTAAATACTAATTTAATTAATTACAAAAAACGTCCTAGGTTTACAGATAAAAATAGCTAGAAACAAACAATTCAGATAAGATGGATGGCCAGAGATCTACAGAATATGGCATTTGCAGATTTTAGTAATTTAAGGCTTTTTGGACAATGAGACAGGTCTGATCCAGGCAGCATCCCTGTGCTACCTCAAAGAAAATAAAAGGCTTCTTATGTGGAAAGCTAGCTACTGGGTGAGAAAATGCCCTTGCTTCAATTACAGACATACTACTACTGTCCCAGCTAGACAAACTGGATTCAGGAAAGTTGACTGCAGAGCTTTGCAAGGACAAGGTAGGCAAGTTCTTTATAACTCCTGCTTCACAGAAACATCTGTCCAATATTCTGAGTCAGAATGCTGAAGATGATGCTTCAATGTTATGGAGAAATTTTGGGGGACTGGACAGGGGGCCAGCAGCCTGCCATTTCAGTAGTTTTGGAAGTGTTTGCCTGCACTTCCTACAGATAATATTTATTCCTTAAGTCTCTGATAAGGTTGAAAGTATCTATAGTCTCACAGTTAAACTTAAATTGTTTAGGATGATAAAAATTGATACTTTATCCAAGGGTGCCAAATATGCAAATGTAAAATTTTAATCATTTTCATTATTATTATTACATATAGTTTGTTATATAAGAGTCTTTTATTAGACTAAAAGGAGATGTAGGCATAAGGCTATTGCATAATTCAAATGCTGATTTATGTAATCCCCCATATCTGGTTGCAATTCTTGTTTTGAGAATCTCCTGTCTCAGTGTTGTGCTCCCCAGTTGTTCCCTGATATGCCGCTAAAGCACCTTACAGCCAATTTCTGAGCTGGGAGAGAATAGGGCTGGACTTCCTGCCAGCCAGGGGAGGAGGAAATAGGGGATTAAGCAAAGGTAGAGGTATAGGAATGAGGAGGAAGATTGAGCTGGTGTGGGTAAAGCCACAAAGTGAAAGTATCTCAGGGATTTTAGCAAAGAGGAAGCCAGACTAGTTCAGAGGGTTAAGAATAGAGTAATTACTGCTCAGTTATTAAGTTGTAAAGCTCATAAACAAAAAATATGATAGAGTCTCAATTTTGTGGTAGTCGGGTTAAGGGAGAGACTGAGAAACAAACACAAGTTTATGAAGATAATTTTAACAGAGAGCATGAAGCACTTGTCTTCTGGGTTACACACTCAGTATGTTTTGCAGCCCTATCTATTATTTTTAAATTTCATAATTTTATTCTTGTTTATTGAATAAATTTAATGGGTTGATGGACAACTAGGCTTGTCCCATTTCCTGGATTGTGAACTGAGCCGCAATAAACATGTGTATGCAGATATGTCTGAGGTAGTGTACGGAGTCCTTGGGAAATGTGCCCAGGAGCTGGAAACAGCTCACATGGCTGTTTCAGCTTTGTGAGGAACCATCACACTGATTTCCATCATGGCTGTATGTTTTTTTGTTTTTTTTGTTTTTTGTTTTGTTTTTTTTGTTTTTTTGTGACAGGGTCTTAATAAAAAATCCAGGCTAACACCGAACTCACTATGTAGCCCAGGCCAGCCCCAACTCTATATCCTCCTGAATGCTGGGATTACAACTGTGCACCAACATGCCTGGCTCCAAATGAGTTATTATATATTTTGAAACCCTGTCTCAAAAGAAAAAAAACCAAAATAACAAACAAACAAATACCCAAACAAACAAAACACAAAGGATTTAAAAAAATACATCAAACAATTATAGGTCATTGGCTCTTAAAACAGGTATCAGTCAGGCTCAAGGACAGGCCAGTCAACATTTCCTTCTAGGTTAGGGTCCTCCATTGAATTTGCCACTCACTCTTTGTCATTTACTCATTGGTTGACGTCTTCTGTCTAGTGATTTCCTCCAGAAATGGAGATTTCCAGTTTGTCTTGGAAGGGCACCACTGAAGTTTTACTCATGCATAGTCCAATAAGAGCTGACAAAGAAGAATGTGATCATGGCTAGACAATCCTTCCTTTATCTCCTGGAACTGTATACAACTCTGCTACCACTTCCACTTTCCCTAAAGCATTGGGCTTTCTCCTTTTCCACACTCTTCCATGCTTTGGGGCTTCTGGGAGTTATTATATTTTTAAGGTGTGTGTGTATCCGAAGTGTGTGTGAGCACATATATCTGTAGGTAGCCATAGATAGCCAGAAGAGTGCATTGGACCCCCAGGAGCAGGAGTTATTGGTGGTTTGTGAGTCTCTTAATGTAGGTGCTGGGCACTGGACTCCAGTCCTCTGCAAGAGTGACATATTCTCAGAACCACTGTGCTGTCTCTATAGCCCCAAAATGTTTTTTAAAAACACATTTAGAAAACAAAACAAGAAATCATATTCTCTTGAAATTCTCCATGTGACATCATTCTAATCTTATAGCATAGATAGCTGGGTCATCTGTGGAATGGCTGCTTTTTGGTTTTGTTTTGAGCCAGGGTCTAGATTTAAAGCCCAGTGTGGTATGGTGCTTGCCCTGGAACTCTATTCTCCTGCCTCAACTTCCCAAATGCTGGGATCACAGGTGTGCACCACCACGCCTAGCTTTGTGAATCTGTTTCACAAAGATAATAATAATAATTATTATCATTATGCTTTAGTGACATATCAGGGAACAATTGGGGAGCAGTGTTTACACAACACTGAGACAGGAGATTCTCAAAACAAGAATTGCAACCAGATATGGGGGATTACATAAATCAGCATTTGAATTATACAATAAATATATTAATAATTTCCCCTCAGTGATTCCCAGAATTTGTAATTCTCACAGAATTGTAGAATTGTGCATGGCACATTTTTACAGAGAGGGCTCATGGTATTTCCTAGCGGGAGAGAGTAGGGCTGTGTAGATCACATTAATCCAATTAATAATTCAGTTGACTTGATCCAGGTTGCAACTTTATAAGGCTTACTCTGGCCCACCAGAGGGAGGCTCTTTGCTCTTCTGTGGGGTTTTCTGTTGTTTCATGATACTGTTGTCCTTTGGTACTGGGCATCAAACCCAGGGCTTTACACATGCTGGATTTGTGCCATACCACTGTGCTTTTTCCCATAAATAGCACTCATGAGTGAGCTTCTGAGATGTATAGTCCTGATTTCCTCTTGAGGGGTTCTAAAATACATACACAGATAATTACATACATATATATCTTTTTTTCTTTTTGTCTGTTCAATAGCCTGGGCAATGAAACTATCAAAACCAAAAACTTGGTGCTGGTTTTCAACCATTCGGTATCTGTACCTCTCTGCTTTTCTCTCTCCTAGCTCATCAGTCTTTCTGCTCTGAGCAGTTGATGAACACAGCAACATATCCACTCAGAGGGACAGCCAGTCCAAGGGACAGTCCCTCAAAAGGACAGCTATAAGGGCCAGATTCCCTTTACTGGGATCTTGGTTCTCTCGAGCGCCGGCTGGTTTGGTGGCCTTTCATTTGTTTTTAGTTCTGTGTGTCATTTCCACAGTGTGCTTGCTTCTCTGATACTTAGCAGTAACTCTTTCCAGCAGCCTTTTGTCCTGATTTGTGACAAAACTGGCAAATTCCAAGTGAAAGAAATAGCTGTGGAATGTCTGCTCCTTCCTCGGATTATCCTCTGTACTGTGAGGCCCCACATCTCACCTCTGCTCCGGGGTCAGTGGACACCAAAGGATTCCAAGGACTCAGCTTACAGTTGTGTTCATGGCTACAATTTATTACAGCAAAACAACAGAGAGCAAAGCCAACAAAGGGAACAAGAATGCACAGGGTGAGACCTGGAGGAAAGAAGGCCCAGCTTGCTTTCCACACCCGTGTGCTCCTTCAGCGAGCAGTGAATTGTGCCCAAGTAGGGATGCTCATGAGACACTGCCCAAAGCCTGTGTTATGGCTGCTGCACATATTGTAATTCCATCCTCCCCAAAGAAGGCATTCAGTATAAACTGTGTGGCTGAGTATAAGCAGCTTGCACAGAGTAGGGAGGGCAGGAGCGTTTTAGAAAGCTCAGTTCCCAGACCAGAAACAAAGCCCAGCTTAAAGTTTTTCAATAGCCTCAAACTTGGGTTTCAAGTAATTTTATCCAGCGTTGCTTATTTTCCTGAGTGTGTTGTACTGCTATAAAACCTCGGGTTGTTTTTCCTTCCTGCTAAGCATTGTTTTTGAGAAATCATAGAGCTGTTAGCTCCTGTGAAGTAGCTCTGTATTACCAGGCAGCTGGAGGAATACTTGAACAGGGTTTCAGGAATTGAGAGTCGAGGCAGTCCTGCTATGCACGCAGACATTGCTGACTGTGAACTCACCATCCTCCTGCCTCAACTTCTCAAGTGCTCCCTCGGGACTGCGGTGATTGAAGGCTCCCTGAGTTCTCCGGTCATGTGTCTGTGGGAGAGTTGTGCTTTGACTCTATGGTAGAGATTTTTAAGGCCCTCACCCAGCGGTTCTTGACCTTCGTAATGCTGCCACCGTTTCATACAGCTCTTCATGCTGCGGTGACCACCAACCATACATTCTTTTGTTGCTATTTCATAGCTGTAATTCTGCTGTTATGACTAATAATGTGAATATATGATATGTAAGATATCCGATATGTGACTCACCGGGTCAGAGCTGCTGACCTAAACCTAAGGTACGAGCATTTTCTTAGCTCTCTCTCAGGACTTGGCTGTCACTCTCATCTAGTCTTTAGGTTCCCGGATCAGTAAGAAGAGCAGAAAGTAAGAGTCTTACGCATTTCTTCTGGCATTAGCCAGCATCCTCAGGCAAGAAGCTGGTTTCGAAAGTTTTTGTTGGGCCAGTGAGATGTGACTAGGCAGAGACATCTGCTGCCAAGTTGGACTTGGCTGTGACCTCAGGACTCACATGGGAGAAGGTAATCAACTCCTGAGCATTGTCCTCAGACCTTCACAAAGGTGTGTGACATGGCTGGGTGGTGGTGACACACACCTTTAATCCCAGAACTTGGGAGACAGAGGCAGAGGCAGACAAATCTGTGAGTTTGAGGTCAGCCTGGTCAACCGAGTGAGTTCCAAGATAGACAGGCTATACAGAGAAACCTTGTCTTGAAAAAACAAACAACAAAAAACCCAAAACAAAAAAACAAAAAGTGTGACATACACGTGGGTGTGCATGTGTCACACGAACAGTGAATAAAGAAATGGAGAAAGTCTTTTCCTAAGTTTTTGTTTATGGAAGATTTGATGTTAGTTACTATGGCGGCTAGTTTCTATTGTTAGCTTGATGGGATTAAGAGGCACCAGGGAGACAGACTTCTGAGTGTGTCTGAGGGTGCTTCTGTAGAGATAACTGATGAGGGAGGGCCCACTCTGCATGCGGGAGGCGCCAGGCCTTTGGCTGGGGTGTCAGACCGGATAAGAGAGAGATGATGATGTGTTCTGGGAGGACAGGCAGCTGCCTCCCCTTGAGAATGTGCTATTGATGGAAGGAGGCCTATCTTGTCATGTCTACGCACAGCCGTGATCCAGTGTAACCAGTGGTCTTCCCTTATACTTGTCCGTTGACTGAATAGGGAGACTACAGAGCATCAGTGACACACCCACCCACCCTCATACAGATTACATGCTCAAGAGCCTCCTTCACAGCGGTGAATGCCTGTGCCGAGCATTTATGTGGCAAGCAATTATTCTTGTAATATGAGCCCATTTTTAGAAGTACAATCATACTTCTAGCTCTGAAATTCCACCATTCACCCTCCAGAGCTGTTACTTTCATGTCCCCAAGAACGTGCGTGGGTGTGAAGGGTGCGTACCTGCCCCTCAGGATGGCTCCCTGAGCAGACGGGAGCACTGCTTAGACTCCTCCCCCTGTCCCACTGTCCTCTAGCATTACCTTGGAAGGGGCTTTACACCTCAGCGTCTTCCAGCCCGTTCCAGCACACTGTGAAGTAAGGCTTGTATGATTTCTCCTCTTCAGTGAACTCAAAGCATGTTCTTTCTCACTGCAGGCACAGCTCATGGCTTGCTTTCTGGCTGTTTTTCTCCTTCCAAAGATCTTACAGAGTTCAACTTGACTCATGTAAATGAATTAAAAGGCTTAAGGAAAGAAGTAATTTCTTGAAACAGATTTCTGAACTAGTGTGGAATTACAACAGCAGAGAAAATGGTGGCATATTATGGTAAAGGGGTTTATTTTTAGATGACAAAAGAGAAGAAACTGCAATGGACAATTATGTGGCACTGTGGGAGGGTCAGAAGGAAAAAAAGTTGCTGGTTAAAAGAATAAAGCAGGAGGCTGCAGCTCAGCCCACGGATGGCTCAGGACATTCCACAGTGGGCCCAGCTACAGCCACCGCAGTTGACACAAGAAGAATGTGTAATGCAGAAGACAGGGGTGGCCTACTTTGATGCCTCTTTTGAGTCTCATTACCACTTGAGTACGCTAGATACACAGGAGAGAACGATACGGTAGAGAACAAACAAAAGAGTTCATGCCAAACACGAGCATGGAAAAATCATTCCATCCCATTATAGCTCCGAGGAAAAAGAAACACGAGGTCATGATTTACAAAAGACTTAAGGTAGGTAGCTACATGTCAAAGCAATCACGTTTTACAGCCATCTGCTCCCAGCAGGCGAATGTGAGGGAATGCTTTTCCGACCTCCCTTGAAGGCAAGAGAAGCCAGCCATTGGGTTTCTGCTGCCTTGCCATTCAATAAAGCACATCTTTAATCTCTATCGTGCTGTAGGCTCTAAAGCCTCACTAGGGAAAAAAAAATCAACACAGCACAATGTAACGACTGTAGTGGAGCAACCAGTTAGGACCAAAGGCTGTTAGGGTCCACATGCTTCAGAAGAAAGTGTGGGGATCTTCAGGCCGACCCTGAGATGTCATGAGAGACACATGGATACACTCTGCCTACACACTGCCTTACCAGCCCGAAAAAGAGCAGTAAGTCAAGCTCATGAACTTCAGCTATGTGGGTAGTGTCAGAACAGCTCACAGAGGATGGGCCTGCCCATGGCATCCTGGCTTAGTTACTGACGCCAGGAAATCTGGGGCCTGGAAAGAATAGACAGTTAAGAGAGGAGGGAAAAGAAGGAAGCATCTCCATTTCTCTCTCCATGCACTAAACAGGCTAGAAACAATATGAATTCTAGCAGCGGCTGCTCAATGCTTGAGTTAGCAAGGCTCTTTATGACCCCTGACTGCTACCACCTACCTTGAATCCTATTTTTTTTCCAATCTATCTGTCTCTCTATCTACCTATCTATCTACCTATCTATCTATCTATCTATCTATCTATCCATCCAGCATTCTGTCTGCATGTGTGCCTGCGCACCAGAAGAGGACACCAGATCTTACTATAGATGGTATGAGCCCCCATGTGGTTGCTAGGAATTGACCTCAGGACCTTTGGAAGAACAGACAGTGCTCTTAACCTCTGAGCCATTGGCCCCATCGAATCCTAATTATTAGCTTTTCCAACCCTTCCCCCTCATGACAGAGATGATCATTTGCACACGGATCCCAGGTTCTGCAAGTACCTTACTGCATGGTGCAGATGCAGCGAGGGATACCAAGGTGACCCAGAGTGCAGTAAGTTCTGTTTAGTTTTGCTGCGGTGACAAATCACCTCCAGTTAAATAGGAGTAAAGATGCTTTAAAAGAGACTGGTAATGGGTATGTCCTCTCAGACAGGAAGTAGTCTTTTTTTTTTCCAGTGTCAGGACAGTTTGTCTTTCACTACTGGTCTCTGTCAGTAAACTCAGGGACAACGAATCTTTGGGAAGCCCCAATCGAGAAAGCCAGATCTCTTTGAGAAGTCTTTTCTAAGAACAATCCATGACTAAATACCTAATCCACTGCTGGCCAGACTTAATATTAAGGAACTTACTAGAAATAAGGTTTCCAAGTTTCACACACAATGATTATGATTTTTGGGAATTAGCACAAGCCCCTACATGTCCGTTTTAAAAAGCATTAGTTTTCCACAATGTAGGCGGTTGCTAAGACTTAGTTATTTATAATAAGACAGGCTTATTTTGTGTGGTGGGTTGTGTATGTGTGTGTGTCTGTCTGTCTGAGTATATGCCGTATGTGTTTGGGTGTCCACAGAAGCCAGAAGAACTGGAACTGGAGCTGGAGTTGGTTGGGCCACCAGATATAGGTGCTGGGCATTGAACTTAGGGCCTCTGGAAGGGCAGCCAGCAGTCTCACTGCTCAGCCATTTCTTGGGCCCCAAGCTTGTCTGTAACCACATTTTGAGAAATAACGTTCTTCCTTGGTTTCAGCAAACACATATGCACATACATTAATTATTCAACATAATTAAATAGGCTCATGCTATATACAACACACACATATTTGCATTTGCTATGTTATAGTTCATTATATTCCAACTGAGACATTTAAATTCCTGGTTTTTCTTTTTTCCTATTACAAACAATGCTACAATGAATACCTTGCATTTTAGTGTTTATACATTTGGGTCCAATTTAGTGCAAAGTAGAGTAGAACAGATATAGGGTAGAATTACTAGTAAAAGTACACAAGGAAAGATTCTGCTGAATTGCTCACTAAATCATTTGTAGCAATTTACATTCCCACCAATTGTCTAAATGCAAAAACCATTTCCAATCCTTATCAATCTGAAAAGCTAAAGAATCATTTAATTTGAATTATCAGCATTTTAATATACCAATAACTAGCACTCTGATTACAAATGAAACGCAATTACCTCATAGGCTACAAAATATAGCATCATTTAGTTTCATGAAAATTTTACTTTATGTTTATACTGTAACCTTTTAAGATGGAATAAGAAATTAAAATACAAGTTTGTTTGACAGTACTTAAGGTCAGGGATGACCCCTGGCACTTAGGCACCTGCTCCCCAAGTACTTCAGTTTCCTCTTTTGTAAAATGGGGTGCTGTTCCCTTTTAAAGGTTGTTTTGAGTACTTAATTTAAGTGATGAATCAGCTATTCCTACCACAGTAATAATCCAAGAGAAATTATGAAATGACTAGTTACTTATACTCTTACTGATTCTAAAATACGCATGTAGATAGTAACAGTTAGACTCTGCTTGGGGAGCCAGCTATAGGTCAGACACTCTGCAGTCACTGTCCTTAAATCCTCAGGTGCTGGTTTTTACAAGTAGACTTTTCAGAGTAACTCAAAGTATTTCAACTCTTCCTTAGGGCAGCTGCAATTATTCACATATGTAATCAACTGGTCACTACAACACTTCTTTCTTATGGGGCTGGTTTCGGTATGTACAACACAGATGAGGAATGCCACTGTGATCTCTTGTAGCCAAGAAATGAAAGAGTGATGTAGCCTACTGTATTGGAAGCTAGCAGCAACCCAATTCATCCACTATCTACATGTCCACTGCAGCCCAAGGCCTGTGCTCAGGTCTAGAGGTGAGCGTCTGCACTCAGAGATAAATTCATATTTAAAGTTAAAGGCAGCATTATCCACTCTGCCCATGCTTCCGGTCTAACAACTTGGCCACTACTGCAAGGCCCCTGGAACTCATCCGTAAAGCGAGGGGTGAGAGTCAAAACAGTGGGCTAACCCCAGCAGGCCCCAGTGGCTCTGCTCACTCTGCTTACTCTCTTCTGCCTCACCATGCAGCTCACAGGTATTTATAGCAATTTCTAATGAATAAAATGATCTGGAAAAAGTTTTTTTATTTAGTTTTTATTTCAACAAAACAAGAGGAAACACTTGATGTATAAAGTACTGCATATGGAGAACGTTTATACAAATGTACAAAACTTCCAAAAACTCAACTCCAGTTTATTTCATACCTCAAACACATAAAGAGCACATAAAAATGTCCAAAGTTTATTCTTAGGAATGTAAACTTTAAGAATACAACAAGAAACAAGTATGTCAGTGAGAAGAGGTTAGCAGTCCCACATGATCAGAAGGAACGGTCAGAGGCACACAGTTAGCTCCAGCAAGAGAAAGGGACAGGAAAATCACAACTGAGAACCATGCCACTAGCATTCCAAGGAAAACACAGCAACATCTTCAAATTGTTCACTCTTAGTCCTTTTGGATATGTGCACGATACAAAGTACAGAGGAGGCACACTGGTGTGCTCCGGTGAAGACTTGGGCAGTGTGAAACACACATCTTTACCCTCTATGGCAGCGCTCGGCAGCAAACCTGCAAGTGTAAGCTTGTGCAGAGTTTTAGCCTTTCACCCAGACACCGGGAAGACACTATTGTACATTAATTTCTATCTACAATGCCGTAGTATCTAACATTTTGCTTTTTAAAAATATTTTCAGTTACCATATGCTCCCTTAATGTCCTTTCCTTTATGGAGGTTTAATGTGCCTATAGACTTAAACATTAAGCTGCCTTATTTTACTTTAACTCTTAGCTTAAAATCATGTTTCAGAGTAAGTATTTCCCTCCATAATTTACCATTCAACATTTTAGTTATGACTTCTCAAAATAGGCAAAAATCCCTTTAAATTGGGATTCTTTTCATCTATTTTGATTTAAAGACATATTTCCCTTTAATTCAACTTTTTACAACTGAGTAATAGCTGCAGAGTCATTGCTTTACAGTGGAAAGGGCAACGAGATGCTGCGTTTTCAAAATGGAGTCTTTCAGGAACTCCTGCTCCTCAGTGCTACAGGGATGGAATTCAAGAGTTCAGGCAGTGTCCCTGCAACTCCGAAGTTCTTTCCTGAGGCTCCCAGAAGAGGAAGGACAGCAGGACCCTTGAGAAGTCTACTCTGCTTCTCTCTTGACTTGGATTTCAAAGGCTTGTGCTCCGCACAGCTTCACAGGGGTGCAAGGGAGCAGGGCTTTAAGAAAGGGCTGAGTTAATTCATGAACCCCCATCTAGATCTTCTGAAGTATGGGGGTGACAGACCCTGGTTTTGTGGGAATTCTCCTGGCAACATCTTTATAGGAAAGTGACCCACAAAGCCACACTTCTCACACTTGAAAGATTTTGAGCAGGGAAAAGTAGTGAGTATAACAATTGTTGCCACAGTTAAAAATCATCCAACTTCTACAACTATTATAAAAAGACTTCAATGTGCACAATCCTTATTTGAAATAGTATCAAAAGTAGTATAAAAGAATTTTATTGTTACCATAACTCCATACTCCAGAAAATCAATTGGTATAAGTCATTTGGAGCAAAACTTCAGATTCAGTCCACTGAGTGAGTGAGTCTTTTACAGATTTTGTAAAAGAGAATGACCCATGCAAATGTGTTGTATATCAGTTCAAGAACAAAGGGGAGGGCCTTTTGTATTCAAAACCTGCAGCATCTGCAGCTCTGGTTTCGTTTATGACCAACAAGAGGAGACGATGCTACATTTTTATTATAGAAATAAGTGAGAACTAGACATTTAAGCTGAGAGTATAAGAAGTCAATGTCATTAAAAAGTTAAATAGCTGTCAAAAACTACAGTGATTATGACCATCTAGTATCTGTGTTTGAGGGCTGTTGAGACCATTGAGAATCCTACACATTAGACAAGTAATTAGCACTCTGAAACAGTCTTCACAAAGATGAATGCATACAAGCATCACTGGGGACCTTGCTAAAATCCCAGTTTTGATTTGCTAGGTCTGCCCCTGAAATTCTAAAGTTTTATTAAGATACCAGGTGACGCCAATGGTCTTTGGATCACATGAGTAGCAAATGTCTATAACACTATCAAAATGAGGTTTCAATATAGTAGCTGAACATTATCCTGATCTCTCATTTACTGCAGCTAATATTTCTTTAAACTTACTCCATGCTTAAGCAAGCCAACTTGCCTAATGACAATCTTTTAAATTTTTTCTTAATATCAATACTGCTAGTAACTATGTTTAAGAAAAGTTCTTAAAGAATTACAGAAAGAACAAGAAATTCACAGTGACATTTTACAAACATTTTCAACTGTACACTAGGTTACTATTCAATTATTCCAATGTCAATTTTATTGTCTAGTTATCTTAAAATTTGAGGACAATTGAAGCCAGCAGTTCATTTTGTTACTGAAACTCAAATTTATGCTAAAAGCACAGACCTTGGAAAAAATAGGCTTACACTAGTGGGTAAACATTTAAAACTGTATCTCAAGTGTAAATGCTTTGTACTCTACAGCACATGGAGTTTTGTCATCTATATGAGCTGGGCCCATGCAGGTTCAAGAGGGGAACACAGGCATGTTCTCGTGAGCACAGCGAGAGGCCATGAATAAGGAGGCCTTCGTGTGCTAAGGGTCACTGAACCCAAAAGTGGACAGCCTTCCAGGCCTCCCACTGACCTGCTTTCTCTCACTCCCAATCACCAGCTGAGCACACTGCTTTCACAGGGGCTTCAGTGACCAAGCAGACCACGGGCCCCGAGCCTGTGAGTCCATCTAGACACCACAGAGTTTAGCTTCTGCCTTATGCCTTAGTTTAAGTGTTTGATTGGCAGGAGTGGGTATATAGCTGAACTATTCTTTCTACATCATAACAAGAACTCTTAAAGCTCACAAACAAGAAGTACACTCTTTTTTCTTAAGTTAAATTTAAGAATGAACACAAGCAACCCTAAGTTAATGCACAAAAGTCCTTTGTCCACATTCACTATCTTTTATTTCCTTTTATCACATTTTGTAGATGAAAAACAAATCTAGTTTCCTTCATTCACAGACAATTCACTATTAAACACTTGATGCTGGTGTCTTGGGAGCTGTGTTGTAAAATACACAGTGGTTTCCAGGAAATCTTCTGTGATGTGTGCTCTGAGGGCTAAAATACAAACTAACTGGGATTTCCAAAGCTGACCAGCACAGTGCATCACCTCTATTGCTGGCTGCACTTTAGAAACCCAAAGGGACTTTCACCCATAGAATGCAGATCAAACACTTCAAAACGTCATCGACCAACAATCTCAGTTTTGTTGTTTAATGTTCTAAGAACTGCAATAGGAATTCTCCCAACTCCCCCTTGCAACTGTCTTGCCAGGCAACTTGCAATGTGTGAGCAAACTGTCCCCATCTTAAGGATGATGTGGTCACAGCGCTGTCACCAGGCACTTTGCATCCTCATTGCTCTCACGGCTTCTGTTTTCTCACAAGCCTGTTTAATTGGCGTGCCTCCATGGACTTGCTCCTGTATCCGGGCTCCACAGCCCAGTCCTTTCACACATACTCTCTTTGACTTCCCAGGGAAAACACACAACCACTAAAATACAGGCACTAAAAACAACCTCACTGAGAATGTAAGCAACTCGGATAACTGGCAAAAATTTATTATCACACTGACAATCTTAGAGCAACAATAACAAGTTAACAGGAAAAGAGGAATAAAAGAATAAAGAACTTAAACCAAGGGGACAAGGGTACCCAAGAAATAACAAGACCATAGCTCAGCTTACTACAAACTAGACATTATTCCCTTCATAGCCAAAGGAGCCTTCAGAACTCAAGATGCCAGGTTCCTGCCAGGACCAGGCATGAAGGACTTGGTACTTTCATAAGAGAGCAAAGTCATCTTTCCAGCTTCACAGTTACAGGAGAAAAATAAGTTACACGTTAATCTGCAGACAAAGTGATGCTAATACTAGGAGGTCCCTGCTGACCTGCTTGATACTTCACTGGAAGTTCAGTCCTCTCTGACACGTAAATAAGCTTTTCTTCTTGGAGACTACAAGCAGAAAATCTATGGGCATCTGCCCCAGCAACATAGCCCACGGCAGGCGAGGGGCTGCGTGGGACTGGGGCACCGCTGACCTGTTCAAAGGATTTACTAAACACAGTGGCTGCAGTCTTAGCCAAGCCTTGGCTGCTGGGCTTGGGCAGGGACTGGCTGGAGGTTAAGGTCAGTCTCTTCAGAGAGAGAAGCTCAAGGTTCTCGCTCTGGGCTCTCTGGGTTTGTTTTCGAGCAAAGTGATCTCTGCAAGATTCCCCTCCAGTTTCTCTCTCTTTTGCTCCAGCTTTGCTTCCTCCCGACCGTCTCTGGTTCTTTCCTACACTTGTCTTGTTACTACGATTGTGACTACTGTTTGATAGACCAGACTGGCTGGTGCTAGACGCAGCCCTGGAATAAAATCCCTCGTCAACTTCAGTTATCTCCATCAGTTCTTCTTGACCTGTTAATTCTGTATCTCCTAAACAAAGAAATGACAAAGATTAATTAACATTAAGTATCTTAAGCAACTTTTAAAAGAGTAATACCAAATCAATCACATTTCAATCAATACCTACGCAGAATTTCTTAAAGCAATGGATTACAGAACAAAAATCAAAGGCTAAATTAAAACACTTTATAAATGCCAAAAACAATTCATTGTAATTAAATGACAGTGATTTAGAGTATATTAGACCAAAAGCATGCTGTAAACTATCCCCCACTATGTTTTTAGGAAGAGTTCTCTTATTATGCATGCAAAGAGCAGAAGCAATTAGAAAAATCATCAAACATTAAAAACTGGGGATGACCTCTCTATCTTAGCTCCTACCAATGAACTTAAGTTAAAATAGAAGACTATGTAAAAAGGATTTTTAGAAGTTTGTATTCTCCATTCCAGATACTCTAAGAATTAAAAAAAGTACATTTATACACTTTAAATATCACAAGTTCAAAACCTGTTAAAATTCTATATACATTACACTTCACATACAAGAAAAAAATCATTAGTTTCAAAACTTAAGCAGAAAATTACTTCAGAAGCAATTTTCTGCCTCGGTCTCTAACAAATGCCTGAGACCACATAGGGGTGATTGTCCTGAAGAGCATTAAAAGTCACTGAGAAATTATGACGCATAATTCATGCACTTTATTAGATGTCATGCAAATTGTCTGTGATTGTGCAACTGTTGCTTGGCATGCACCAGTGCCCTTGCCTCAAGATACCTTGGGGTGCAGCTATAAAGCGCCCTGCTAAAACTGCACTCTGCCAGCTGTGGCCATTCCATCCTCCATCATTTTTCTTACAGATTTTTGCCTCCTGAGCTCGGGCAAGCCTTTGCTCTCACTTCTAGGGTCTGTGGCTGTTTCCTGCATGCCCTGCATATGCTGGGCATCAATGTCTCCTAGTGTTCTGCCTTTTTCCCCATTCCCGGGTCTCTCTCCGGACACATTTGTGACACTAATATCAGGAATGACAAGGATGCCCACTTCAGTAGCATCATTATTGCTGTCAGGTTGCTCTAGAATTGAAGATGATAAGACAAAATGATGGCTGAAGACAAAACAAAAGAAAATGCAAAACAAAAAAAACAAAGAGAACAAAACTGGATGACTGTATGTTATGACTTAGGCCAAACACTGACACAGTGATTTGCATTTTTTTTTTTTTCCCAACACAGGGTTTCTTTGAGTAGCCTTAGATGTCCTGGACTTTCTTTGTAGACCAGGCTCGCCTTGAACTCACAGAAATCTGCCTGCCTCTGCCTTCCAAGTGCTGGGATTACAGGCGTGCACCACAGTGCCCGGCTAATTTCCATAATTTACAATCCTGTGGCAGCACAGGAGACAACAGGATCACACTTTTAAGAAGTCCACAGAGCATCAGTTCAATGTTCTGTGTTTTTCACACACATTTCACATGGAATATGAAACATTTTTTATAAACAAAAACAGAATTCCTTTTAAAAATATTGTGACCAACTAAACTTATGCAAACTTTAGGTAAATGCCCCAAAATATACAGGCAAAGACTCTGGCTTTTGTCAGCAATGATAACCAAAGCACTTAGAAAATGCCCTTTGTACTCTTCAAATCTTATTTTTTATTAGACTACATTGAGCCTGACTTAAGCAACCACGATATTTAGAGAAATGCTAATTTACTCACGACATCATGCTTAGTGATCTTTGCCGTTTTGTACACTCAGTAGCTTAAACAGCAGTAAGCATTAATGTCCTTATGGTAGAATTAAGCAATCTATTTCTTCACATTCATACTGAACCAGAAATTTGATCTGCTTGTAACACTACACTACTAAAGCGGAGAAAAATGAAAATATATTTGGAAAAGCAAACTTGCTCTCAGCAGTTTATTCTGAAAATAGCCTCTGTAATTCAAACAAATGAACAAAACACATAGTGAATGACATCTACACCTGAAATACAAGAATTTAAAGTTCTCAAGTAAATATCTGTAATAAGTAGTAAAAACAACATAAATACGTTAAAAAAAAAAAAAAAGAAAGAAAAGGGCCAGTGGTGAAATTTAGACTCCATAACAACATAAGACAACACAACCAAAACCAAAAACAGAAACGGTGCGTATTCTGAAAAATGTAGCCCTCAAATCTGTTGAAAAAACGACTTTTTGTTTTCAGAGCTAGAATTATCAAACCCTCATGAACTGCACTGAAGTCTGGGCAACAGCCTGTGCAGTAAAAGAGCAGAGGCTGTGGCTGCACGTGCCCGGGGGGGGGGGGGGCGAGCTTTGCTGCATGTCCCGGGCATCCCTGAGCATTCCAGGTGCCCGCTTTTACCCGAAGCAGCTCGGCTCACAGGAGGTCTGAGGTAGGACAGGCACTACAGGTCTTGAGCGCCCAGGTGACTAGTGTGCAGTGGGGTTTGGAGCCAATGCTGTGTTCTCAATCTTTCACCTTTCCAGAGTGCGATTCCCACAGGGGCCCAGGCTGCCGCACCCAGCCACAGAGAACACTTCACATCTCCTCAGTGCTCCTGTCGCCCTGCGTCACTATCGTGACCTGATACAATTATGTCTTAGCTGGTGCCTCACACACAGTGTGGCCACAGGCTCTCCACACTGAGTTCCTCGTTCCCAGGCAGGCTGAAGGATGGTGAGACCATAGAGTCCTGCTGTTCCTGTGTGTACGCTTTCCAACTAAACCTATTTCCAGTTGCTAACAGCTATTTTCAAAAGTAAGGGCAAATCAATTCTTATTGAGGTACATGTCAGAGGTCATGGCAACACAGAGTAAAGTCACCACAGCACTGCTGAGTGGCAGCCAGGACTTGTTCATTTACACTGTAGAAGCCACTTCAAAAAGAAACATTATAGGAACCTCCAGTCCAAAAGGCAAATCAAAAATGCTGGCAGTTACCCAGGCATAAAAAAGCTAGTTTCATAAAAATTTAAAAGAAACACATAGGCATTCTAACAGAATAAGGGACATTCAGTGACACTTTTTTTTTTTTAGCACATTCTCAGATATTACTATTATAAAATATTCTCAAAACAATACGATAGTGAGACTCTGAAGCAGGCTATTTAATCCCCATTTGCATAAGAGGAAACTGAAGTTCAGAAATTTATGACTGTTTAAAGGAGACGTCTGGTTTCAAACATCCTTTCACACATACAATGAATTCTAAGTCAATTTGTTAGAATTAACTTGACTTAAATATTTTCTGCCATCTCCAAACAATGTTTAATTTATTTGTTTAGATTCTTGGGTCATTTCAAAGAAAGCAGATAATTTACTTTGGCTGAACAAAAAGTCACAGCAAGTACACTTTAGAAGAATACCCACGGCCAGTTTACTTTTATTTTTAATTGATTTTATTTGTGAAAATATGCTGATGGAAGTTAATGTTTAGAAATGGTGATTCATCAGTGGAAATCTGCAGGGAAACTGAGAAATGGCAAGAA
Organism: Meriones unguiculatus; assembly: GCF_030254825.1. Classification (NCBI taxonomy): domain Eukaryota; kingdom Metazoa; phylum Chordata; class Mammalia; order Rodentia; family Muridae; genus Meriones; species Meriones unguiculatus. The sequence goes on along the minus strand of NC_083368.1, from coordinate 17,268,906 downwards.
GAGTACTTATAAAGCAGAACTGGCAACTGAAGCAGTAGTCAGTATAGGACAGCAGTCATAGGCTAAGTAGATCATGAATTAAATGGAACAACAAACTCTGGTAAAATGATACATGTGGTTGCCCTAAAGGTAACTGGAATGGCTTAACTACTCATTAAATTCACAAAAAGAAGAGCATGTTATTCTGGACAGAGCACAAAAGAAAAGGTTATTCTTAGGAAAATTAGACAGTAAAGAAAGATGATTATATAGCCCAGGCTTTCACTACACGGTCCTTTCTTAATGTCTCCTTGGCCTCTTCCACTGTGTAATTCTGGGACTGGCCTCCCAGGGGTCCCTGCAGCTGAAACGCACAGTTTACTTCTTCAGAGCCTTTTCATTAAAGACTTCCCTGTTGTCCTATCAAAAGTCTCAAACACCCCTCTGTTTCACATGCCCACTCCTCTTAAAAACAAAAACAAAAAACAAAAACCACTTATGACAAGCTACAATTCCCTTGTCTACCTAGCTGTATATTCCATACAGACACTAAGTTTTGTCAGGCCACTGTTACATACCCAATCCTGGAGAAGTAGAGTAGACAGCAAAGATGTCTGCTTATTTTTTCTTTAATTTTTAAAAATGTTTATTCTAATTGTATGACTATTTTGCCTGCATTTATGTATGTACCCTACTTTTGTGCCTAGTGTAGTATGGGCCAGAAGAGGGCTTCCAATCCCCTGAAAGTGTAATTAGAAGTGGTTGTGAGCTTCCTTGTGGGTGCTGGGAATTGAACCTGGGTCCTTTGGATAAGCAGCCAGTGATCCCAACCACTGAGCCATTTCCTGAGCCCCAATAAATGTATCTTTTAATGAACTGAGTGGATCTCTATGACAAGATAAAATTATTATTGAAATAAATAAAAGTGAAAATTGCTGAAGATATAAAAAAGGTAAGCTTGGAAAATAATATTTTTTGTTTTATTCAGTCAAGTAATACACAGCTTAAAAATATTTTTAGGTGGTAGAAAAGAGCAAAAGTTCTTTGTTTGAGAAGAGCAAAGTAGGCATTTCTAAATGTAGGCTTATTATAATGTTTAACACCAAAAAATCTTTTACAAGCTGGTTTAGTTTTATTATAAAAAATGACATACATAATTAAAGAGATAATTAATCCTTTTCATAAGAAAATTATATAGATGATATTTTACGGGAATATGAATTATATAACAAAAGAGTTGCTTTTCCTTGGAACTTAAAAATATATGCAAAAGAAGTCATGATTAATATATACCCATAAAAAGAAATATTTACATTTGACTGCAAATAATTTTAAAAAATTAAAATATCAAAAAAATTCTTTGTGACTGTTTTATTTTATAACTTTTATGTACATAAGCACTCTTCACATATGGAAATGCAGAGAGTTAAGGAGCACTTTCTTAGGGTTAGCAAGATGCAGTGGGCAAAGGCACTTGCCAGACAAGCCTCAAACCTGAGCTTACACCGAGCACCCAGGAAAGGTGAGAGAGCTAGTTCTACAGACTGCCCTGTTACCTTCACGCGTGCGCTACGGCACGCAAGGACCCCCTTCCCTACACACAGGCACACGCACACGCACACACAACTTTATAAAAATAGCTAGGTTTTCCTTTGGAGAATCTTGCTGTATGGCCCAGGCTGGCCTCAGATTTATGATTCTCCAGCCTCTTAAGCAGCTGGAGTTAGACCATGCTTGGCCATGAGCACTTTTAATAGACAATCCAATTTTGTTCTCAAAGGCAACTCAAAGAATTTTGCCCTAAGCATTTTTTTGTGGTTTTTGGGAAAGAGAGAGAGAGAGAGAGAGAGAGAGAGAGAGAGAGAGCGCTGAAGTGAATTACAAACATCACAAAAACTAATTGTGATTTCTCTCAAACATAATTTCATAGCGCAAATATCTATTCTATCTGCATCCATGAAATAACCTTAGGTTCTGTTCTTACTTGCTTTATGGTTGTTCTGTTTATTAAAGGTGACAATTTTAATAAAAACAATTTAACTATTAGCAGAACTTAGACATCTTTGTATCCGAAGAACCCTATGAGTTAAAGTACGGTATGATATGAGGCTCCTGGAACTTTTTTGTGACATAGCTGCAGTTTACAGTACCTGCTGAGCCACAAAGCTTTGACAGTAACTGTGACAAGTACTTTAAACTCCAAAGATGGTCATAAACACATTCTTTACCACTAATGAGGCTACAGAAGGCTTCTCTAGAATGAAGATACACACATATATACGGTAGAAGGTGCCTGAGCAATTCTACTCCTTAACACCATCTTTTAACGATTATAATTTATTCTATTCAATGGAGAACATGCTGTATGTATTTACAAGGTTGTACCTTAAAGTATTATTTATAACAGGAACAATTAAAAGCCGATTACTCAATAGAAGGGCGCAGGTAGGTAAATGACAAGCTTTCAACTCAATGTGGCATATAATATATATATATTATGGAGCCATTAAAATAACGACAGTAGAATTACCAGGAGAACTTGGAAAAATATTTGAAATGTTAACTAAACAAACCAAAGCATCAGACATTTTAAATAAGGTATAATTATGAAAACTATATATACACATGAAAGAATAAAATGAAAGCTTTGACTAGAATTATAGATGCTCACACATCGCCCTACTCATCAGCTTTCATGTTTCAATAACAATTAGAAGAGACAAATTTCTCATCCTAAAACTTTTCAGATCATCTGTTCATTCATCCATGAATGTAACTGCAGTGTGCTGAGCACCTGTGATGTGTAAGTCATGGTTTTGGCACTAAGAGGTCTATGGCAAACATAATAAATATCAACCCTTCCTGTTATGTAGGAACTAAGGAAAGCAAATTTGAATAGCAGAAAAATGTGAATAAAAATAATGGAACTAGTAAGGGGCAACAAGGCTATTTCAGATGGGTGGTTTGAGAGGTTGCTTTTTGGAGGGATTATCTGAGATTTGTATGATGGTGTGTGCTGGCTACATAACAATTTGGAAGAAGGAAGAGTGCAAATTGGTGCCTTCCTGCTATTCAAATTTCAGCCAAACATCCCAGTAGAACTAGCCAAAGGTCCTCAGGCAGAAATGACTGAAGGTCAAGGGTTAGAAGGAAAGACTCTAGTGAGTCAGAGTGGAAATGCCCTCAAAGAGAGGTCTCAGCAGTAGCTGACATACAGCAGCAGGGAGCCTGCATTTCACAGACCACAAAGGCAGCCACAGACAAGTCCATGGATCAACCATCTGCATACTTTACTAGCCTTCTCTAATCAATAGAAGTCCTGCTGTTTAACACGAAACGCTGCCCTCAAAGTATGGCTCAAGGCTCAGTCAAACAAGGCCTGGAGCTAAAGGCTGCACCCTGAGCAAGAACAAGGGTGAAGACAAACAAGAAGCAGAAACTTAAGACCTGCAAGTCAGGAGCCACCAACTTTCGAATTTCTCTGCCTCCCAGTGCTGGGATTAAAGGTGTGTACCACCACATTTGGCTACAATACATCATTTTATTCATAAATTGTCTCTTTTGCATGTGTGTGTGTAGTTCATGTGTATGCACATGTGTATGGAGGCCAGAGTTCAGTTACTTATATCTCTCAATTGTGTCTTCATCTGTGCAGCCCACCTCTGAATCTTTTTACCATTCCTTTTTACTCATCTAATAAGATAGTACTTAATCACTGAGCAAATTACAACGCAGACCACTTTTTCTTTTATTTTGTAACACTATTATAAGTCTCTTTGAACTAGGTTATTTCACTTAACTTTAAGTATCATGGTATCCATTAAATAGAAACAATTTTATAAACCTAAATTGTAATCAAACTGCTTGTTGTAATAACTCTTAACTGCACTTTCTATGGGTTCAATATATTTAAGTTGTATTAATCTTATTTTTCCACACAGTAAAACATTCTAAAATTCTCAAGGTACTTGCTTTTGGTCACTGTGTTAGAAAACTTAAAAAATATGTATCACTTCTTTTTCTTTTAAATTAAAAAAAAATATGTACATTGGTGTTTTGTCTGCATGTGTAAGGAGGTTGGGTCCCCTGGAACAGGAGTTATAGACAGTGGTGAGCTGCCATGTGGGTGCTGGGAATTGCCGGGTCCTTTGGAAGAGCAGACAGTGATCTTAAACACTGAGCCATCTCTCTGGCCCCTGTATTACTTCTTTTTAAAATTACATCTATCTATCTATCTATCTATCTATCTATCTATCTATCTATCTATCTATCTATCTTTATATCCTGATCATAGCCCCTCCCTCCTTCTTCTCCCTACACTCCCACTCCTCAGAAAAGGTGAGCTACCTTACAAACCAGGGCACAAGTCGCATCAGGACTGAATGCATCATCTTTCCCTGTGGTCTGGCCAGGCAGCTCCCCCAGGGGGGAGTGATTAAAAAGTAGGCAACAGAGTCCATGTCAGAGTTAGCCCCCACCCTCTCACCCCATCCCCTTATCCCCTTACTAGGGAACCTACATAAAAAGCAGGAGCTGCCCATCGGCTACATCTGTGTAGGGAGCCTTGATCCAGTCCATGCATGGTCATTGGTTGGTATTTCAGTCTCCATAAGCTCCCCTGAGCCCTGGTTAGTTGGCTCTGTTGGTTGGCTTGTGATGTTCCTGTCCCCTCCCTTCTACCCTTCCTCCTATCCTTCCTTCCACAAGACTTCTTGTGCTCCCCCCAATGTTTGGCTGTTTCAATCTTTTTTGTTTGTTTGTTTATTGAAACAGGGTTTTTCCTTGTAATAATAATCCTGGCTGTCTGGGACTCACTTTGTAGATCACGATGGCCTGGAACTCATAAAGATCCACCTGCTTCTGCCTGGGATTTAAGATGTGTGCCATCACGCCTAGATGATCTGCTTATTTCTAACTCCTTTTTGCTACCTTAAAAGTTTGTAATCTTGGACATTCTAAGTCAAAATAATTAAGAAGTAGCACTAATTAAAAGTATCCACACATGTTGGTACCTGAGAGGCTGAAGAAGGAAGCTTCTGAGTTTAAGGTCAACCTAGGCCACTTATAGAGACCCTACCTTGAAAACACAAAGGGATGTAGTGCAAGGGAGCATGGATTCAATCCCTACCACCTCTAAAAGAAAACCTGGAAACCTTTTTTAGAATTAAGCATTTAGAATACGCTAGGACCAATAGTAGGGTGTAGGTCAAAGGATCTAGTTTAGAAACATTATCTTCATTGTTTTTTTTTTTTTTAAATTATTTATACTTTCCTGTTGCAAACAGGAGATCTATTTCCTGTTGTGACATTAACAAGATTAAGTGAAATCCTCAGTATTAAACAACATTTAAAAAAGACTGGTTCTAAAAATGACATGTCAGGTACTAGAGGGCACTTCCACAGGAGCAACAGCAAAACATTAGATGCCCTGCTGGTGCCATAGAACTTGAGCATGCATTCATGCTCTCAAAGTAAGACACTTACTTCAAATTAAGAAAATTCAAAATTTAAGTTTTAGGAGGGGACTATCATTTGAATGGCAAATCAGTTAAATAAGCTTATCGAAACACCATTACTGGATAACTAACAAAACAATTCTTAAAGAACCAGTCAGTCTTTGGCTGATTAAAAACTAGCCTTTATGTGACTTCTGGCTTACTGCTCCCATCACTGGCCACCTGCCCAGAGGAAAAGATACAGAGATGAAGACCTAGGCTCCGTGGACTTTTAGATACTAGCTGGCAAAGTTGTCCATGCTCATTATTTGTAACCATATGTCAGTCCCCTAACTTAATTAGGAGATCAGTGTTATTTCAGTAACCATTCTGAAAGAATGGATAATAGCTTATCCTGTTCCTATGTAGAAAATTTTTTTAAAAAGTGGAGGAAGAATGAGTTACAATGGTGTTAATTGTGGTAAACAAAAACAAAAAACAGCAGTCACATTTGCTCTGGAAGACAGGTAAGAAGAGGGAGTCTGGGTTGGTGAAGTTCAGGTCGTGTGAATGAATCACCATGCCTAGAACTCTGGGAGTCAATAAATTGGGTCTCACAGCTACAGAGGCAGAAGCTGCCACTAGCTTTATAGACACCCTCAAGACTGCAGAATAAAGCATAAAGAAATGCTTTGTTTTCCTTTTCTTCCTATCTTTATTTTATAGAAAATATTTAAGTAAAATTGCCTTTATTGATTTTAAAAATAATGCTATTGCTCTTATAAAAATTTTAGCTTATTTTTCTTACTAGAATTTTCATTTTTGACACTCTTTATCATTACAACATTTTATTCTGAATTTAGCATATTTTTTCTTTAAGTGTAATTTTTTTATAATTTAATTTTACTTTATGTGCATTGGTTGGTATGAAGGTACCAGATCCTGGAACTGGAGGTACAGACAGTTGTGAACTGCCATGTGGATCCTAGGAATAAAAACTGGATCCTTTGGAAGAGCAGACACAATGCTCTTAACCACTGAGCCATCTCTCCAGCCCCTTTAAATGTAATCTTATTTTTCTTCTTCTACTTGCCTTTTATTTTCTGGATAGCCCTCAAATGTAAGTGCTTTAAAAGCCTATGTTTGAAAAAATACACCTTTGCCTTGAATTATTAACCTCTACAGAATAAAGAAAACTCAACAGGGTTGGAAAATTAAATTATCACCATATAAATAAGGATGTTAATCATGAGGTTATAAAAAGTCAAAGCAGCATGAACTCAGTGGCCTGCTCTTTGATCACCTCCCCCTGAGGGGGAACAGTCTTACCAGGCCACAGAGGAAGACAATGCAGCCAGTCCTGATGAGACCTGATAGGCTAGGGTCAGAGGGAAGGGGAGGAGGACCTCCCCTATCAGTGGACTGGGGGAGGGGCATGGGAGAAGAATAAGAGGGAGGGAGGGTGGGATTAGGAGGGAATGAGGGAGGGAGGTACAGCTGGGATACAAAGTGAATAAACTGTAATTAATAATAAAAAAACTCAAAGCAGGAACTGTGCACTATAGCTCCCATTTCTAAATTTAAGCACAGACATAGATTATGTCATTAAACCTTTCTCAAAGACTTGGAGAATTTGAAAGACACAACACAGAAATGTGGAGATAGGTCAATGCGCAATTAAAATGTTACCTATCTGTGGAAGTTAGCCCCCTGCCACTACTCCACAGAGCTGAAATAAGGATGGTTGTGATCCCAGTGTGAATCCAGGGCCTTTAGGCCACACCCTGGTGCTGCTGGGTTGGCAGTAGGGCAAGATGACAGTGGCCAACAGCAGACATGAAAAGTCACATACTTTCCACTCAGTTTTACTGTGAAACTAAAATTGCCCTAAAAAACTAGTCTGTTAATTAAAAAATAAGACAGAGGAAGAGATCTGGGTTCTGGAATGTGAGCAAATGTTAAGACTAAAGTAGCTTTCACCTTCATTAGGACGCTTTCCATTGGAATATGAGCTGTGGGTAATTCTTTAAGAAAGGAATGCCAGAGACAGCCCCTGTTCCCTTTACTAGGGACCCCACTTGGAGACTGAGTCATCTGAGCCAGGGTTTTAGGTCCTCTCCATGCATTGTCCTTGGTTGGGTAATCCAGTCTCTTCAGGGCCCCAGGGTTTTTGTTTTTTTTTTGTTTTTTTTGGCTCTGTTGGTCTCCTTTTGGAGCTCCTGTCCCTTCCAGGAGACTTTTTATTTCCCCCTTCTTTCATAAAATTCCCTGTATGCTGCCCAAGGTTTGGCTATGAGTCTCAGCCTCTGCCTCGATACCTCAAACAGTAGAGTCTTTCAGAGGCTCTCTGTGGTAGGCTTCTGCCTTCTGCTTCCAATGTCTATCATATTTGTTCTTCTGAATGAGGATTGAGTATCTTCCCTAGAGTCTTCCTTGTTGTTTAGTTTCTTTAGGAGTATAGATTTTAATATGTTTATCCTATATCATATGGCTAATATCCACTTATGAGTGAGTATATACCATGTGTGTCTTTCTGCTTCTGGGTTACCTCACGCAAGATATCTTTTCTAGTTCTCACCATTTGCCTTCAAATTTCATGATTTCCTTAACATGATTTTTTAACAGCTGAGTAGTATTCCATTGTGTAAATGTACCACAATTTCTGTATCCATTCCTCCATTGAGGGACATCTAGGTTGTTTCCAGATTCTGGCTATTACAAATAAAGCTGCTATGAACATGGTTAAGCAAATGTCCTTGTTGTATAGTTGAGCATATTTTGGATATATGCCTAGGAGTGGTATAGCTGGATCTTGAGGTAGCACTATTCCCAATTTTCTGAGAAAGCACCAGATTGATTTCCAAGTGGTTGTACAAGTTTACATTCCCACCAGCAATGGAGGAGGGTTCCCTTTCTCCACATCCTCTCCAGCATGTGTTGTCACTTGAGCTTTTGATCTTAGTCATTCTGATGGGTGTAAGGTGAAATCTCAGGGTCATTTTGATTTGCATTTCCCTGATGACTAACGACACTGAACATTTCTTTAAGTGTTTCTCTGTCATTTGATATTCCTCTACTGAGAATTCTCTGTTTAGCTCTGTACCGCATTTTTTAATTGGGTTACTTGGTTTGTTGGTGTTTAACTTCTGGCATGAACTCAGTGATAGTCTTCTGATCACCCCCCCCCCCCCCCGGAGGGTGCAGCCTTGCCAGGCCACAGAGGAAGACAGTGCAACCACTCCTGATGAGACCTGATAGGCTAGGGTCAAAGAGAAGTGGAGGAAGACCTCCCCTATCAGTGGACTAGGGGAGGGGCATTAGGGAAGAAGAGGGAGGGAAAGTGGGATTGGGAGGAGCCTCGGGAGGGGGACACAGTTGGGATACAAATTGAATAAATTGTAATAAATGATAATAATAAAAAAATTTTAAAAAGAAAGGAATGCCACACTCATGATGTTTCAGAGAATCCTGACATACATTCTAGAACAGTTCAAAAGTACTTTGTTACAAGTAATTAAAATTGTCCAAAATTAACGATAAAAAACAGAACATGGGTTTAGACTAGGAGAATAATTTATACTAATAGTAGAAGAATCAACGTGATGAACTGCTAAAACTGAATGTATTTGTTTGCTGTGTTATAATCTTTGATGACACAGATATACACACAAACCACTGCACCTACATGGCTTACTTTTCTATATCCTTGAAAGATAAAGAAAAGTTACAAAGGAAGTTCTGCCTGCCTGCCTCACTGGGGGATGCTCACCCAATCTTCTATCAGATATAAAGGAAAGGGGGAGGGAGGACAAAAAAGCAGTAAGAATAAATAAGTACAAGAGAAAAAAGGGAAAACGGCACATGGTTTAGTCACAACTGTCAACTTGATGAGCTCTAGAATCACCTGGGACATTGCCATCTGACGGATGCTCATGGGGCATTATCTTCAGTAGGTTGGCAGAGGTGGGGAAATCCACCAACTCTGGGTAGTAGCATCCCTGCACTGAGATTGTAGACTGTATAAAGTGGAGAAGGTAAGTGTGCTCTTCACCCTCTTCTTTCTAATTGGGGAACACAATGTGAGCAGCTGCCTTGCACACCTGCTGCCTTGACTACCCATCACGGTGAATGTACCCTCCAACTGTGAGCCAAAATAACTCCCTTTTTCCTTAACTTTCTTTTTGCAGGGCATTTTGCCACAGCAACTGCCGAGTTTTCAATTGGTGAATGTGTTTTTTGTTTGTTTATTTGAATTATTTATTTAGTTAGTGTGTTTTGTTTTCTTTGGGGGGGTAGGTAGACAGGACAGAGGGCAGATATGAAGGAACAGGGATATGGGTGGGACTGGGGTGCCTGATGTGAAATTCACAAAGAATCAATAAAAAATTAAGAAGAAAAAAGGATGGATGCAATAGGTTCATATATTTGGTGGAACTGTTTGGGATTATGAGTGTGGCCTTATAATGAGTCACTGGAAAGGGCTTTGTGGCTTCAGAGACCCATGCCATTCCCAGTTAGCTCTCTCTTTGTTTCTCCGGCTTGTGGATGGTAGATGAGCGCTCAGCTCCTGCCCCAGGGCCGTGGCTGCACACCTGCTGCCACACGCCCCATGACCATGGACTCTAGCCCCTTGATACTGCAAGCTCCCATAAACTCTCTCTTCTATAAGTTGCTTTCATCATGGTGCCTCTTCATAGCAAATAAATAAATAAAGAAAGAAGACAAAGCTCAACAGGAAAGAATTGCTTTGTCTTTGTCACAAGTGGAAAAAAAAAGGAGTCAAGAAGGAAAAATAGAACATTCCTTAAAATCGATGTTGCTTTTCCTGCCTTCTTTCCCAGGCTCCATCACCACGAGCACAGGGCTACAAACTCCTAGTCTGACTGCGTCACATGGTGAAGAGTATAGAGAAGAACATGCCCTCCCATGGGACTGGCTGTGTCAGGCTTGGGAGATGAGCTGAAAGGAAAGCTTATTTAGGATTCCATCACACACAGGGACTCTTAGTGTCTGCAGAGTCATAACCTGCAGTGACCTCCATAGCACCATGCTTCAGAAACATGAGCATACAGAAGGGCCACTGTGGGTCACCCTGGAATCTATAAGTCCTTTCACACTATTTCTAAAAAAAAGTTTTACTTATACTTTGTTACATAAATAGAATACATAAAATTTTACATATAAAGACAATTTTAAATCTATTTTAAATTGAAGAACTGTTTATATATTTAGGAAGTATACAATGATAACCATCTTCTCCACAAGAAACCAGTGCTGGTTAGAAAGCCAGAACAATAATATATCTAGGCCCCCCCAAAAAAACAAAACAAAACAAAACATACATCTGTAATTAACAAAAGGATATAGAGAAGTGTTGAACATGGTAAGCTCATGAACGATGCTTCTCTGGGAAGGTGAGGTTTCGAGTCTCCTAGTGTGACAGTGTGAGAGGTGGGGTCTAGTGGGAGGTGTTTAGGGCATTTTGTTAGAGCAATAGAAACAAACTAAGACCAACTACTCTCAAAAAGGATACTGTGGCCTCCCTATAGAGACAAGTATGACTAAGCAAGTGTCATTTTATTATAGTCCAGTGGATAGGAGAAACTCACACTCCAGGAAGTGACAACTAAGGCTAACCCATATTCTATGTGTGCCAGGGGGAGCATGCTGGGTGTTTATTTATTTATTCATTTCGTTCATTCTCTTGTATATCCTCATTTACCACATTTTTGCTGTCATAAACAAGAGGTGCTCAAGTGCTCTGATGGCTGCATAAACATAAGGGAAGAGGTAATAAAAAAGCTATTTCAATGAAGTCGTGGCCTGAGCTAGAGTACAAACCCTGCAAGCAGCAATCACAATGGAATCTAGATCCATGAAGGCGTCACAGATACAATATACATAAGTAGTCTTTTTTTTGTTGTTGTTGTTGTCATTTTTTGTGACAAAATGTTTCTGAAAAATTAACTTCCTTCTTGTTTCAGGATATGTATCTTTTTCTCAGAAACCCACACACACTAGGGAACGTCAAAATTTCTCATGTTTGACTTGTATATTCCACAACTTGCCCTCCCTTGATTTCTAATCTGAACAGCAAGAAGGGAAGGTAGGAAAGCAATCAGAACTCGCCCTGGCATTTCTCTGAAGTGGTAGTTTGGAAGTGATTGCGTCCACAGTGGCCATTACGGCCTGGTTTGTCACATCTGCAACCTGCTTTCACACAGTGATGCTGGACATCTATTAAATTATCTTTTTTTTTCTGTAGTATATTCTCATTTAACAGCATAACTTCACTGAAGGAACTGAAGTATGTTTGGGGTTGGCATGTGTAAATGGAGTTTGCATTTGCCTAATAGCAAACATTACCATCTTTTTTATGCCTCCCTGTTGGACTTCAGGACTTGTTACAGTAACTTAGGATCAACAATGATCATTGGTTAAACTGTATAACATCACCCTTATTCTTTTTTGGCACATTCTCTCTTTGCATGTCTGAGAGAAAATGGCAAGCCTTCTCAGTCAGGATTAGCTTTCTGCATTACGATCTGTGATTCATCCTTTTCTTTCTTGTTTTCTCTGTGGACCACAGGGAGCACAGACAGGAGTCACAGTCTACCAAGTTGAGCTGCCATTTTCATTACAGTGCAGAGAAGGAAGAAAGCAGAGCACACATGCTCCCTGCTCACTTGGGGCAAAGTAGTGGCTTTCTGCCTCCCATGCAAAGGTCACTTTTGAGAACAGTGGTATTAATCCTCTTTCTTGCTACCATAACTGCTAGATAGGAGAGAAGTTATAAAAGGAAGAAGGAATGAAACAAGAAGTAGATTAAAAGAGAAGCGAGGGAAATGGGAAAGCATGAGGATGGCATGGCAAGTGAAATTAACTTCCAGCAACATTTTAAAATAATAAAATAAAGCAGACAGGAAGGAGTACTAATACGATCTTGAATGAAGACGCATTTGGAAGACAGAAATGCGTAGTGCTGTGGTGGCAGCATGGCATTCTTTCCCAGGGGGTCCAGGCAGAATGCAAGGTCCTGGTGGTTAGTTCTACTCCAACACGAAAAACTTGCATGCTAAGTGCCTGACAGGAGTAAGAACATCCATTAAGGACTACATACATACTTGAGACCAGCAATGAGTAATTAAAATGCATTTTCTTACTTTCCTACAATACATATAACTTTAAATAAGTCTTCATTCACATATCTAACTTAAGCTTCATTCATTGTCCCTGGATGAGAACCTAGGAGTTAAACATGATGAACTAGAGTTTTCCTTTTTCCAGGCTGTGATGGTGCTATTTCCTAAAGTTACAAATCTGAACACCACAACTGCAAGGAGACATGTGAGGGAGCCACCAGTGCTTGAACCTGAACAGTCCTTACCATGTCTTTTCCACCTGTGACCTCTTATTGACATGCTGGTAACTGCATTTCTTGATATTCTAGAGGAAGTTGGTGTGACTTCAACTTGAATACACCTTGTGCCTTCCTTACTAGATTTCATGGCACCATGAGACAATGAAGCCTTTATTGCATTAGCAACCTAAAGGGAAAAGTAAAAGTTTAAGATCAGTAAACAGATGTATTATTTACTTTTAGATTTATAAAAAGAGTGTTTTCTCCAAGGTGTTTTAATGCAATGATCCACAAACGCTCCCAAATAAGGAGTAAGAGGTAAGAGGTAAGAGGTACGCTTACACTTCAAACAATATAAATGGGATGAAGCATGAGACTATTAAATACTAAATCAGGTCTCCTTCTCAATTTCAAATGCTGGTTGACAAATGAATCTCATACGTTGAAATTCTTATAAACAGAAGAGGGTACTCTCAGTTAATACCTCAAGTCAGACTAATTAAACCTCCACATTTCCTACCAGTGCTTTTACATGTGATACTTCTCAGTACAAACCTCTAAGGACTGATACCATTTTCATATGGCATGAATTACTTCTCAATGGATAGCCGAAGCTGAAAAATTATTAAGTTAAGATTTACATAATTAAGTGAAGAACCTACCAGCAGTGGTTCTGGATATAATTCTAGCTGGGCTCTGTAGATAATATCATCCAATGCTTTCTGAGCTAGATCCCATTCTCCATTATATCTACAAAATGATGAGAGTTAAACAAAGAAAGTATTATTTTTAGTTTATCCTATGTAACGGAACAAAACATAATGGGGAACTATTTATCTCTACTAAAGAAAGCAACAGACCATATTAGCACATTGCTTAACATTCAATTCTCCTTAAAAATGTATTTTTAAATCATCAAGTTCCTATTATCTGAAAGAATATTAATAGCAAAGAAAATTTTATACATGTACATTTCTTCTCTAAGGAACATGACTATTTATAGACTAGAAATCAAAGAGCTAAGGAAATTCAAAGCATCTTGTCACAGTAACTCAGAACATAATAAATTGTACACTGTAGAGTAATTTTCCAAACAATTTATGGTCAAATTACTCTGTAGTTCCCATGGCTTTACTGAGAACCCAACCCCACCCATTCTCCTAAGTGGCTGCTCCTGGGCATTCTGATAGCCACTTAGAAAAGAACAAAAAGCCTGCTGCAAACATGAGAGAACAAATTCAGCTTGGGCATATTTTGTATGTTTAACTTTCAATGATATATCAAACCCTTCCTAAAAACGAACTGAGTGATACAAGTCAACAAAAATATAATGGTTTGGTCATCTCTCAACAAAATAAAGAAATGTGAATTACATGAAGAGCACAAGTGATGCTCATAGGGAAAGGCATTACTCCCATGCTAAGGCCAAGATAAGCCCAGGTTATCTTCAAAATCGATGCTCCCGGCCCCCGAGACAGGGTTTCTCTGTATAGCCTTGGCTGTCCTAAGGGACAGCAACCAAACAGTCTGAACCCCTCCAAAGAAGAGGGCCATAGGGCATCTAATGGTGAGAATTCAACCAAGCTTTCTAATATGCTCTAGCCCAGTATGCAGCTGGCTCTGGAGCATACACCTGGGCAGTTCCTACCACCCCATGGCTTCCCTCATGCCTTCTGTAAGTATACACAAGAAACATGGGAAGCAAGACTGGGGGACAGAAAAGGTGGCCCTTGGTGGTACAGTCTTGAAGAAGAGTGGCCACTGCCATGAGAAAAGCACAGGCTTGCCAGACACATTTTTTTATTTTATCTATCTATCTATCTATCTATCTATCTATCTATCTATCTATCTATCTATCTATCTTTTTGAGACAGGGTTTTCTTTGTGTAGCCTTGGCTGTCCTGGACTCACTTTGTAAACCAGGCTGGTCATGAACTCACAGAGAGCCACCTGCCTCTGCCTCCTGAGTGCCAGGATTAAAGGCGTGTGCCACCACATCTGGCTCAGACACTTGTTTCATATGAACAAAAGTTCTACAGCTTTTGGGGAGAGAATAGCCAATCCTATTACTCTGTTACCCCCAGTCTATAGCTTCAGGCACTGCGGCTCTGAAGGGAAAAGGGGAATATAAACCTCATTCTATGCTGAGATAACTAGGGGTTTTCTACTTTTGAAAGAGAGGCAAGGTCACTGAGGACATCCCAGCCCTAGCATTTAAGGACAAGGAATCTGCCTACCATTGACAGGCTATCAGGACAACAGAGAACACTGGCTGACATTCCACCCTCATCGCCATCAAGGTAGAATACACTGAGAAATTAGAAACACCTTTTTAAACTTTTTATTGTTTCTTTGTGAATTTTATAACATGCACCCCAATTCCACTCATCTCCCTTCCCCTCTGTATCTGGCCCCTGTCTTTGTAATCGTCCCTCCAAAAGAAAAAAAAAAAAGCCAAAAACCAAACAAACCAACCCCAGAAAACCAAAACCAAATGAACAAAAACCCCCATCTCATCATGGAAGCTGCAGTGTGTCACATAGAAGTATAACCTTCTGTCCACACATCTTTACTTGCAAATGTTCATTGCAATGAGTCACTGGTCTGGTTCAAGGCCTCTGGCTTCTGCTACACTGTCAGTACTGGCTCCTCATCGAGACTCCTCTCAGATATCCTGTGTTGCCCTTTGTCACGGAGATCCTGCAGCTTTGGATCTTCAGGACAAGCCCCTTCATGAGCTCCAGCAGTCCACAGATGGTAGATGTTGGGGTGGGCCAGCTAATAGTCCTGGAGATCTGGGCCTGGGAGGTAGCTGAGTTGGTCAGCCTGCCAGTTTTCTGTGCCCAAGCCACCTGGGCCAGCTCTCCAGCACTGTGCTGGCTAGCTCACCCAATGCTGCGCCAGCATGGGGTGAGGCCAGCTCTCCCATGCTCACCCACACCCCCCTCCCCACCAGGGCCAGCTCTACTGTGCTTCCTAGGCAAGGTGCAGGGCCTGCTCTCCCGAGTGCTGCAGTAGCTGAGGGGTAGGGCCAACTGGGAACAACATTCTATTGCTGATGGGGGTCCTAGGAAATGGGGGAAGAAACCCTCTCTGAGGGATAAGCATACAGAGAAAACTGAAGAAGAGAAACTCATCAGAAGCCCAGCTCCCTCCCAGAATACTAGGTAAGAACAGGGGGATTTGTAGTGGTTAACCTCACTGTTACTATGGCAACAGTAACACAACCCTGCTGAAACCATCCTGGCAAGAGCAAAGAGAGACACTTGTATAGAGGAATTTTAATTCAGAACATGGCTGCTTTGGCAAGAGATCACATCCAAAGACTTTCTAGGTCTGTGTGATCCAGCTGGAATACAGACACACCTTTAATCCAGGAGACAGAGGCAAATAGATCTCTTGAGTTCTCGTCAGTGCTACTCAGGTATTCTGGTTGAGTGAGTGAGTTGAGAGGCAGTGTAATGATGTTAAGTTCATGGCAGTTCAGTTCATGGAATTCAGAGGCAGATTTACCAGGAGAGTTGTAAAGCTAGACACAGGGGAAGACAGAACCAGCCAGAGCGTAAGAAGGAGTCAGAAGATTAGCATAGATTGCCAAAGTTGGTATGAGGCCAAGCAGAGCAATTCAGTCAGAGGCCAAGAGAGAAGCCAGATTGAATCAGTCAACTAGGAGAGGAGTTTGAGCCAGAACAGCTGAGTTGAACCAGCCAACAAGAGTTCAGAAAGAACTAGAAAGGGTGAGTATATTCAGCAGTAAGCCTCAGAGGCTAAAATTCTAGGCCTAGATTAGAGTTTATGGAGACTAGAAGAGTCCAGGTCTAGGCCTAGTAGCCGAGGCAGTAAGCCTCAGAGACAACAAGCCAGGTGAATAAAAGTTACTTTTACCTATTGTGTCCCTCCCTCTGGCTATCACCTCATTGAAGCTGCAGACCCCAAGAAACTGTGATTTTCTTAAGAGTCTCACGCTAGAAGAAGATAAGGACTGGGGCTATAAAGCCTGCCAGAGAGGGAGATTGTCTTTCAGAAATACAAGTCAACAGTCTGACAACCTGTCACCACACCTGGCAAGAGAGACTGGAGCAGAGACAATGATGGACCCATGATGGGTGGGTTGTAGCTGTGTATTCCTTTTGTCGTCTATAATCTGCTCCTCTCTCATTATGGCTACATTGAGTAGAACTCCTTTTTCAGTTTTTTTTTTTTTTTTTTCTTGTTAAGGCTGCAGGGACTCTAACAACTTTGTACAAAATTTCATTAGTATCCTAGATAAAGAACCATTCTCATTTCAGGCATAAATCATATTTACATAAGTTTCTACTACCTTACTACTGAGTGAAATAAAAAATTACAAGGCTTACTATCAGCAAGAAGAAGGAACCCCATCAATAAATGAAGTAATTAACTGAACCAAATTCAGGGCCAGAGATACAGATAAGTGAAGAGCACTTGCATGAGATACCGGGTTCAATCTCTGTATCATAGAAAATAACCAACTAACCAACTAACTAACTAACTAACTAACTAAATAAATAAATAAATAAATAAACAAATAAAAGAACTAAATCTAGAGGTGACCCAAATATTGAGGGTATCAGGGTAACTTAAATTACTACGATCAGTATTTTAAATGCACTCTTGGAAAAAACTGGTAACATACATAAATAAATTCAGATTTCAGAAGGCATATGCTCTATAAGAAAGAACAGAACAAAAAGAATAGAAGCAAACACTGTAAAAAAATGAAAAACCTCCAACAACCTTGGAGGATCAATTCTAAGTCAAGGGAAAGGTAAGTCAGATGTGGAGGCAGACCAACAGAAGACATTCAAAATGAAACAAGAAGAAAAACCTGGAGCCTCCAAGCCCTGTGGGGCAATACTGACAATCTAAGACAAAGCATAGCAGAGCTCTTTTTAAGGGGGATAAACAAGTCTTTCAGAGCTAGGCATGCTGACACACGTCTATAAAGACTCTGAGGAGAAGCTGATAGTATCAGGAATTCAAGGCCATGCTGTCTCTAATATCAACCACTACCAATCCCCCCCCCCCAAATCCAATGTTTTATTAAACCATGGGACATGCTTCTCTATCAGAACTTCTCAATGCTTGCTTCCACTGAAACAGGAAGGCAGCCACAGCTGGTGTGCAAACGCGTGAACACAACTGTGCCTCCGTAAAACTTTACAAGGTTCAGCCCAGATTTGGCCCCTAAACCCTTCTTTCCTCAGTCAAGAAGCTTCTGCTCTACCAGAGTATATTAAAGTATCAAGTGAATATAATACAAAGTGCCTCATCATCTGCATCACATGAGAATTACAAGACAGAATTCAAATATATACTGTTACCTAAGTTACTACATAAGACTAAACACCGATATTGGTAATTAATAAATTAAAAAATTTCTGCTTGAAGATACTCCAAAATACTTTTTAAGAGTTAAGATTTCAAGAAACAAAAAATTCATTGGAATTAAAAAAATCTAATTTGAAAATCACAGCAAAAAAAGCCATATGCAGAAGAACTGCATATTCACATTTTATCCATTTTCATTCCGACCGTGAATTAAAAAATGATGAAGTATTTTAGTCAGTTTGAAATTCTGCACAACTTATACATTTTTTAAATGATCAAACTATTAAGAACTTGATTCCTATTCTTCCATAAAAATATGATGATTGTTTATATATTGAGATTATACTGTTATAGAGACTGACAAGCTCTAACGTTCCAAAGAAGGACCAGTGTGCTCTGTATGTGAGACACACTTACAGGGCAAAGTAGACTCCTGTGAGCATCTGCACCATGAAGCCAGACGAAATCGGTATCCTGCTGCTTAGGCCTTTGTATTTCCTTACATGTTGTCGGGGGTATCCACAGACACAGACTCTGGAAATAACCAAAAGAAACATGTTTGTTCAGTGCAGACACTTTTCTAATATTTATGAGCAACGATAAAAATAACAACCTAGTACCTATATAACAATATCCCAAACAGAACATTTGCCTGTAACACTTCCTGAATATGTTATACTGGGAAAAGATTGTAAAGCCAAAGGCAGGCCGTGTGTGCAGCTGGTGAATCACACACTCACTGGTTGATTTACTAATTTTGATCAATTCAATTATCAATAATTCTGGGGACATTACATGGAATTTATCATCAACAGATCTTTAATCTTTAATTTCTGATTATATTCTTTGTATAAACTGCAGGGTCAGAAAAATCACTATAACTCAGACTCAAGTTTCATGAAATATCTATAATAAATTTCTGACAGATAAAAAAATGTTAATGCTCCTGACAGATGTAGGAATGCACACCTTTAATCCTAGCACCTGGGAGGCAGAGGCAGGTAGATCTCTGTGAGTTCAAAGTCAGCCTGCTCTACATAGTGAGTTCCAGGACAGCCAGAGCTACACAGTGAGATCCTGTCTTGAGAAAAACCCAAACCAACCAAACACAAATCTCTTTTGGGCTGGACACATAGCTTGGTGGAGGAGTGCTTGCTTAGCACATATGAAACCCCGAGTTTCAGCCCCAGTGTGTGTGGAGGAGTGTCTATCTAAATGATGGAGGTTATAATAAATAGCTATATAGTATTTCTCATATAAAGTCATAGTTATTGTTGCTCTATAGAATTACACACCTATTTTCCTTCCTTGTGCTTACCTGTATCTCCTAAAATGTTTATTACCAACATAAACTTGGAGGACAAACAAGAAGTTTCTAATTTTAGTTCATTTGCCCTTAAATGGCTGCTTTTTCATTTTGTGTTGTTACTGATTCAGCCTCCACTTGACGCAGCATTAATCTTTTTCCCTTGTTCAAAATCCCTGCCTGGAGCTGTTGAGGGCTGAGTTAGTGGAGACTCATCACTAAGCCTGACAACTTGAGTTCAATCCCAGCATCGCACAAGGGGGAGAGAGAACTGCCTCCTGAGCGCCCATCTTCCACATGCCTACCATGGAAGAAGATATAAAAATTCCTTCTTTTTTTCAGACATTTTTATTTTTGTGTATGCGCGTCTCTGTGTGCATATGGACATGTATGTGTGGATGCCCCAGGAGACCAGAAAAGGGTTTTGGATCCTTTGGAACTAGAGTTACAGGTAGATGTGAGCCATCCTATGTGGGCACAAGAGCAATGAGCACTCTTTAATTGCTGAGCTATCTCTCCAGGCCACAAAAATATTTTCTTAAAAGGCCTTTAGTTCAAAGCATAAACATATGCTCATTTGACATTGAAAGAAACTCAAGACTGTTAGAACCAAGAACAAAAGGTAAGCAGGGAAACAGAAACAACAGCTGCATGTGAAATAAAACCAACTTTAATTCTGTGTAAAAACAAAAATGCGACACCAGACTCATTTTACAAGGGACACTGAGGGGCTTCCTGCCCTTAGTTTTCACCTTTACCACACAATACGCTAACCATGGAGAACACTGTGAAAAGAGGGATCCTCAGTTCATTCTCTTTGAACAAAGCCCACAAGAGACTGAGGACTGAGGAAAGAAACTAAGCACAGGGGCCCACAGGCTGGTGAGGGAGATCTGTGAGCGAAGCTCTTCAGTGAACCAGCTTCAGGGGTGGCAAGAGGAGACAAGGAACTTGGGAGTGTGGGGGTGGGGTGGTAGTACAGGGTCACAGGACCTTTCAGTAAAAGACTCTTTTACACGGAGCCTGAGAGTTCAGAAACACCTAGGAAACAGGGTCCGAGGCATGTCTCTGAGGTACTTTCAGAGAGGTTTAACAATGGGAGGAGAGAGCCACCCTGAATATGGGCAGCGCTGTACCATGGGCTGGGGTTGGGTCTGCTTCCTAACCGCAGAGGCAGTGGGGCAGGCGGCCCACAGCCAGAGCCACCCTCAGCACATGCCTTTCTCGTCTGTCAGCACCGACTGGACTTTCCAAGTGTGAGCTGGAATAAACTCTTCTTTGCTTACTTAAGTTGCTTTTGTCAGGATTTGGCCACAGCAATAAAAAAGTTAACCATTGGGGGGTGGAGCCTTGCCAGTCCACAGAGGAAGACAATGCAGCTAGTCCTGATGAGACCTGCTAGGGTCAGAGAGAAGGGGAGGAGTTCCTCCCCTATTAGTGGACTAAGAGAGGGACATGGGAGATGAGGGAGGGAGGGCAGGATCGCGAGGGAATGAGGGAGGGGGCCACAGCCAGGATACAAACTGAATAAATTGTAATAAATGATAATAAAAAAGAAAAAAAAAGTTAGCCATCTTGCCCTTCTTTTGCCTGAATAAATTACTCAAATATGAATCTCCACCTAACTTCTTTAACTCCGTAATGTCTCTTATTTCCTTGACCTTTAAAAAGTAAAAACCTTAGTTTTGTCTATGGTTTAAAAAATGTTAACCACAGAAAACTAGAGAATCTAGGAATATCAGAAAGGAAAATAAAGTTATTTTATAATGCTAGCAATCAAACTTTACCTCTATTTTTTAAAATACCAGAGCACTTTATTTTTATTTTTTTTTACTAGTTGAATAAATTTTATTCACTTTGTATCTCAGCTGTAGCCCCCTCCCTCATTCCCTTCCAATCCCACCCTTCCTCCCTCAACTCCTCCCATGCCCCTCCCCAAGTCCACTGATGCGGGAGGTCCTCCTCCCCTTCCCTCTATTTTTTTAAAGGAAGAAAAATGATGCCATGTTTCTCTTATTTTTTGGCACCAAACTAGAACAAACTAAACACAGATAAAAGGAAATACCCATCACATTCCACAAATTAAAAGGTTATGACTATGTCATGATTTTAAATGTAACATAACCCCTTCTAATTTACTATTCTCCCCAAACATTACTCAGATGGATATTCATCATCATGGTTTTTTGGTAGCTACTATTTTTAGGTCACCTTCTACGTGCTGGGTGAGATGAACTGTATATTGACTTATGTAATGTTTTAAATAAACAAACACACAAAACAAAAATAACTTGGGTTTGCAACAAACTAGCATCCTACATTCATATACTCCAATATGAGAAACATAGGAATTTTGATTTACCTTGAACAAATCTGACACAGTGATTGAAGAGAAACACTGGGCATATAGGTTAAGGCAGCATTATAACACAACAAAAGGAATGTCAACACTTCAAACCTGAAGACAAAGCAAAGGCATGTTATCAGATCTTATGCAACAGAACGAGAATTACACATTACAAACACAGTAAGGAAAACACAAAGGAAAAAGAAGTCTTTGCAAGTGTAGTCACACATCATAAAAATTCAATGCTCCAGATAATGCCTGGAGCAAAGTACAAGGACAAATCTGGATATGTCTCATTCTTTTATAACATGACTCAGTATCTACATGTGCTACATTTAACTCATTAACACTATCCACTATACCATACACTATACTGAAATAATTCTTAAACAACTCGGTGTCACAGGAGAAGAACCGGGTCTCCACAGTATACCTGTTCTGTGCTGTCAGCATCTCCCTTTGGGGATGGGGGCCACTGTACACAACTCTGGATAAGCCATGCTGGGACAGCGCACTCTCCGTCAGAGCCATAGACCCAATGCTGGAAGGCTAAGGAAAGAACGCTGTTCTGTTAAAAGTGACAGTTACATACACAAAGCAGGGAAAGTGTTCACTAGGGGCACCAGATAGCTTAGGAATATCCAGATTGCCTATCAAATTTCCACTCCAAGATTTAATACAATTTAAAAACTAAACCACAAATGGAAAGAAAAAAGTTTAATTTCTAAAATTCTACCATAAAGCACATAACAGAGATGGGCATACACAAAAATAAAAATGTCTGAAAAAAATAAGGTATTTTTATATCTTCTACTCCCCACTCCCCTGCCCACAGACCCACTAATTAAGGTGAGTCGTACCCATCATACAAAGATGTAAAAAAAAACAAAAACTTCCAATAAGGCTCTCATTATCAGATCTCAGTTCAATGCTTAGTGATTTGAATTTATTTAATTTTTGGAACAGTAAATAATCTGTGTGGCAAAAATCAGTCCCTTTTGAGGTACTAATAATTCACTTTTATGCACAGGTAACCACACCCTAACTTAGGGGGCTATTGGAGCTTAGGACCCAATAAGTTTACTTTGATGAAAAGCTACTTACTTCATGGTACACAGATGGTTTGGATAAAGATGGGATTGTGAAACTCAGTACTTTACTATGTCCCTGTTTGTCAACTATTTCCTACAAGAGTAAAAGAAAGTATCTTAAAATAATCACCTTTCACATATAACATTTAAAAAATAAACTTATTAGGACAATTGTCCCAGGGTTAATTTTTTTGAGACTACAATATTAATTACAACATCTCTCCCTTCCCTTTTTTCCATGTATGACAAACTTTTTAAGACCAGAATAAAAGGAATTTTAAAGTCAGTTAAAAATCTTTTACATTGGTAATCCATTATCAATAACCCATAAGGATCAGAAGTTAACGTGCACTGTTGCATTTTCTGAACAAAAGCCAAGCACAGCACTGTAGTTGAGCATGGAAAACAGCACCTACATTATAGTTCCATTGTTTTCAGGACGGCTGCGACACAGACAGCATAGTGATTGGTCTTCACCAGCGAGTCACATGCTCTAAGGCAATTAAACATGAGGTGTGTCTACAGAAGGACCACACCTTTCCTTTCCATCTTAAAGAACACAGACCATAAGTATCCGGAATGTCACCTCATAACTGATGCTCAAGCTGAGTCACACAAACTGTTAAATGGAAGGCACATACCCAGGAGTCAGTGGGGACTTCCAAGGGCTGACTAGGGAATTTCACAATAGGTCTTCTACTTTTTTGTGAAGGTAAACACACAATAGCTTATAGATAAACTCAAAGATATTAAGTTCAAAAATTTAGATATAATAGTAGTAGCTAAACATGGCAGCACACACATTTAATCCCAGCATTTGAAAAACAGGCAGGTCTCTGTGAGTTTGAGGCCAGCCTGTTCTACACAGCAAGCTCCAGGCCAGTCAGGGCTATGCTGTGAGACACCATCTTAAAAAAGATAAAATAAAACGCCACTGGTGGTAGTACTATTATTATCTCTATAAGAAAACTCAAATGCTCTGACTTTCATTCAACCCATAAAAACTTGTTTAGAGAACTATATGGGTGCCCCAATACCCGTAGCTTATTTTTTCTTTTCTTTTTTTAAATGAATGGTGCTTTTGCTAAACTGAAACGCAAATTTCCAAAGCAGTGCTTTGTTAATCTGCAAATACAAACCAGGTTATAGACCCCTAGAAGAAGGGCCTCGACGCAGCCGCTGCTGTGCACGCTTCTGCTGGCCGACACGGCGAGGTAGCACCACATGAGCTCCGGGAGGAACTGCAAAGTGAACCGCAGCAGCTGCTCCTCCCCGCTGCGGTAGAACTCAAAGAGCTGGTGACACACGGGCTCGAGCAACTGGAGGAAGATGACATGGCACATGTGAACTACAACATCACTGTATGAATCATACAAGGTTTCTCAGAATGCTTAAGTCTGAGATACACAGATGCTTTAATTTTCCTGAAGCAAAACCAGTCACTGCCCAGTTTTTCAGAAAGCTCTAAATTCTAGTGGCAGGACAGTATAACACATCAGAAAGACTCTACAGCTTTACAGCGAGTACTGTTACTCAACTCATGTTGCTCTGCTTCTCAGCTAGGCTCTAGCAAGTCTCTTCCTCAATGCCTTCTTAGTAAAGTAGAAGTCAGCATAAAAGGCTGTCGACAGGGCAGAAGAAACTGAAACAGGAGTCCTGGCCCAGGGAGGAGAGCTGTTAACACACCCAAACCCCTGGTAAGGCATGGTTATTGCTCCTGGATTTTATGCATAAGTTAGAATCATCTACAGCCTTTCCCTCTCCCACTATACTCCCAATCACATTGTTAGAGCTAACTAGATCTTTATTAAAGACTCTTAAAAATCGGAAAAGCATGTTACAGGCTCTCAACATCTCTCAAGTGTTACTTTAAGTCATACACTGTGATAAGCCCAAAGCATGATCAAATCCAGCAGGAGATTCACAGGTACTGTTTCTCAGGAGAACTTGAACAAACCAGAAATTTCATTAACAGACAGCAGACTAAATCAAGATAACAAGCAGATTTCTGTGACCAATAATTGCAGCAAAGAGAAACCAATGAAGAGTCTAAACTCTAGGTACACTAAATAAGTAAACTAAGTAATAGGTCAAACGCTTTTGGCTAATGTCCAACTAGCCTCTCCTAAAAACAGGGCTGGGAACATGGTTCCCATACAGGGGTGGGAAAGGACACACGGACAGGCACAAAACCAAACAAGCAGTCTGTTTATAAGGTGGTGGTGTACACTTTTAATCCGAGTACTCAAGGCAGAGACAGGAAGGTCTCTGAGTTTGAGGCCAGCCTGTCCTTCAGAGAGAGTTCCAGGATAGCCAGGGCTACACAGAGAAACCCTGTCTCGGAAAACCAACAAACAAAAAACCCAAACCAAAACAAATCAAAACAAAAAAAAAGGAAGTAAAGAAGGAAGGAAAGAAGGAAGGAAGAAAGGAAAACCATCTACCTTCCGAGAGCTACTCTTCCATCAGGTATATTTTCCATATCACAATGGTGGTTAGAAGGCAAAAGGTAAGACTGTTTCAAACAAAACAAAGGCCTCAAGGGACTCTGCAGTGTGCCCCAACACTCGAATTTCCAAACCCCCAAGAAGCTTTAAATGAATCAATTCAGGAAGCTTGGTAAGTTTAAGAAGCATTTGCAATTATGAACCTTGCTAGAAAATTCATTCAAGACACTCTGTAAGAACACATAATCAATTTTAATCAAAACACACTCAAATTTTTTAGAACCAGTTTCAAATCCCAAATTAAAAGGATTTTTGCTTAATGAAAGCAGAATTAAATGAAGACAGATTTAAAGAGAAGAAAAAAATCATGTTGCAAAGTGATTAAATAAAATTATGCATTTGAAGCCAATAAAGATAAATACCAACATCTGTTTGCTGCTTTACAGCTTGCAAAGGACTATTCATACAGAAACATGGTCGATTTCCACCACACTGTAAGTAGAACGATCTGGCATATTTGTCCTGTAAATGTACCATGATAGGCAGCACACACTCACAAGAGCCAGAAAGGAGACATCTTCTGACTCTTAGAAATGTCACAGAATGATAATATGAATTGTGAGAGATACAGGCACAGATAATTTAGTACATTTTAGGTATGCAACTAAACATGCTGGGTTGCTAATGACTCAGTTATATTTTGGAATACATTTCCTCACAGAAACATTGTCAAACATATTAGGTTATTAAAGAACTGTTAAGAAAAGCCAGTGCCACAAATATGTATGTTAAATGA
Source organism: Meriones unguiculatus (assembly GCF_030254825.1). Taxonomy (NCBI): domain Eukaryota; kingdom Metazoa; phylum Chordata; class Mammalia; order Rodentia; family Muridae; genus Meriones; species Meriones unguiculatus. The sequence continues at coordinate 17,242,793 of NC_083368.1, read as the reverse complement.
ATTTGTGTGTGTGTCCCTCTGTCACTTCCTTAGTCCCAACACACACTTTCCTCCTCAGCTTTACCGCTACCACTGTACATTCAGTTATCTCCTTACTTTCTATCTCATCTACTGGAACATGAATTCTGTGTTACAAGACCATGAGTTTCGTCTACTTTTTCTTGCCCATATTCCTTAGCAGCTTCTAATATACCATGTGCATTCACTAAATATTTATTAACTGAATAATGGAAAAATTCCATTAGTAAATCCAAATGATAAACTTGCCAGACTTCAAATACCAACAAAATCAATATCAACAAAATCAATGTCTGTTTCAAAATTGTTAAAAGACAGCATCAACTCTTTGGGAATATTTCCAAATTAAGACAAACTACTCTAAAAAGCAAACAAAAAGTAACAACACTGAAGTCAATTACACGGTTATGTTGCAGAAACACTTCTAGAAATACTTGAAAGACTAAGTTATAATTTAAGCACACAGCGTACAGTGTCTCACCCACATTAATAAGAATCAAAGCAAAACCAGCTTAGAGCGCCCTGCAGCAGTGCTTCCAAGGAGCACAGGCCACGGAGCACCCTCACACTGTTCCCAGTGCCTAGCAACGCAAACAGAGATGTGCCATTGTCACAGCAGCCAGGGGGATGGTAACCAGGCGCACCGAGCACCCTGCAGTCGGGTTGGATGGTACCTCACGTACACTGAGAACAGTGTGCAAGGTGGAGCAGGTGAGCCTGTTAATTACCTTGAGGGAATCACAACTGTGAAAAGGAAAAGTTCTTGGTTTTTGACCTGTTAAGAGCTTTATTCCTTAAAGTTAAACAGGAATGCTCTAAACTGAAACAGCAAAATAAATTGGTCCTATGAACGCTTCCCACAGCAGCCTGCTCAAAACACGACAGACAGAAACGTATTTTAAGCAGTTTAAAATATTAACGAGTAAATGATAAGATTTAATTTTTTTAAAAATGTACATAAGCTACATTTGCTTTATTTGGTGAAGTAATTCTAAATCAAACAGAGAATGTTTAAAAATGTTTCACCTTTTTCTTTTGTAAAGTCAGAGTGAGGCTACGCAACCCAGGTCTTGAATTCACAATACCTCCACCTCAGCCTCACAGGTGCTGAGACAGTAGCCTAGGTCACCACTTCCAGATTGCATCCAGAAATTTCTAAAAAGCAAACCCTTAGCTGCCTGTCGCTTATTGTGTAGGGCTGTGGCTTCCTGGCCTTTCTCCTGTCCACTTTAGCCTGCCTATCGCTGTCCTTGTTCTGCTCATGTTTGGCAGTCATGACGGTGAGCCTTATGGGTGTATCTTCGATATCACTACGAGACACAGCCTCGCAGCAAATTCTTGATCCTCTGGCCCCTCTTCTGCAGTGTTCCCTGAACCCTAGGTTCAGAGTGTTTTATAGGGGTAGCCACTAGGCCTGTGAGCCACAACTCTGTATTTTGATTGGTTGAGGTTTTCTGATAGTTCTTTCCAAGAAAGAACACACAAATTGGTTATTCAACACCAAACATTCAGTCCCCAAAACACACATACAAGTGACATTATAAAGACTGGGCAGGTTGTACTTATGTATTTAGAGAAAAATATATATGCACATACGTATACAGATAGGTAAGAAACAATAATCAATAAAAAAGAGGCTACAAGTTTTTTTTTTTTTGAGGCTACAAGTTTTAAAAAGAGCAAGGAAGTATATATGGGAAGGTTTGTAGGGACAAAGAAGAAAGATAAATGATGTAATCATAATCTCGAAAAGAAAAGAAATGGAAATTTATTGAAAGCAAAACCCTTCGAGAAAATGGGCTATGCAAGTATGGTGGCACACACCTGTAGCCCAAGCTCACTGGAAGCTGTGGACTGTTTGTCAAGGAAGCCTCGGCAACATGAGACCCCAAGAAAGAAGAGGAAAGAAGGCTGGTGAAGAGAAGACAAGGTAAACAAAACTGTTTGATGAAGCTATTCCGGATGAAGTCTGATGACTTGTCAGGAAAATCCTAAACCTGTTAGCATCTCATTTACACTGCATTCCACAGCATAACAAGTAGGATCTGGGCTGGTCTATACTCCTCCAACACAAATTAATTACTCAAATAACAAAATCTCCTGCTTTGTACAGTCTTGCCACAAAGGCCCATGGATCCATGCAGGATGGGACTCTGCAGTATGAATAGAATAAATAGAACTGAATAAAGATATTAATGGTGGCCAGCAATACCAATGCTCTGGAAGCAGATGGATCTCCACGAATTTGGGGCCAGCCTAGTCTACATAATGAGTTCCAGGACAGCCAAGGCTACAAAGTGAGGAGAGAGAAAAGAGACATATACAGAGAGACAGAGAAAGACAGAGGCACAGAAGACTGAGAGATGCAGACACACACACACACACACACACACACACACACACACACACACACGGAGAGAGACTGAGGTTGATTTTAAACCTATCATATCCTTTCCTAAGCTCAAAAACGAAAGGAATTATGCAACTCATCTCCTTTCCATCTACCTCAGTACTTTGTCTCTCTCTAGTCCCAGAGGAAAGGCATTGGCAAGGCCAAACTATACCATTCAATAAATGCCTTGCATTTCCTCGGTCTCCCTATACTTTCCTGCTAGTATCTGTTGTATTTGTCACAGAAAATCTGTATTTGTCCATGGTCTGTTTTTCATTGTTGCTGTTGCTATGAGACCTGGTAATTTATAAAGAATGCATTCCTTCACTGCTCTGCAGACTGGGCAGTCTAAGACCAAGAGTCTCCTTTCTGCATCACCTCCAACAGAAGACAAAAGGGCAGGAAAGCTAAGGAGGCCGACTCACCTTGAGAACAGCACCAACCCTATAACTGTCCCAGTCTTTCCTCCCACTCTTTACCCTGGGAACTGAGCCCACGACCTAGTATATACTAGGCAAAAACTCTCCCAGTATATACTAGGCAAAAACTTAACCGTATCCCAGCCTCATTTCTTAATATTTTTTATAATGGGAAGGAAGTTTCCAGATGATTTTTAGAAGGAACAAACATGCAAACCACAGCATCAAGAGTCAGTTAGCCATGGCTGCTTAGTCTCTTCCACTTCTCTCTCAGGATTAATATCTCACACCACCGGTTTTTGAGCCCCGAATGTTAACCACAATAATGACTCATAGCAGGTACATAAATATTTGCTGAATAAAAAAATTAATTGCAGTAACCTAGACCTTTCAAGGCTATGGAGAGTCAGAAACACACAGAGAGGAGAATGCCAAGAAAGATGGATTTGAGGATATAGAAGGATTCTAGTTTTTGTTCTGGAGAAGGGTGTACTAAAATTCATTTTACTATTTTGCAGTGCTCTGCAAACATACATATTTTCTTACCTTACATAAGTATGTTATATTTCATAATCAAATAAAAACAATCAAGTGAATACTATTAATGCACACTGTAAAGTACTTACCTCACTTTGTGGTTCCTGGATAACTTTATAGAGAGATGAAACTAAAGAACTCTTGTCTTTCAAATTTGTGGCATAATTTGGCAAAGATGTTTCTGGGAGTGTCTAAACAAATTAAAAAACAGTTTTTTTATTTTTACGAAATTCTAAAGCAGAAAAATTCAAAAGAAGAAAATATGTATTGGTCATTTAACTCAGACTAGAGGAGAGAGAGGGAGACTGAGAAAGAGTGTTTAGGTGACATGGAGTTTCTAAAAATCCATGCTGGCATTTGATGCAACCTTATAAATATATCAAAAGAACAAGAACAAAAGTAAATAAAATCAAACCAATCCTGAATTCTTACTTAAGACAGTGAATTTTATGTGATGTGAATTATAACTCAACAACAACACATTTTTTAAAAACATGTTTTATTGTCTTCTTACTCACAGGGTAAATCACCATCAGAGCTTCACGGTTGGGACTAGGGCAATGGCTCAGCACATAAAGCACTTGTTGCACAAATGTGAAGACCAGAATCAGGATCCCCAGAACCCACTTAGAAGCCAAGCAGCCTCATGCTGCCTGCAATCCCTGGGCTCTACAGATAGAGATGGGGCATCTCCAGGGAAAGCTAGCTTGCTAGACTGGCCAAATTGTGGGCACTGTTCAACTGAGAAACCCTGCCCAGGAAGTTAAGTGCAAAGAACATACTCAGCATCAACTGTGGACCTTCACATGCACTCGCACATGTGGAAGAGAATCCACACATCCCAACACCCATACACACGTGCATGCAGTACACACACAAAACATGAAAATGAAGAACCTTCATCTTTAATTACAGTTTTAGATTGTAAACAATCTAAACCCACATGTAAACAATCTGACCCACATGTAAAGATAAAGCTCTATCTTTGAAGTGTCAGGAGTGATCTCCTTAGGCTTACTGATCTTGCTTCTTGTTACATGAAGACCTGATAAGGTCTAACCTGCACACCACAGGTCCCCTGATCCAAATATTCCTGAGTTCCAGTGATAAGTCTACACTGTGTTTGGGCAGAAGACCTACAGTCCCCAGAACTGGAGAATTCATAACTGTACTATCACAAATTCATTTTCCTAATTCTACCTAAAATACAGTCAACCAATCACAGTCTGCTAGCATACCTTTCCAGACAGGGACCTTACAGACCAGAGACAAGGATGAAAAGAGAGACTCTCTTTTCATATAATTGTGGATGAAAAAGCAAGAGAAAAATGGAAAACTTATTGTAATAATAAAAATTTATCTTTCAGAGCATATATCACTAGCAGTATTTGTCTTCCAAGCCATTGATCCCATTCAAATTCCTCCCTTCACTCTCTCCCACCCTCCCTCCATCAGTATACATAACACCTCCAGATATTCCTAACAGTTATTCTAAGACATGCACTGTGTCTCACATATCCAAGTATTTCATGATTTAACATCAACTGCGGCTAGAATACATGGCTTTATACATGTAGAAGTATGCAGAGAAAATTAAGCTGTGTCATTTTTTTTTTTTTTTTTTTTTTTTGCAGCAGGGTTATTTGATTCGTTTTTACTTTACTTTTTCCTTGAGGGAAAGAGCTGTCTTCTCCCCCTCGCCATCCCCATTACTCAGCACAGAGCCTCATATTCCGAGTGACAGACTAAGAAATGAAACTAGCATTGTCTGTACTTGGGAAGATTCTTTAAAAACAGGTCATATTTTGCCTGAAGACATGTAAGTAAATAGGTTTTTCTAATTTAATAAGAGTTTTGTTTACAGCATGGCAAGTTAATGTGAACCACTTGGGAACCTTCCACCATTCTCCAGAACAATAGCAGCAATTGCCACCACAACAAAAGCAGTTTCACCGCACTGCTACATAAGGCAGAGATTAGGGCAGTCTTCAATATTTCAATAGTAACAAAAGACCTTCAGGCAACATTCCATTTCTATCATATAATCAAGAGAAGCCTAACACTGGAAAAATTTATATTAAAGGGAGTGATAATCAAATAAGTCTCAGCTTTCTAATCTCCTAAATAAAATAAGCCTAAAGATATGTATAAAGCATACTAGATAGTCTATATGGACGTATACATTTTCTGTGAAATTAGCTAAAGGCTTCTAGCATTCCCCTTTCCCATACCCCCCTCTTCTACCCTGCCCTCCCACCCTCACCTCCATTTAATTCTAACACTAAATGCCTTGACACGTCTTACGGAAACCGACTACCACAGAGGTTTCCTAAAATATACATACATATAAAAAACGAGTTACCGTATATCGGGAGACAATGATACCCCTAGAGACCTATCAAAGAAAAAGCCCAGTACAGGGTATGGGCTACCTCTTTTTGAGTTGTTATTCAGTAGAGTCTCATAAACACCCTCCCTCCAAATTCTAGGGTTGTTTTTTGTTTGTTCCTTTGTTTTTGCCATTGTTCTTGGTGACCCTCCAGAACTTGGGGTAAAACCCTACGGCTAAAGATAACACATATCTGACATGGAAAAATTAAGCTGGTACCACCCTAGAAGCTTCTTCTTTACCAACTAGCTTTCACAGTGATGGAAGGTTCTATGCATCCTACCAGGGCGAGATGTCATCAATAGTGTTATTTGTGAATGTTATAAGCTATAATAATGACTAGAAGAGCCAGAGGGAGTAGATGTCTGGAATGAAACAGTATTTGTCAGACACGACAGCTCAGTTGCACACATGAACTCACAGCATTGAGACTGCACAAGATTGGCACAAGATCAAGCAGCCTAAGTCCCAGCCGAGACAGGGGAGGGTTCATGAAGTCCACCTCTATCTGAGGTGCTCTTAGCAACTGATGACTGCTGGGGTGTGAGGAGGTCAATTTTCTTCAGGAATGCAGGCCTGAGGGGTTACCTATACTCCAGTAGATGGTCACACAGCCATGCACACATAGGCGGCAATACATTGAGCCAGTGGAATTTTTTTTTTTTTATGTTTTTTAAAAAAATGGGAGAGAAAAGTGAGGGGGAAGGTTAGGAAAGGAATTAAAAGGAAAAGGGTAGAATGGTTTGATCAAAACACATATGTATATATGAATATTAAATAAAATATTTTTAAAAGAGAAAAAGAAATAGCCAGAGACAAAAGAACATCTCTTTTCTGAAACCTCAAAGTCTGTAAAGTGTCCTGGGGCTGCTGCTGCAAAATGAGAAAAAAATGCCTCTAACATCAGTGAGATAGCTATCATCCTCAGCTCAAAATGCCATCACTATCTCACGGTAGTGATGTACGGAAAATCACCTTTCTATAGAAAAGAAGGGTATAACTATTGTGCTCATAGTGCTTTATGCTTTGGGTAGGAGACAGGAGAGACGGCTCAGCATTAAGAGCACTGGCTGGTCTTCCAGAGGACCGGGGATCAATTCCTAGCCTCAGCACCTATATCGGGGTTCACAGCTATGTGTAACCCCAGTCCCAGGGATCCCACTTCCTCTTTTGGTCTTTGCACACGGTACACAGACATGCAGACAGATGAAACATCCATATGCATAAAATGAAAATATAAAAAGTAAAACAAAACAAATGGTGCTTTGAAAAACTGATCTTAAAGACCAGATGAACTCAAGTACTGTTGGCTTTCTCAATCACCAGCTAAGGTTTCGCATGTTACAAAAGGAAGAAATGGAGACAAAAATAAAAAATCATGTTGAAATTATTCTTGGCAATTTAAGAAAACAGATGCTTCATACTAAAGTTCCATTTGGCAGATGGCATTTAAAATGTAAGGAGGTGATATGGATTGGGTGGAAGAGAATTAATGAAGATGGGCAGATGGGTGAAGAATCAATAAACAGAAAAACCCCATTCAACAACTTCACACATTAAAATAAAATTTTGAGCCACATATTGAGGTTCAGTGAATATCAGAAAATTGAAAAAATTAAGGGTCTGGAATCTGTTAGACAATATACGCACAGCATTAAGAAAAACACGAAGCAATCTGAACTTGTTTTTACAAATAAGTCATTGAAAATATTAACTACTCATGAAACGAGTTTAATCACCTTGTTAATCTATTAAAATACTATTAATAATTAGCTCATTCAGAGACTAAATGCCTTTCTAAAAGGATTTTTTTTTAATTTTTAAAACTTTCCCATTTATATATATTTATTTACTTATTTTAGTGTGTGTATATGTGTAGGTCAGAAAACAACTTGGTCCTCTCTGTGGGTTCCAGGGATCGAACTCAGGTCATTAGACTTGGTAGCAAGTACGTTTACCCCTACCCTCACCCAAGCCCTAACTATCTCTCCAGCCACTAAAAAAACTTTTACATCTGTTTATATTGCGTGTAAATTTTTAGATAAAACTTTACAGGAAGCAAACTGCATTGTCTCTGAGTTTCAGAGGCTATTGAGTCAGACTGTGAAAGTAGGAGCTCACACTGTGACCAGGACACACGGAGCTAAGGTCACCTCTACAGATGACCTACTTCAACCTTTCTGATGCTGTTGATTGAGCCGTAATGATCCACTCAGTAAAACTATCTACTAGAACTGGGATCCAATCAACAGGTTGCTAACTCTCAGCCCACTCAAGTCAATTACAATAACGCTGCCATAGTTGTGCTACTTAAAAAAATAAAAAATAAAAACAAGCAAACAAGCAGGGTTTTTAAAAATAAACAAAAACCAGGGGGAGGGGGCTAGGGAGATAGCTCAGCCGTTAAGAACACTTGCTTTTCTTCTTAAGAACCACAGTTCTATCCCCAGAATCCATTGCTGGCTCACAACCATTTCTAAGGCATCAGATGCCTTTTTTTTTTTTTTAAAGTGCATGTGTATACATGTGTGTGCATGCAACACACACATGAAAATTAAAAATCTAAACATATTTTCTTTCTTAGGTTTCTTAACATGAAGTCTTACACCATAGACTGAAATGGTAGTCTCATTCCAAGAGCTCTCAGCATGTTTATTCCTAAGCATTCTTCTACCTTGTGTTACATGGCTCACTGCTGATAATCTTGCTTTCTTGTCAACACACATTAACAGACGGGGAATGCCCACCAAAATAAGCAAGAGATAGGAAATTCCTTTCCTTGAATTGGTAATAATATAAATTTGAAGGCAAATTAAACATCACAAAAACAAATTCATTGGAATTTTGGTAAATTTAATTTGAGCAGGGAGAAACTAAAATTACTTTTTGTTTCATGTAGCCTATGATTCCTTCACCCATTTCTCCCAATGGAAAAGTTTCCTTATCTTTGCATTAAATTTTTTACATTTCACAAAATGTTGCTATGCCATAGCAATGTGCCTTACTGACAAAGCATTACTTAGATGAAACTTTTATGTTTTCATACTCTTAATTTCTTTTAGTGAAAGACTGTATTTAGAAAAGAAGACCTAGGTGCTTGCCACCCTGCTGTGTGAGAGGGGGCCAGTACAGGTCCTCTGGGAGCAGCACCAGGAAATGTACATATGCATGTATGTATCTGATACATCTCTAGAAACCATGCTTCACACTCAAGTCTTCCAACTCTGGTCTAACTCCACTCCATGATTTCCTATCAAAAATCCCAATTCCAGGCTTGTGATGCCTTTCCCAGAGAGAAATTGAATTCCTACATCCTTAATATATGTATTTATTTACTCAACAGCACTAACCTACCAACGCAGCCTTTCCAGCTGGCTTTACATCCCTTCTTACTAACCAGATAACGACTCTGTTCCCTCAGACACTGGGACACACTACTGCCAACACTGCTGCCCTGCCCGCTCTGTCCTCTCTACTGTGTCTCCTAGGTATCTGGGCTCTAGGCAAGAATGGGAAAGAATTAGCAGATAGGCATTGTCTTAGTGTTTCTATAGCTGTGAAAACACACCATGACCTTAGTAAGTTGGGGAGGTGTGGTGGCTTGAATAGAAATGGCCCCCTAGACTCATGTGTTTGAATGTGTGGCCATAGTTCGTGGCACTATTAGGAAGTGTGGCCTTATTGGAAGAAGTCTGGGCTTGTTAGAGAAAGTATGCCACTGCAGAGGTGGGGCTTTGAGGTCTTCAGAATTCAAGCTATGCCTAGAGTGAAACATATCCACTCTCCTCCTTGCTGACTGTGGATCAAGATAGAGAACTCTCAGAACTTCTCCAGCACCATGTCTTCCTGGACACTGCCATGCTTCCCACTATGTTGGTAATGGACTAAACCTCTGAAACTGTAAGCCAACCCCAAATTAAATGTTTTCCTTTATAAGAGTCGCTTGGTCTTCGTGTCTCTTCATATCAATAAAACCCAAACTAAGACATAAAGGGTTTATTTGACTTATACTTTCATATGGCTGTTTATGAACCAGAGGCAGGAGCTGATGCAGAGGTCATGGAAGAGTAGTCCTTCCTGGCTTGCTCTACATGGCTTGCTCAGCCTGCTTTCTTATAGATCCTAGGCCCACCAGCCCAGGGACTGTACCACCCACAATGGGCTGGGCCCTCCCTATCAATCACTAATTAAAATGCTCTATAGGCTGGCCCCAAGCCCAATCTCTTTTGGTTTTGTTTGGTTTTTGTTTTTCAAGACAGGGTTTCTCTGCATAGCCATGGGTGGGTGTCTTGGAGCTCACTCTGAAGACCAGGCTTGCCTCAATTTGCCTATGTCTGCCTCCTGAGTGCTGGGATTAAAGGTGTGAGCCACCATGCCTGGCTCCACAGCCCAATTTATTGGAGGTATTTTCAATTGAGGTTTCCTTCTCTCAGATGACTACAGTTCCTGTCAAACTGACATAAAGTCTAACCAGCACAGACATCATGATATTTAACCATTTATCGTAATCATTGACCTTCCCCCAAGGCCAATATTTAACATGTCTTCTTTGTACACTCCATCTTAAGGAATCAGTAACTGGCTATGTTGGCCTTTCAACATTTGACATGAGAATGACCTACAAGAAATGGTTTTCAACTGTTAAATCAGAAAAGTTTCATCAACGGCCCTCACTCCATATCATGACAATGTAGAGCAAAATATATTATAAATACCTTTGAAGCAGAAGAAAAGCTTAAAAACTTTGATCATTTACAAAACACAAGAGGGAAGCACATATAAAATTTAATTCAAATATTAAAATTTTTAAAAAGTGCTATATTGTGTACTTTTATAGCATTCCACACTGCTTTATGATGAATTAGGAAATTCAAAGAGGGCTACTCAATTTGTAAGTAAGAAAGCCTGTCCAGCATTCACAAGAATTAGATGACAGAGCAGATAAAGCCAGCAGGTCAACAGGAGCAGAACTGCAGCTCCTTCTTTGAGTGACTGTTGTATTCTTACTCACTGAGAAGCTCTGTCTAAAACAGATCATCCAAACATTGTCACTTGAAATGTGTCAGGAAGAAAGATACATGCTTCTCTTGCCTGGAGCGTCAGACCAAGAGATTGAAAATATTACAAATCTACACTAACATTAGTTTTCAAGACAGCAGGAGCCTGAGTCCACTTTCAAGTCCAGACTAGACATAAAGCTCATTACACACAGCCCTGCTTTGTTCTGAGCCTATCAAAACACGGCTTCATTTAAATTTCGCCTAAAATGCCTTCCCTCCAGATGCTATCCAAACTTTATCTCTTCCTTTGTTTGAGGATACCACTGTTGAACTGTTGGACTATCTCCTTCCCTGTAGCAAGCCAAGAAGCTTGGAGTTATAAGATTGAAAATCTGTCCCAGTGTCTGGGGCTCATTAGCACAGACAAAAACCAACATGACATTTCCTGCCCAATCTCTTCACATCTGTGGTTTAGGATCATGAAGTGTCAAGGACAGGACTCAAAGGAACTAGCTGGTTTAAGGAATATAGTGTCAGCTACCACAGAGAAGACTCCACGGGGCCACACAACCTAAGCTTTATTTTCTTCACCAGCTTTATTTTTTTCACCAGCAAGTCAAGGATTACACTCTCCTGGCACAGCTCCTAGGCCAGCCATCTAGACAGAGGTCCTTTGGTGAAGACTAAGTAGATAGCTTGCTGCCCTCTGCTTTCTGTCAGTCATGCCCGGTTCCACTATTTCCCACCCCATTTCTGACAATGGCTCACTGATGATCACTGGAGGGTGACATCAACATTCATGACCACAGCAATGTCACATGGAAGGAAGAGAATAAACAGATGAATGAGCTCTTTGAGCCACTTGGGGAAAATGAATTAATCTCCCACAAAAGATTACTGTGCATAAATAGCTCCCTACTACGATACAGGCCAACATTCTTTTTCCACAATGATTTAGCATGTTAGTCACATAAAATGTAAAAGCCCACTAGAACTTAAATACAGACAAACTGTTTTGAAAACATCACTGTATTAGAAGAGTCGCCATTACCTTAAACTCTGACAGCCACTCCTCCACAGCCCCTATCTCTGAGGTGAACATCTTTCCACATTTGTTCCACACCTTTAACCTGAAAATGGACACAGAAAAGTGTGAAATAGTTGAATTAATTTATAGAGGTGTTCCTATAGTTAGTTACTCCTTAATTGGGAAATTAGTTGCAAACATTAGTGCATTCATTAAAAAACCAATGTCCACAAGCAAACCTTGATGCAAGATTCTAACAAAAATATAAATATCATAAAATAATACAACTGCCTCTACAATTTTCATTCAGCTTTCAGGAATGCAGTCGTAAAACATTCAAAAACTCTTTTAAGTACATAATTTCAAAAAAGCATCTTAAAATTGTGAAAAAGACTAGAAAATAAATTATGAAAACAGATCTACCCACAAGTGACTTTACAGAAAACATTAAATTGCTTTGCATATATTTTACTAACTAAGCAAGCCATTTGCACTCTGTCTGTCTCTCTTTCTCTCCCCTCCCTCCTTCCAATCTTCCCTCTTATATAAAGAAAATGTGAAAAGGAATTCCAGAGAATGGGAGGGGCTTTGGAGGAGGAACATCCCCCCTTTGGGGGCGGCACTTCTTTGGATAGTTTAGTATCTAGAAAAAAAAATTTTTTACAGACAAGTGACAATATCCAAGATAAGGCTATCCAAGAATGGTTACTCAGAAGGCTGACTTTACCTAAGCATAAATACGATGCATACAGTGAAATGCATACAGTGAAAGAAAATGCAAAAAATCTCATACAAAACCTTCGTTAAGGTACAATATCCTTTTCTTCCTTCATCCATCTATCTGTAAAGTAGACTTAGACATGTTTCCTGAGGGAAAACAGTCTATTCAAACTCTGAGTTGCCTGAGTCTGGCACACATCTGACTTAGAGTAGGTTCTAATCAGTAACGTAAATGTAGCAGAAAGTGAAGCTGGACTGTTAGAGGCTGAGTTCCGGTTCCACTGCTTACTTGTTGCATGACTTTGGCAAGACGTTTGCCTCACTTCTGAAGAAATGATAACCACACACCCCATTCAAAGGGATTGTTCTGAGGATTAAATTTTACAATGCAAATAAAAACACTTATTACTTTTACTCAGTAATAAAGAATACCACAAACTCACAGAACCTCTGCTCTGCCATCTATCAAAGTCTACAGACAAATCTAAATGAAAAACACAGGTTCTTGCCAACAAATATATTAATTCACAGTAACTTGAGTGATAGATATCTTAGTTTTTTAATAAAAAAAAGAAGATCACTATCCTTGGATCAAGTCAAGGCTATCAGAAAAAAATTTTTTTTACTGTGTTGTTGATTTCATAGAATTAATTGTCTTGATAAATGGGGTTTTGAAATAATGTTCAAATATTACCCAAAGCATTGCTGCATCAGGTATAGCCTTTAGAATTCAATAAAGGAAAAAAATTTGCATCTTCAGCTCTCAGTATTGGGAAGACTCTCCTTTAAAGCAGATGGGTTACTTTTATATTGATTCCTGTAAATTGTAACTGATTATCTTGATTCTAATAAGGTTGATAGTAGAGTTTTTGTGCCAACTCTGTCTACCAAAAAGACAAGTTAAACTTTATCTGTTGCTTCAGTATACATTTTTTTTTGTGTGTTGTTGCTGGGATGTTTTGTTTTTGTTTTGTCTTGGATGGTTGGTTGGTTGGCTACTTGTTTTTTAGACAGGGTCTCATTACATAACCCAGCTGCACACTCTTCCTGTTTGAGCAGGGCTGGAATTACAGGCACGTGTTAAGCCACAGGCTCAGCTACTTTACATTCTTGTTTTCTTCCCACCTCTACCCTCTACCTACTGACATTACATATCCTTTAAGTATATATTTGTGAAACAAAGCAAATATGCACTTTCTTTTTCTATTCTACTGCTTAAAAAATGACAAAAAGTTATTGCAAATAGGCCATAATGCATCCATTATAAATAATGGGTGGTAAAATTTTTTTCATAAAAATTCAAAACAAGTGAATTTAAAATTAAGACTACTTTTTACACTATTAAGAATCAATAGGATGTGTAAAAGGCATAGAATAGTCAAAGCTGTCTTGAAGACCTGGACTTCCAGACAGCAGAGTTTATTAACAAACTCTACAGCTAAATCAACATGGTATGTTTAGAGGGATGGAAAAATATGCCAACAGACCAGAGCTGAGCAGGTCAGAAACGGACCTACAAATACACAGATATCACAGAATATGTGAAGACTACAGAATATGTGGTCTCAATTCTCTCTCTCTCTCTCTCTCTCTCTCTCTCTCACACACACACACACACACACACACAAACACAAAATATAACTAGAATGAAACAGATAATACCACATGTGGCACTTTGAATAAGATGTCCCCCATACATTTCTGGCATTTGAACACTTGTCTCCAGTTGGTAATTGGGGAGGACCAGGGGGAGGACTAAGAGGCGTGGCGTTGCTGAAGGAAGTAAATCACAGGGAGGAAAGCTTGGAAGTTTCAAAAGATTCCTGCCATTTTAAGTTAACCGTCTCTGCTTCCTGTTTGTGGGTTGAGATGTGAGCTCTCAGCTGCTGCTCCAGCTCCACGACTGCCTGCCTGCTGCCATGTTCCCCACCAAGATGGTGAGCCCCAAATAACCTTTTATCTTCTGTAAAGCTTTTTTCCTTTTGCGGTTTATTTTTTTCATTTATGTCTTGCTATGTAGCTCAGACTGGATTTGAATTCATTACACAACCCATACCGGCATCAAACTCTTAGCTACTCTCTTGCCTCAGTTTTCCAAGTACTGAGATTACAGGTGTGCACCACAACACTCTGAACCCACAATAGTTTTAAATTATGAAGTCAATTCAGTTCCTGGTGGATACTATGTTAAGAAATAAGTCATGTATACAAAAGCAAATAAGCCAACCTCAAAAGCAGATCAGAATAGAATGACAATGACTGAGCAGTTGGGGGTGTGGGGAGAAGATGTTAGATAAGGTGAATATATTCTAGCTTTCTAATGTGCACATATGAAAACTGCCAAGAGAATAGTGCTTAAAAGTTCTTACCATGAGGAAGGGGGCTACAGATTGGATACAAAGTAAATAAACTGTAACTAATATAAAAAAATAAAAATTTAATTTAAAAAAGAGAGGAAATAAAGTTTTCACCATACATACAAAAACAAGTATGTGAAGTGATGGAAGGAGTAATCTGTTTGATTTAATCACTTTATAATGTGGACATATCAAAGCATTATGTAGGCCAAGCTTGTCATACCAGCACTTGGGAGGCAGAGATAGGAAAATTCAAAGCTAGCCTGGGTTGAATAGTGAACCCAAAGCAATCTTGGGCTACATAGCAAGACCTTTCATCAAAAGTAAAAACAAACAAATGAACGAACAAACAAAAATCAGAAACATGGTTACATGATAAACATAGATGTCTTTTTTTGAGATGAAGTCTGGCTGAGGCTGACCTCACAGTCAGACTCCTGCTGCCTCTGCCTCCTGAGTGCAACATACATAGTGTTTACTTGTCAATTACAGCCTAGTAAAGCTTTGAAGAAACCAAATCCAAAGTTTTTTTTTTTTAAATCCTTTCAAGGTGATTTTTAAAAACTTTTAGAAATTTTCTGAGATTATAATCACAGCATTTCTTCTTTCATTTTCCTCTCTCCACTGCTCTTCAAGTTCAGGGCCTCCTTCCTCAGTTGTTATTGTACGTGTATGTGCACATGGCACACAGATACACTCCTAAATGTACCCTGACTATAGTCTGTTTATGTTACTTGTATGTATGTTTTCAAAGCTCACCATTTTGCACGACAACCAACTGATGTGCTCTTCCCTTGGGAGGACCATCTCTGCGGTTTCTAGCTTTCTTTGGTGGCCTACAGTCCTTTGTAAGGTTGAGGCCTCATGGGCTTTTCCCTGACCCTTTGGCATGTCCATTGGGGTCAGCCTTGTTCAGCTCACATTTGGGCAGTCATGTTGGTAAGACTTTATGGGTCTTTATGACTTCTGACATTTTTAGGAGACACAGTCTCACAGCAAACTCCCTGATCTTCTAGCTCTTATAATCTTTCCACCTCTTCTACAATGTTCCCTGAGCCTTCGGTGTGGGAGTGTCTTGTGCATGTATCCATTGGGACTGGGACCCATAACTCTGCATTTTGATTGCTTGTGGTTTTCTGCTGTGGTCTCCATCTTGTTGCAAAGAGAAGTTTCCTTGATGAGGGGTGAATACCATACTTATCTGTGAGTATAAGGACAAATATTTATAGAATGTTGTCAGTCATTATGCTGGTTTAGTAAAGTGGTACTTGTAGATTTTCCTCTAATATCCATGGTTTCACTTAGTAGTTAGCTAAGGTTTCAGTACTAGGTGTGATTTCTGGTTTGTTGAGGGAGTCTTAGAAACAAGTAGAATACTGCTGGTTACTGCCAAGGTATGTGTGCCACCACTGCACCTTAGGTTATCATGCCATGCTGGTTGCTATGGCTCATAGGTGTTACAGCTGGGTAGGACTATTGGTTGGCTCCCTCATTTAGAAGCTTAGATGGTACCTACTGGTTCCTTGAAAGCTAGTCTTCAGGAAGGAAGTATCCAAGTCAGTTCCAGGTCAGGGTCTCTGGGCCCTGTTTCTGAAGTTCATGGTGTCTTCAGCAATAGGGACTTAACTTTTATCTCTGGGGAGCAATCAAGGGCAACAACAATTGTATATTTTGGGAGTTTCTTGGACAGCTCTGGTCAACAACTCAAAAGAGGGTTCCTCATGCCTGGTATTTGTTAGGTGGTCTTTGACTCTTGGAGGGAGCATCACCAACTCATTAGAAAAGTTCATTAAAATTATAGATGATATTAATACACAGAATTACATATATGATAGTTTTTTTTTCAGGTTAACAGTTAATAATATGATTCCAAGTAGTTTTTGTCTGATATCCTTACTATTATTTTATATTATTAATATATTTATTTTATATCCTTTTCCCTAAAGAGGCTCCCTTTCGCATGACAGATCTCTTTGGTCCTGCTATTCTATTCCACTTTACCCCCCCTCCCACCTGCTTCTGTACGTACCCCCTTCCCTCTCCCTAAAAAGCCCCTCTTTCCTATTTCCTTGATCAAGTGACTTGTACCCTGCCTTTTCTCTCTCTGTTGTTCCCCAACCTCTTTATCCTGGCAATGTTCTGTTTTACTTTCCTGGTTTCTGTAGTTACTACAGACTGTACTCATGTGTGAAGATTTAGAGCTAGGAACCTCCAAAAAGAGAACATGCATCTTTCTGGGTTACTTTATATAATCTTTTCTAGTTCTATCCATTTATCTACCAAGTTCATGATTTCATTTTTTCTTTAATGCTGAACAGTATTCAATAGTATACATATATCACATTATCATTATCCATTTGTCAATTGAAAGACATTTAGGTTGTCTCCATTTCTTAGCTATTATAAAGAGATCATTGATGAAAATAACTGAGCAAGTATCTGTCGAATTGAATGTCTTGTCCTTTGGGCGTATCCCAAGAATGACATAGCTGGATTTGAGGTACATCTATTCCCTGCTGAAGAACTACTGTACTGGATTCCATTCCCCACCAGCAACAAATAAGTATTCCCCTTCCCTGACATCCTCACCAGTATGAACTGTCATTTGTTTTATTGATATTGGCCATTGATTTGGCCATTCAATCTGAAAATAGTTTTAATTTGCATTCCCCTAATGACTAAGTATGTTAAACATTTTTGTTTCTCAGTCATTTGTGTTTCTTCTTTTAAGAACTGTCTGCTTAGTTCTGTAACTTTTTTCTTCTTCTTCCAAGACAGAGGTTTCTCTGTGCAGTTTTGACTGTCCTGGACTTTCTCTGTGCAGTCTTGACAGTCCTGGACTCACTTTGTAGACTAGGCTGGCCTTGAATTCACAAAAATACACCTGTCTCTTCCGCCTTGGGTGCTGGGATTACAGGTGTGTGCCACCGTGATTCCACTGTGCCTGGCCTGTAACCCATTTTAAAAATTGGGTTGTTTTCTTGATGTCCAGTATTTTTTAGTAATTCATATATTTTATATACTAAGCCTCTATTACAATGTTCCTCAACCTTCCCAATACTGTGACTCTTTATTACAGTTCCTCCTGTTGTGGCGACCCCAACTATAAAATTATGATACCCTTCTCCAAAATGCCTATTTTCAGCTTCATGAGGTCCCATTTCTTAAATTCTGTTCTTAGTGACTGGTCATCGATGTCCTGTTCAGAAAGTTACTTCCCATGCCAATGAGTTCAAAATTGTTTTCTTTTTGTAAGATTCAGGGCACTAGGTCTTAAGTTGAACTCCTTAAGTCATTTGGAGTGGAGGTTTGTAAAAGGTGATATACATGGACCTATTTGCATTTTTCTACATGCACTCATCCAGATGGACTAGTACCATTCACTGAAGATACTCTTTTTTTTTTTTTTAGATTGTGTTGCATTTTTTAAAATTCTTTATTAATTACACTTTATTCACTTTGTATCCTCCCCTGTGGTTCCCTCCCTCCTCCAGTCCCAATCCCTCCTTTCCTCCCCCCTCTGCATGTATGTCCCTCCCCAAGTCCACTGATAGGGGAGGTCTTCTTTTCCTTCCTTCTGATCCTAGTCAATTAGATCTCATCAGGAGTGGCTGCATTGCCTTCTTCTGTGGTCTGGTAATGCTGCTCCCCCATCAGGGGGAGGTAATTAAAGAGAAGGCCAATCAGTTCATGTCAGAGACAGTCCCTGTTCCTATTACTATGGAACCCACTTGGGAAAATACTCTTTTTTCCAGTGTGTGTTTTTTTTTTTTTTTTTTTTTTTTTGTCAACATTCAGGTGTCCATAGGTGTGTGGTCTTATGTCTGGGTCTGCAATTTGATTCCACTGATCAATGTGTTTGTTTTTATGCTAATACCATGTTCTTTTTATTATTATAGCTCTGTAGCACAATTTCAGATTGAGAATGGTGATACCTCCAGCAGCTCTTTTATCATTCAGGAGGGTTTTACCTATCCTGTGCATGTGCATGTATGTGTATATTTCCACATGAATCTGAAAGTTGTCCTTTCAATTTCAGTGAAGAATTGTGTTGGAATTTTGGCAATGATTGCATTAAATCTGTAGATTGCTTTTGGCAGGATGTCCATTTTCACTATATTAATCCTACCAACCCATGAGTCATGGGAGATCTTCCCATACCTAGTGCCTTCTTCAATCTGCTTCTTTAAGTTTTTATTATACAAGTCTTCACTTGGTTGGTTAGAGTTATCCCAAAATATTTTTTTAGACTATTGTGAAAGTCTATTGTCTTCCTGATTTCTTTCTCAGTCTGTTTGTCATTTGCATATAAGAAGGCTAGTGACTTTTGTATATTAATTTTGTGTCCTGCTACATTGCTGAAAGTGTTTATCAGTTGTAGAATTTTCCTGGTGGATTTCTCTTTTCAGGGTATTTTATGTATAAAACCAATCTGCAAATAAAGATACTTTTTACTTCTTCCTCTCCTATTTGTATTAAGGTAGTCCTTAAAAAAAATCATCCTAATGGTGGTACACACCTTTAATCCCAGCACTCAGAAGGTGAGCAGATCTCTGAGTTCGAGGCCAGCCTGGTCTACAGAGTGAGTTCCAGAACATACAGGGCTACACAGAGAAACTCTGACTTTAAAATAATAAAAGTCATATTAATACTAAAAATGAGATCTAAATAATTAATGTATTTTATAGGAAAGACTAATTCTATAAAGCAAAGGATACATAGTTAAAGGAACAGAAGAAAAAAAATCACCAGTTTTGTGACTGACTGAAACTTTTCTTTGTCCTTACCCCACATTCATAATATTATGTCATTGATTTAAACAATTTTTTCCATTAGACCCAGGCTCCAAGATGAGCCACAGTTACAATTAAAGGCATTACTAAAGACTAGATAGGGCAAAATAGAAAGTGACTACACAATAAAACAATGACTTAGAGAGTTTCTGTCTACCAGCAAGCAGTAAGAGACTCTCCACATTTGCTACTCCACCCCTGCATTGCCTACTGAATATGGAACCTATTAGCACCACAGCAATGCCTTGATTATGTAACTGTCAGCTCTCCACAAAGCTGGATATATCAAGCAGTATTCAAAATATACTCTTACAATTTTTAAATGCTTTATTCTTTTCAAAGGTAAAAGGAACAAAACTAAAATACAGTTTCCTGCTAGGTAACTAACTTCCTATTTTTCTCAAATATGTTCTAGAGCACAGTAGTTAAAATTATTTTAGACAGTACAGTAAGATTCTGAGTGGCATTTAACAAGTGTAGTCTATGAAATAACTGTTATATTTCTAACAGAATAAAACCTTCCCAAATCTGTCATTGTATTCCATTCCCATACTATATTCTTGTTTTAACCGTAATAATGACCAAAATTCATCATTTAAAAGTGTTGTCTCATTAAGAATAGCGCTACCTCAAGATCCAGCTATACCACTCCTAGGCATATATCCAAAATATGCTCAAGTACACAACAAGAACATTTGTTCAACCATGTTTGTAGCAGCTTTATTTGTAATAGCCAGAATCTGGAAACAACCCAGATGCCCCTCAGTTGAGGAATGGATACAGAAATTGTTGTACATTTACACAATGGAATATTACTCAGCAATTAAAACCAAGGAAATCATGAAATTTGCAGGCAAATGGTGGGATCTAGAAAAGATCATCCTGAGTGAGGTATCCCAGAAGCAGAAAGACACACCCAGTATAAACTCACTTATAAGCAGATACTAGACCTATAGTATAGGAGAAACATATTAAAATCTGTACTCCTAAAGAAGCTAAGCAAGGAGGTGGTCCCTGGGTAAGATGATCAACCCTCACTCAGAAAGACAAAACAGGCTGGACATTGGAAGAAGGAGAAAACAGGAAACAGGATGGGAGCCTACCACAGAGGGCCTCTGAAAGACTACCCAGCAGTGCATCAAAGCAGATGCTGAGACTCTTAACCAAACTTTGGGCAGAGTGCAGGGAATCCTATGAAAGAAGGAGGAAATAGTAGGACCTGGAGAGGTCAGGAGCCCCACAAGGAGAGCAACAGAACCAAAATATCTGAACACAGGGGTCTTTTTTGAGACTGATACTCCAACCAACGACCATTCATGGATATAACCTAGGACCCCTGCACAGATGTAGCCCATGGCAGCTCAGTCTCCAAGTGGGTACCCTAGTAAAGGGAACAGGGACTGTCTCTGACATGAACTCTGGCTGGATCTTTGACCCTTGCCTCCTGAGGGGGGAGCAGCTTTGTCAGGCCACAGAGAAGGACAATGCAGCCAGTCCTGATGAGACCTGATATACTAGGGTCAGATGGAAGGTGAGGAGGACCTCGCCTATCAGTGGACTTGGAGAGGGGAATGGGAGGAAATGAAAGAGGGAGTGTGGGATTGGGAGGGAAAGAGGGAGGGGGCTACAGCTGGTATACAAAGTGAATAAACTGTAATTAATATAAAAAATAAAAATTGAATTTAAAAAGTGTTGTCTCCAAAGATATACAGCATTATAATTGTTTTTGTTAATCCCAAAGACCACCAACCAAGATCATGGTCAAATTAATTAAAGTAAGCAATTAATTAAAGCAAGCCTTTTCATTTGTGTACATAGGCTGCCTACCCTTCCCTTCAAAAAGTCAGCATTGGACATAAGCAAAATAAGGCAAAGGGATTTCCAAATGAAGGATTTGACAGGCAAATATGTGGGGTTACAGGAGCAGCATAACAAAGTAGTCATAACAACTTTTTGAAACAAAGGTAGGGTTGCAAGATGGTGATAACAACCTTTGAAACAAAGACATGGTTGTCAATTCCTGGACCATGTAGTACAGAACCATTTGTAGCTAAGGTTACAGGTGGGGCAGAACCCAATCCTTGAGAAGCAGAGATTTAATCATGAATGAACAGGAATGAACCTACTTTCTTTTTACTATAAAACGCCTTTCAAGTCTAAGACAGAGGCAGCCTGGTTCATCAGTTTTATCATCAACCTAGTGAAGAATATAAAAAACTTGAACTATAAAGCTAATATTTTCTTCATTCTTATTATAATATCTTATAACCTACTTCATCATGAGGTATTCATTATAAAGTATGACAAAATGTTTATATATATCTTATTATTTTGAAAATCAAGTATCTTCATGGATAGTGCTATATCACATTTTTTTCAATAATTTATTTATATTTCTTTTATGTGCATTGGTGTTTTGCCCAAACTATGTCTGTGTGAGGGTGTGAGATCTTGGAGACAGTCATGAGCTGCCTTGTGGGTGCTGGGAATTGAACCCAGGTCCTCTGTAAGGGCATTCAGTGCTCTTAACCACTGAGCCATCTTTTCAACCCCTATCATGATTATTTTTTTTTAATTTATTGGGGGGGGGCATGTGAAGGTGAGTGCACAACTTGCAAGAGTCTCTCAATTAACCTGAGGGTTCCAATGACTGAACTCAGGTCATCAGGCTTGGAAGAAAGCACCTTTACGCACTGAGCCTCCTCACCAGCCCCACATCATTAAATTTTAAACTTCTCCCCTGTGTGAAGAGCCCATTGTGACAGCTAATTAAGTGCTGTCAGAATGTTCTCACAGTTGCAAGGTGAAACTCAGGAAAATCGAGTAAAGGTAACTGTTCAAATTATGTCACATAACAGAATTGATTCCATCTCTGGATTTTACTGGTAAGAGTCTGACTAAAATGTATGAAAAAGCAGATGATGGGGTGCTGCTGGCTGCCCATGAAACTACTGCTCAACACCTAAGGAAAAGCAGTAGGAGAGGTGTGGAAATCTTTCTAAATGTCCATTGTATAAGCTTGCTTTCCATAATGACAACTCACTTATCTGGTTACTGAAATTTGAGCAAATTTTTTTAACTCAAGGAAATATTTTTTGAATAAAACATATTTTACCTAGTCCACAGACAAATACGAACATGTTGGAATGTCAGTGTGCTATGGCAACCAGCCCTGAGGGTGCCTGTTGGGAAAGGTAGGACAATAGAAGGAGAGATGGCAATCACGCCTCTCATTTCCATCTCCCATTCTTCTCAAATCCCCCAGAACTTCAGAAAAATACCTTGTCCAGGAAGAGGATATCTGATATGAACTCTAAATGAGAGGTTAGAAAGTAGTAGTTTTCAACAGCCATGTTGACATCTGAACTAGTCCTAACGCTGCTTTGACCAAACCAACACAGCGAACACAAGATCAGGATCCTTGCATTGGGGTCCCTCTTCCTGTAACTCAGGGGCACAGTTAATGAAGCCCAAATCACCATGGAAGCTGTGCAGAAAAGAACTGGGGGCCCTGCAGAGCTATCAGCCATGAGACTCAGCCAATCTTGCCAAGTGAAGCCTACACAGAAGCAGAGCTGGGCTAAGCCACTAACTTTGATAGTGGTTTGTTGGGGAGCAACACACACAGAACACTACGACCCTCTCTGGGGATATCTGTTTCTGGCTCTCTCTGCCACCCTCCCTCTCCTAACCCTTACTCTCTCTTCTGTGTTCTCTCTGAGTATTGCTATGCAGTTCAGGCTGGTCTCAAACTGGCAATCCTTCTGCCCCTGCCTCCCAAATGCTGAGATCACAGGTGTCTGCCACCATGCCTAGCCAAAACACTATCTTTAATATTTATAACATACCATCTCTGTGCAAGGTATTATTGAAGAGCCCCATAACTGACTTTTGAAGGTCAATACAATAAGGAATTCAGAGTTGATAGAATAAGTAACAATCATTATTACTGAAATATCTATGTATCATTTCATCAAAACTTTGAAGTAGAAAAAGGCATATTAAAACTATGGGAGTCACCCTAGCTGAAACTCCTAGTAGCAGGGATATGGATCCTGAAGTGACCACTTCCTATAGCCAGGCAGGACTTCCAGTGGAGGAATAAAGATACCAACCCACCCACAAAACCTTCACCCAAAATTTATCTTACCTACAAAATGTGCAGGGCCAACGATGGAGCAATGATTGAGGGAATGGCCAACCAAAGAATGGCCCTACTTGAGACCCATCCCGTGGGAGGGAACCAATCCCCGACACTATCAATGTTACTCTGCTATGACTGCAGACAGGAACCTAGTATAACTCCTCTGGGAGGCTTCACCCAGCACGTGATGGAAACAGATGCAGAGACCCACAGCCAAACTTTAGACAGAGCTTGTGGAGTACTATGGAAGAGTTGGAGGGACGACTGAGGGAGCTGGAGGCATAAAGGACTCCACAAGAAGACATACCAAGTCAACTAACCTGGGCCCATGGGGGCTCACAGAGACTAAGCCACCAACCAATAAGCATATATAGACTGGCCCTAGGCCCCTGCACATACATAGCAGTGCACAGCTTGGTCTTCATGTGGATCCTCCAACAACTGGAGCAGAGACCCTCTCTGACTGTGATGCCTCCCTCAGGATCCTGTTCTACTAACTGGCCTGTTTTGCCTGGCCCCAGTAGGAGAAGATACGCCTAGTTCTGCAGCAACTTAATGTGCCAGGGTGGGTTAGTACCCATGGGGGACCTACCCTTTCTCTGAAGGAAAGGGGAGGATGGGGAAAGGGGTGTGTGTGTGTGTGTGTGTGTGTGTGTGTGTGTGTGTGTGAAACTGTGAGGAGGGGGCTGCAATAAGGATATAAAGTGAATAAATAAATAAATTTAAAAAAACCCCAATCATTTTTATTGGGAACTTCAGTATAAAATGGGCATCGAGGGACTAGAGATGGCTCAGCAGTTAAGAGCACTTGGCCAAGTTCAGTTCCCAGCATCCATGTGAGACAACTCACAACTGCCTGTAACTCCTGCTCCCAGGGGCTACCTGCCTCTTCTGCCCTCCATGAGCATCCAGGCATAACACACACACACTCATGCACACAGAGAAATAATAATGATAACAACAACAACAATAAATATTTTAAATGGTCATTTAGAAAAAAGGTTCACAAAGTTCTCTAATAATACAGTGATAGATTTATCATTTCTAGGACTAAGTATAACTCATAAAAAATAGGACATAAACTACAAGATTCTTAGTATCTTCATAGTCTTAAGTAAATCACTAAAATGAGTAGCATGAAATATGCGATACACAAATTCATTACATTGATGGACATTGTCTGACAATTTTTAACAACTTAATGTTTCAGAAAATGATACATGTGAAAGGCCATGAAATATACATATTCAACCTATACTATCTTAAAAGATGAGTACACAGATAATTTTCGAATGTTAATATTTTCTGAAGGGACAATTTATTTTGATGACAGAACCCAGAGCACAATTTTATACATAATGCCTTTAAATTAAAACTCTGAATTTTGAGACTTAACAACCCTTCCAGAAAGTAGAAAGAGGAGATAATCACAACATATTTGGAAATTATATAATAAAACTACAAAAAAAAATACAATTTTCTGCCACCAGGAAACCAAAAATCATCCACCTCATAGTATGAAACACATGCTTGGATTTTTGAAGTTGAGACAGCTGTCCTCAAACTCCCCATGTAGTCAAGAATAAGCCTCCTGTCTTAGCCACCTCCCAAGTGCTAAGATTACAGATGTGCACCATCATGCCAGGTTTTGTTTAGTCTGGGGATCATACCCAGAACTCTACATGCTGTGCAGATTTTCTAGCATCTAAACTATGTTCTCGGCCATAGAAGGCTTCTTAGAACAAATGCTAAACCTGAGGCATGTGCTATTCTCCTATCAACAAAAAGTGCTCCTTTCAACATCTGTGTGACTCTTACTCAAAGAAAACTGGTCAAGAAGTTGAAGGTAGTTCCAGAAAGGCTGCTTGAATGCTTACTCAGAGAGATTATCTGCAGAGACTCTTGCAGACATTCAGTGAACAGAGGTGTAGTTTCACCCTCTGGAGGAAACTGGACATGATAGTTAAGAGCCCAGATCTCTGTTATCACTGTCTGTCACTTCATGTGCCATGTCATTTGCTCCCTGGCTCCCTAACTAAAGCGCTATATAGAGCCCACAATGGTTGTTCCATCATTGCCTTTCTCTCCAAACTCACAAGCACTTCCACATCAAACCCATGAGTCTCTATTTCCAATTCTAAACTCTTTACATAAGTCTCTGGTTGGGCCCTAATTTCCTTATGTTGGGCCTGAATACAACTGCTTGCCATCCAGAGACTAGCTGTCCTTAGAACAGATGTTTAACTATGATCCAAAAGTTGAGACCAGGGTAAGACTTGGGTAGGTAAGTTTGTTAAGAAGGGTTCTTAAGGGATAGAAATGGTAACCATATCTAGCATCTGTGTAAATATAATAACACTGGAGAAATCTAACAGGATACAACACTTCTGTCGAGGAAACCTAAAATTTTGTAACTTTCCTTAGCAACCAAGTTTTATAGAAAGAGTTCATATTAGGCTTGGAATCAGTAAAACCTCAAGCTCTTTTAAAAGCAAAACAAAAGAGCTGCCAAACAGATCGCTCTTATTTTGTACTTACTTACTTATACTTTTAACATTTAAGCTACAAGATGGCCTTGTTACATTGGCTTATACATAACAGGTATGTAAATACTTGTTTCATGGGTAAATACTTAAATAAACATAAAATTTTGCTACTTTGGGCCATGGATTCTGTTCTTAGGCTATCCTCCAACTGGTCTTCCTGCCTCTACCTCCCAAGCGGTGGGATTATGGGCTTATGCAACCACATCTGCTTCTGCTTTGCTGTGGAGCAAACCCAGGGCTTCATACATGCTCGGTAATCACTCTTCCAAATGAGCCACATTCCCAGCCCATTTCTTAGTTTTAATAGTACATTTACGTCATTAACTAACCATCTCCACGTAGGTGACATCACAGTATGTCTTAAGAGTCATCCTAAAAGGAAGAAAGTGTGTGCGTGTGTGCATATATGTGATGGTCAGAAGACAACTTGCCAGAGTCAGTTCTCTCCTTCTACCATGTGGGTTCAGGAGATCTAACTTAGGTCACAGGGCTTAATGGCAAGTGTTTTTACCCTACTGAGCCATATCACCAACACAGGAATTTTATCCTAAAGAAAAAGTAAGGATCAGAGCTAAAGATATGTAAAGTCATCCAATAATAACTGTTAGTGTAATAGTAACAAATGATTTTACCCAAACTGGGTGTAGTCTGGGTACAGGAGGTGTCAAACTAAGTAAATACTCATGTTAAAAATCCATATCCTAATATAGTTAATATAGGAAAGGAATAGGGTTCTATGCTGATGAGAGATCCAGATGAGACAATAAAATAGAAATCTCTGAATAAGAAAATAGGAGAAATGTCAAAGAGGAAAGCATTAACTGTAAGGATTAATTACCAAAATAAAATCTGATGGCCTAAGAACATAACAATGACAACGGGATGAAATCAAGGGAAGACAGATTTTCACTGATGAAGGGAAACCTTTAAACAAATATGTCGGCAATACATTTACAGTCATGAAGGTTTATTAGCTACTTTTCTATTGCTGTAATAAAACACCATGACCAAGGCAACTTATGGACGGGTTTATTTGGGTCTTACAGTTCCAGAGAGACAGGAGTCCATCACTATCATGGCAAGGAACAGTGTAGCAGGTAGGCAGGCATGGCACTGGAGCAATAACTGAGCACTCACATCTTGATGACACACTGGGAACTGTTCCAGTCTTTTGAAACCCAAAGGCCAATTCCCAGTGACACACCTCCTCCAAGAAAACCACACCTCCTAATCCTTCCCAAACTGTTCCACCAACAGGGAAGTATTCACCAAGTATTCAAACATATGCACCTATATGGGGGCCATTCTCATTCAAAGCAACATAGAAAGTAAGAAGAATGTCCTACTTTTTGCTTACTATAAACAAAGACATTTATTATAAAATGTTCATGTTTAACTTTTTCATCAACAAACTAACATATAAATGATTCTTAACATAAGGATTTGTAACTCCTAAGCCTTATTCAGTCCTTATCTCTATTACCCAGCATACAATGACTATATGTTAATCAACATTTAATTAAGGAAAACATTATTTTGTAAGAATGGCTAACGCCATTAAGTGGATTCATACTTTTTTTTATGTTATTGGCTCTAAGCAGAGAAAATGACTTTAAATTTAAAAGGACCTTTCAGTTTCTTTTAAACTATCCAACAGCTTGCTTTAAGTACTGCTTAAGTACTTTAAGTACTACTCTCCAGTTAGAAACTTCCTTCCTTTTTTCTTTTTTTTTTTTGTTCTTGCCAGAAGACTTATCTGTGAGATTAAGTAGCACTTTCCCATTTACTAATCAAATAAACTATAAAATATTTAGAAAAAAAATGTTGTGCTTTCCTTTAAATTTTTTTTCTGTATATGTTGTGGGGGGCTTTCAGGGTGAGAAGAGGGCATCAGATTCCCTTGAGTTGGAGTTAAAGGTGGCTGTGAGCAGCCCAATGTGAGTGCTGGCAACCAGACTAAGGTCTCTGGAAGAGCAGCAAGTGTTCTCAACTGCTGTTCTATCTCTCCAGTCCTTGCTTTTCAAAAATGAAAAGGACCTATAGCATTTATCTAACAGCACAAAACTCAAGAAAAAAAATATTGAGAACTTTACTACCAGGGTGAATCACTTGTCATTTTACTTTATTATGTTTTATTTTCAGCTTTAAGACAGGGTCTCATGTAGCCCAGACTGGTCTGGAGTTCATAGTGATTCTGTTGCTTCAGCCTTTCAAGGGTTGGTATTACAGGGCTACAGGTAACATCACCACACCTAGTTCATAATTTTATTATTTTAGTAATATTTTATTTCTGGTTGTTGTTGCTTGCTTGGGTGGTTGAGACAGGGTCTCACTATGTAGTCTTAGCTGGCTTGGAACTTACTATGGTAGGCCAGGCTAGTATTAAACTCACAGAGATCCACCTGCCTCTATATCCCAAGTAAGACCCCAAAACCCAACTAATTTGGGTTTGAGATATAGCTCAGCTAGGAAACTGCTTGCTTGGCATGCACAGGCCCTGGGTTCTGTCTCTAGCACCACAATAAAATAAAATTTTAAATAAAAATATATGACATTCTTTAACAACTTTAAAGCTTGAAATTGTGACAGTAATTATAGGCAAAATTAGACTCAGATATTATTAGCATAAATGCATACAGTATCTAATAAATATCTGCTGAATAAAGGAGTAAATTTCGCCCATCACAATGCTTGTCAAATTTGCCATCTGCTCTCCATCTCCACAGCAACTCCGAGAGCCTGCGCTTTATTGTCTCTGCACAGTTGCTCACGCGGCCTTCCTGCTCCTGGACCCCTCCCTTCTGCAGAGCACCATGCACACTGCTGCCATTTTGATCTTCCTGAAACACCCTGCTCTCTCTAAATATATGCAACCGTCATATCCAGGTCCTCCATATCAAAGCCACCCCACAGAAAGGCCATAATTTACTGATTTCAACTAACTCCGTCCTGCCTCAAGCACACTAAGCCCCTCCAGCCTCCGTGTGACTGACCATTCCTCTCTGCTGTCTCCTTTTGCTTGTCAGCTTCTTACAGTCTATCCAGAAAGAACTCCAGGCTCACGCTGATGAGGCGTGTGTGTTCTCAAGGGAAAATGTTTGGGGAGAACCTTAGCACTGAATCTGTGAGCCACAAAGCCTCGCCCAATGGCAATAGAGACTGATTAATATATGTAACCACTTAGACAATCTGTTCTTAGAAATAAAAATTACATACTTCATTAAATATAAGAACACCATAAAATGGCATTTTAAAATATATCATTAGGTAGAACTATGCAAGAGAAATTATTTGGTGAACTAACATTTTTTTCCAAAATATTTGTATCATCTTTCACAAAATATAATTGTAGTGTATGTTAGGTAATTCAAGTGTTATCTCAGTCATGCAAACTTCACTTAGCGCCAATGACTAAGACACAAAAATCTTAAAGGCTGCTGACAGATTTTAAGAGGCTGCTGTAAAAAGAAATTGAACTACAAAAATTCTCTGCAGAGTGCTCACTGACATGATTGTCATGTAAATGCATAGTAAGCAGCCCAGTGATTAGGAATGCTTTTCATTATTCACTAGACCAGAGCCTCAGGTTGACAGTTCAGGCATTCAACCCCCGTCAAGCTCACGCAGCTTATGCAGACTATAGGCTGGCAGCCCCGGTGTGGGAACAAAGAAAGAGGCTACGAACAGGCAAAAACAAACAGACAGGGAGATCATGTTAAGGATTAATACATGTCATATTTTTATATTTGCAAAATTCAATATTACTATCTATTTAAATTGCAACATTAATAATTCAACAAGCCGGCACTTGTGTACTGAGTATAATGCAAGGCTTTTCTATTCTTTCGCACTATTGGCAAAAAGACAGTAAGCTCTGCTCTCTGTCCTGAAGGAGACGATGAGGGTGGGAGAGGGAGAGGTAAGTGAGGAGAAAATCAGTCGAAGGGATACCGCCATTTTGTGGCAGGATAATTCTAAGTGCTTAGCAGCATGATTAGATTATGATCTCCGTGTGTGCCTGTATGTGTGCGCTCATGTGTGTGTGTTTGAGTGTTTTCCTGGCATGTTAGTACACGCATGTAATCCTAGAACTTGTCAGGAGAACCCTATCTAAAACACAAAAAATGTTGCCCTTTTTAAAAAGTTTGTTGAAACCAGGCACGATGGCCCAGCACTCAGGGAGGCAGAGGCAGGCAGATTATTGTGAGTTCAAGGCCAGTCTGGTCTACAAAACAAGTCTAGGATAGCCAGGGCTGCACAGAGAAACCCGGTCTCAGAAAAAAAAAAAAGGTTTACTGAAATTTCTACTTATATATTCTGATATTTATAGTTTTAAAAGCGTATTTAAGTATACACTTAAAAATAAAATGTTGAGCCCACTCCATGTCAATATAAAACAATGATATTGAGATGAGTGGCGTTGTTTCATAATTTTGCAAACTTCTTTACTGTTTTGGCTTAACAGAATAACCTCATAAACACTTCTGATTGCTGTGAGGTCCAGCCGGCCTTTAGTTCTCTATCAGGTTCAGGCTGGCCTTAAACACACCAAATCTCTTGCCTCAGCCTCCTGAGCGCTGAGATTTACAGGCGTAAACAACTACATCCAGCCTTATTTTAGTTATCCTTTAGTCAGAGCCCCTACATAGGCCAGGCTAAAACTAGAATTCCCATTTCTTCTGACTCAGCTTCCCAAGTGCTAGGATTACAAGTGTACTAAATGACGTGGTTATTTTGTTTCATTAAGGAGGGGAGGAAGGAAAAAGAGAGGGCGGGTGGAGAGATCTGCTCATGGCAATTAAACTGAGAACAAGAGGACTGCAGAAAGGACATGGCAGAGAACTGGAGGGGAGGTCTTCAAATAAGACTCAGATCTGCCACTTATCCGGATATGATTTGGGAGAAAGTCTTGGTTTTAGTATTTTCCTCAGTTGGAAACAAAAGAAAGGAAACAGCCTAAAGAAACTGCATCATTACTTAGAATAGAGCTCACTGGTGGCATGTGTGCTTGCACGAGCTTACAAAGTGAGCAGCTTTAGGTTCAATTCTTAGCATCAAATAATAATAAAATACATCAGTAGTATTTACCAGGCTGTTCACATAGCTGTGGTGAGGGTGCGCCAAAGATGCACAAGTTACGACCAAGTTTATGCCAAATCAAGAGAGAAGTCTTACGTTCTCACAAGTCAGAGTTGCTGTTTTTCCTTTGCAAAATGACATACACAAGTTTGCTCCACTCGGGGACCAAGACTTTTATTCCATTCTGCAGTTAATGAAATTCACTTTCAGAACTCTGGTAAACTGCCTCCACATGATGAAAAGAACTCCTTTGTACATATTCAAAACTAGGTTTTCAGCAAAGAATCTGTAAAATCTGACTAAATACAGCTCCATTTGAATATGACTTAATTTTAAAACAAAAAAAAAGGTAGTAAAAAAATTACAGATTTACATAGCACATAGCTAAAGCATGCAATAAAAAAAAATGCTGACATGGCTGTGGCAACTCAGTGTGGTTGGAGACCAGAGGGTATCACAAGCATCAAAGAGATGAGCAGGAGCCAAAAGACACACTGTGCCACGTCTGCTGGCTGTAACAAGGGCATTATAAAGCAGATAATATCGAGCTGCAGCTGTAATGCAATTAGCTCGAATTAACTTCATCCCAGAAAGCACTGCATTCGGTCTTAAATTGTCTACCTTGAAAACCCAACCAGGTCTGTCGGTAGCGGCTCTTGCATCCTTAAGAACACAAAAGCCCATAAACTCTTTCTCTTGGTCCAACCAAACAAACTTGATCAAACTAAGAATTTAGCAGCTTGCCACTGTGGTACTGTATCGGGGAACTGGCAGAGGAGGCAAAAACAGCTATCCCATTTCTCTCCCACATCTTGCCTAGAGGAAACATAAAATGTGGGGAGGTTTAGACATTAAGCTGGGAAATCTGTTTCTTTGGAATAAGCAAATGAAGGCTTTGAGATGTTGCTGCATACAAGCATAGAAGCCGTCTACATTATTTCCTAGGCTGTAGTAACAAAGTAGCCCAGACTGGATAAATTAAACACAGGCATTTACATTCTCAAGGTGCTCCAGGCTGGAGTCTGAGCTCAAGGAGGGTTCCTGCTGAGAGCCAGGAGAAAGGGCTCTGCCTCCTTCCGAATGTAGGTGGCTGCTGCCTCCACATTCTGTGGATCTTTAACTGTCATGTCCCAAGTTCTAGTTCTTTCAAGGACTCTGGTCATATTGGATTAGTAACCACCTTAATGGCCTTACTTTCACTTAATTACCTGTGTAAAGATTCTATCACCAGTTTTATTGAAGGAGCTAGGAGTTAGGACTTTCGCATATATTTGGTGTGGGGGGACGACACAAGTCAGCCCACAACAGCTCTGCAGACATAATCAAACCAGAGCCACGAACCAACCTGGCTCCTCTTCTCTTGTACTAATGCTTAAATAACACCCACTCATTCATATCTATTAAACGTCCACTATGTCCTACTTGCCAAAAAAAAGGATATGACATTGTAGCTGACCTAAGGGAGTCACACTCTATTAGTGGAGAGAAGTAAACCTAAAACAGCAGAAGTGTTCCTTAATCCCTTTTGAAGTAAATCAAGATGAATCACGGTGTAAGCGATGAACTAAAACAATAAAAACCAATTATTTATATAGGTTCAAGAATATAAAGGAAAACACAAGGCAAATATGTTTCAATCATTTTGCTCTCACTCACAGCCCTTCCTTTCTCTTTCCCAAACATGACAGCATACAAAAATACACTCGCCAAAGCACAGTTGTGTTTTTCTTTCTTAAAGCTTTTTGCATTTTAAGTGGCAGTTGTCACTGCTAGGGACAAAGCAAGAGAGAAATGCCAAGAGACCCAAATTCCAATTAACTTGTGGGTAGATGCCTTGGAGTGAGTCACCGCCCTTTAATAAGCTGGAATGGGATTCAACCATTAGAGAAGTTGGCCAGTGGAGCCCCAGATGTTCAGTGGAAAATGGTGAGCAATGAGGAGATAACCATGAGAAAAATGCAAGCAAATACTGGTAATGGCAGTAATGCCTACTTAACAAGACATCATTTTAAAATGCAACACATCCAGGCTGACAATGCACAGCACCTGCCTAGCATATAGGAGGCCTCACCCTGGATTCAGTCTCTACCACGCCAGTAGAAGACAGGAGACAAGAGATCATTCCAGTCAGAAACTTGTGGTGGGACTCATTAATACAGATGTTTATTTTTCTTTAAAGTTATGGTAATCAAAGCACTGTGGCTACATTGGCTGACAGAGCAGTCAATTTAGTTTAGTAGACGCTGAAGAAGAAGAACTATAAAATAATTTTTAAAATAGTCTCCAATGATATTAAGTCATACTAATATAACAAAATGTACCCTAGATGTTGTTTTATGACTGATTAGGAAGCTAAAATTGGCACAGCAAAAGTGTTTATCTTGGCTCCACCCAAAGTACTTGAAAGTCCTATAAGGACTGTTAATCTCGAAAGTATTTTAAGCATTTCTTTTTCAACTATGTGTTGTTTCTGAAGGAAGTGTTTTATAAAAATTACAAAAAAAAAAAAACCCTACTTGGATCTTTTACCAATAATTAATTCAGTGACTGGTGAAATTCCAATTCAATAAATCACATTATATTACAATTAGCTCTTAGAAACTTTATAGGATGGTGACATGGAGAATGTCTGCCCTGATTGCTGTCTTACGGCCAATTCAGCTTTATTCCCATAATGATGCTGGCCTTTATACGGAGTGATATAATATTATAGAACACTTTTGTAGCACTCATGGTGAAAATAACAAGTTTTACTCTTATTTCTCTTAGTCTTTGTTGGATGGTCCTTTTTAAAATATTCTCAATTTAGCATTGTCATGGGAGCATACATATACATGTACACCACAAACACGGGTACTTAAAATTAATAACCTCAGTACTAATAAACTGACACACTGGTAGATACTCAAGAACAGATGTGAGATAACAAGAAACTTCCCATTTGAACAACTGAAATGCGTTTTAGCATTTTACAGTGTCGGAAGACCAGCTCTTCCAATTCCAATGCTACTCCCATCCTCATTCATTCTGAACCGACTTTGTGATGTAGCAGCCTCAGTTACTGCCTTCAGCTGCTTGCCATCAGTTGCTCCCTTAACTGACCCGGAACCAGCTAACTTTGGTCCTCATCATGAACTCTCCCCAGCCCTATAGACAGATGACCACCCAGCTCCTCCTCCCAGTTCATCCTTTAGGTTCGCATCAAGTGTCTTTCTTCCACGCTGAACTTCTCTTGACCTCACAGACACTCCAGTTTTTATAATCCATGTGACTGTTCTGTGTTTCCTACATATATTTAAGTCTGTTCCACTTGTATGTTTTAGGTGCTGCTCATTGCTCCACTCATTTCTAAGCCACTGCCACCTTCCTCTCCATTCCCTTAGCAAGAACAACTTCATGCTTCAGACTTTCCCAGAATGGTCTCTGCTCTTCTGATGACTGTGTGCTGCTTGGAGGACTATGCTGTCTCTCTGCCTGCTACTCTACCTGTATCACCTACCAACTAACAAGTAACTATGAACCTCAGAATGTGGAGTAAAAGAATAAGTAGTACATCTAGCAAGTTCAGAGATCTCAGAGTGGCAACTTTCTATAGCCCAAGGGATGGACAGTATGTGGGTGTTGATCAGAATCAAGAAACTCCTCATTTCTATTTCAGCAGATGAGTTCAAAATTGTTTGCCCAATTTAAGTGCATTTAAAGCTTACATTCTTCTCTTCAATTTCCTACCACACACATTACATTACTCTATTCTTTTTGATTCAAGACAGGGTCTCAGTATGATGCCCAGGCCAGTCTCATAGGCCCATGTACTATCTCCCACCTCAGCTCCAGAGAGCTAACTACAGACATTTTCGATAGTGCCTGGCCTGTACACAGATAAACAAAAATAAATATAGATCCTCCATTAGCTGAAACTTTAACATGATTTTCATAGTATAAATTTAAGAATTCTGTTTAGGAACACTGTTTACTAAGTCAAATACAAATGACTGAATTCTTAGCGTTAGAAGAGAAACAACTAATGTTCATCAAATGCTCAAAAGACTCATTGTTCAGGAAAACACCAAACAAACTTAACATTTACTACTGAATGCTACCCTGACACAAAGCTCAAAGAGAACAGACATTTGGACTACAGTGGAAAAATACTATGTTTTCCATACTTGTAGATCTCTTACATACAGTACTTTTACCATAACATTCTTTACAACACATAAACAGGACTTGGGAGTGCAAATTAATCCTGGGACCCAACAAGTCTGGCTCCTAAGTTTTAATTTAAGCCTGGGAACAAATTTTAAATTGTTAAGTATATTGTGTACGCTTTATAAATATCAGTTTTAAGTTCCCCATCTCACCTCACCCTACTTAAGAGTCATCTACTACTATCACCGTATTAGGCAATACTTATTAAAGTTACAGAAGAGACAACATCAGCACAGAAGAGACCAGTAATAATCACAATAGGGGTATCAAAAATGTAATTATATGAAGAGGAAAAAGAATAAAATTTCAAATAAGTGATTATATTTGTTTTTAGTAATAATAAAAGCAAAAAGTGTCAAATCAGGAAAATGCTAGGGAGCTGATGTAAATTACAGGGACCTGGGAGATGGCTCACTTGGTCAAGTGTTTACTGTACAAGCATGAAGACCTGGTGTGTGCCCAGCATACCCAAGTAAAGGCTGGCATGCCTGCTCTCTCAGTGCTGGAGAAGTGGAGCCAGGAGGATCACTAGGGCTTTGCTGGCCAGCTAGTCTAGCCTAATTGACTAACTGCAGGGTCAGCAAGAGACCCTGACTCAAAGAATGACAGAGCATGACTAAAGAAGTCAACCAATGTTGACATCTAGCCTACAGGAGCATATACCACACAGACAATAGGAGCTGTGATTTTAGACAAGAATTGGGTTTCAACTCTCTATACTTTAACTGAGACTTAAGATCTGAGTCTCAGACTTTAACTGTAAAATAGGAATGGTAACCCTTATTTCATGCAATTAAAGTATTACTGTACAATTAAATTATTTAGAGTACTTAAATCCATTTGAGATCCCTACAAACTGCAAGGAAGACCTACACATTTTTACAACAAACTGTTTCAAACCCCCCAGGGGAGAGATGGCCAGAGTGAGAGAAAGAAAATCCCTTCATGTCTTCTGCCTGGGTGCTTTCTTTGTATGCAGAAAACAATGCATTACAAAGTATGAGGTCTTTCTCATATACTTCAGAAACAAGACACTATCAAGATGCCTTTACCCTCCCTCCCCCACCACCAGAAGAGCACCAAAATTTACTAAGAAGTCTAACACAGCCACCAATCAACAGGTTAAAACAAAACACACGGTCATCTCAACACACATTCTGAGGGCACGTGATCAGATTTAATATCTCAACTCAAAAAAAGGACAAAAGATCATTGTTTTAACAGATCAGAAATGAAAATTTTGATTATCTGACTGTGAAACCACAAAGGCATTCTTATTCTTGTGCATTGAGGGCTGGTTTCTTGAGATTGGCTAGCCTATCACAGGGCTCATCCCTGGGGAAAACTGATTCCCCCTCTCTCAAGCATCGATTAATCACCTGCAGCTCTCCTTTCCTGAAAGAAGCCTCAAGGGAATTCCCCCATCCACAATGACAAGTCAATTGGTACAATCATCCTTTGCTCTGGCTTAGGAAGCCATACTGTTGTGACTTCCTGGTCCATACATTTCTGTCACATACAGAAGATACTGTCTCACAGCATACATTCTAGCTGTCCTATGACTCTTACCAATCTTTCTACCTCTCTTCCATGATGTGCTCTAATTCATAGGAGGAGGTCGTGTTGAGATGCATTAATTAGGGCGAGGCACCCATAGACAGTTTTAACAGGATTTTCAACTGCGAAATGTTCTCTTTTCTCCATTCAGATAGGCAGCCTAACTCTGGAGGACTAAAAAGACTGCCTGGCAGCACTTGGCTTTCAAAAATAAGCAACAAACTGCTAATTCCCACCCCACCCCACCCCAAATAAAACCAACAATGCATTCCATAGCGATGCTAGGGCTCTCAGGCTCCACAGAAGGTGTTTTTCTGAAGAACATCTATCTGCTCTCACAATATTTGGATGCTCTTTTAGCTTTTTTGAGGATCTTTAAAAAGCACGTCAGGAAACCAGTCTTGGTACTATTGACAACACCAACAATTATAGCAAAGAAATACACTGTCTTTATTATCTTGTTCCTTGTTAGAGATATTGTTTCCAGAAAGGTCCTTCTTACTGGTCAACCTTTTCTCCAGCTTCCCAAGGACTAAGTTTGAATAATTACCTCACCCCTCCCCCTGCCAACAACCCCTTAAACCCACAAATGTTTTACCTGGAGTCTTCTTTCTTCATCACCTATGCAAACAAACATTAAATTGTTGCAATCTATGTTCTACTGCAGTGGGCATTTTAGAAAAGATTTATTTTGTGCGTTTGAGTGTTTTGCTTACATATGTATGTGTGAACGACATGCGTGCCTGGTGCCTTTGAAGGTCAGATCTCCTGGAACTGGAGTCATGGACGACTATGAACAACCTTGCAGGTGATGGGAACAAACTGAGTCCTCCGCATGAACAAGCACTCTAAATCACTGAGCCATTTCTCCAGCCCCTGAAACAGCTTTTCAACATGATAGAATTATCTAGGAAACCAGTATTTTTAAAGTTTTAAACTTTTACAGGTAAGCATCCTCGACCAACAGACAGTAAGTGTTCCCTGGAAATTGGAAGAAAAGATTACAAAGGATACAAACAAATTTTAGGAGGTAATGTTTATTACTTTAATTGTGGTAATGACTTTACAAATATAAACACAGTAAGCATCAAATGGCACAACTGAAATATGTGTGGTTTACTACATGCCAATTATACTTCAGAAAGTTCTTGTTTAAATAAATGCTGATCTGTAGAGCCTATACTGCCCTCACTGACAAAAGGATGTGTGTGTTGCAGGGTTCCTTCTGAGAGTAAAAAAATTTTAAGTTCTGCAAAAGATTATGTATGTGTGTCCAAGATAGAGAAGTGCTATTCCATAGCCAGCACTTTCCCTTTTTACTTCAGTTTTCTTGAAAAGCCTCACTCACACATCTCTACTTTATTGCCACTAGGAATCTGCTAACTGGTTTCTAAGCCATAGCCTTAAGTCACCTGTGATGATTTCTTAGGCTTGATTATAAAATAAATAGTAGGCAATGGGATGCTGAATAAAAATGAACTACAAGATATATTTAAACTTATTGTCAAAATCACACCATTCTTTAAAAATGCAACCAAAGGAGATTTTATAAAATCAAAAACAAACAAAAAACTAGAAAAAGGAAGAACAGAGTCTTTAATATGGTTCAAATGGTAAAGGCACTTTCACCAAGCCTGATGACCAGATAGGACAGGTACCCACAATGTGGAAGGGGACAACTGACTGATCTTGGGGCCATTGCAATTACATGCACTCATGTATATACCAAACGCACAACACACTTTTTTTTTTTTTTTTAATTTTCAAAAGCAAAGACAACAGGAAGTGTGCACTGACCCAATTCATTCCCCACTGGCGTTCATATAGAGACTGCTGGTACTGATTACTAACAGGATTTCTAATCTGTTTCTGGAAATAATGTTAAATTAAATGACCGTAAAATGAGACAATTGTAGAATCTGTTTTTTTAATACACACAGGGCTTCCCCCTCACCCCTTAAAGTGATGCGATTATCTGAATATTTGCCTTTGATGCTATTCCTGACAAAGCAGCCTTTTTTCTTTCTTATCCATCCCTGTGCTTCAAGACGTAGTACAAAAATTCATCCTGTGAACCTAAAATGTACTCACCTAAAGGGCAAAAGTGCTCGCAAATGACAGAGGAAGGGCTGGTGCTGTTGGCAGCAGGTCGGTCTTAGGAAAACACACCTCCCAAAACTATCGCATTGCTTCAAGGTTACGCTAATCTTAACGGTTTGCGTAGATAAAAGTTTAAAAACTGAAAATCTCAAACTGCAACGTGTTGCATGAACCGCAGGTTTGGCACATCTCCTCCAAAACCGAAGGACACCCACTTTACAAAAGGCCGCTATCACCCCGCATGCAGCCCATAGCGGTCTCTAAGAGGTAGCAGCGCTCCCCCTACCTGCGCAGCGCAGCCGCGGCCCGCGTGCTAGAACGTTTTCTCCCAGAACCGTTGCCGTGCAGTGCAAAACCACTAGGGCCAAATTTAAATCCTTCAGGAACGTCTAAACTCCAAAGGTACAAAGCACCACGTGCACGCGGCAAAGCGGACATCCAGTTTTGCCGAAGCATGCAAACTTGGGGTGTTTTCGTTGAAAAGACAAGACAAGGGGAAAAAAAAAACCAAAAAAACCGTTTAGCGGAAACCCCGACGATTCTCTAGCGTGGTCGCGGCAGCCTCAGAAGAGGCACAACTCCAGGGTCCGGGGTCCATGGCGGCGCGGGCAGAAGCGGTGCTCCTCGGGTGACGGGCAGACCCAGCCGGTACTCGGAACCCCCAGCCCCGCGGGACTCGAGACCCGGGCGAGCACGGCTCTGAAGAGCACCGACCAGGTCTGCGGATCCCGCGTGGGCCGCGGGGGCCGGACGCTGGGCGGTGGGGACGAGGGAGCGGCGTCCGTAGGCCACGGTGGTCTCCGCGCTGGGCCGACCCCGGGGCGCCCCCAGCTCACCGCCCCGCCCGAGAGCCGAGCCCCGTCCCCCGGGGGCATCGTGGGGTCCCCGGGCCGCCCCGCCTCGCGCGGGAGCCGTTACCCGCCCCCGGCCGCCGCCCCAGGACGAAGTCCTCCCCCCTCCGCCCGCCGCTGCCCCGGCCCCGCTCCTCCCAGACCGAAGAAAGTTCTCGGTCTCCCGGCGCCCCTGGGGCCGGCTCGCGGCTCGCGGGGGACTCACCAGAGCAGCTCCGGGACCCACCGCGGCCTCGCCTCGCCTCGCGACCGCGGCCACCACGGCCACCGGGCGCCCGCGCTCCGCCGGCAGCCGCGCCGCCCGCCCCTCGCCTCCTAGCAGCACGGGTCCGGGCGAGCCATCTTCCCTCCTCTCTCTGACGGACAAGCCAGCCCCGACTGCCGCCGCCGCCGCCAGCCTCTCTGACAGGCACCGCCAGGGACCCGTCTCCAGGCAGCCAACCACCACCGCCCCACGCCGGGCCAGCCTATCGCTGGGCCCTGGGGGTGGGACCAGAACAACTTCTCCACCAATGAGAATCCGCAGCTGTCGGGACTTAGGCGGGAGGGAGGCCTGGGTGGGCGTGGCCTGAGGGAAGGGCGGTGATCCGGGAACGCCCAGCCGAGCTGAGGGACCGTAGGGGTTTGTGGTGGCCGCTAAGCGGTGATGATCAGTGACGGTCTCAGGCTCTCCCTAAGCCCTTTAGAGCTTATGGCCTTCTCAGAAGAATTGAAATATTACCAGATGCTGTAAAACGTAATCAGAAAAAAAAAGGCTGATATTTAATTACTCAATTAAATCATTTCACAAGAGTACACCAAAAATTTGATCAGATCTTCTGAGAGGGAGGATCTGATGTACGTTTTGGGGAAAGAGCAGTGAAATTTCTTCCCTTTTGTTATGATCATTGCTTTTGGCCTTAGTTTTGAAATTTTCAAACGTGGGATTTGAGATGGCTTAGGGGTTAAAAATACTGCTCTTGCACCCACGTGGAAGTTGATGGTGGTACTCACAACCATCTCTAACTCGAGTGTCAGTGGGCCAGATGCCATCTTCTGGCCTCTGCAGTCATCCGTACACATGTGCACATAACACACACAGACACACAAATACACACAAATTTAAAAATACTTACTGGTCTAAAGGGGAATGGAGAATTGGCTCAGGGCTTAAAAGCACTCACTGATTTTCCAGATGATGGGGTTCAGTTCCCAACACCCACATCAGGGCTCACGGCTGCCTGTCACTCCAGTTCCAGGGCAGCTTGGCTCACTTACCGGACCCTACATACATACACTCAGGTATACATATATACTCATTAAATAAATTCATCTTTTTCTTGAGAAAGAATTTCAAATATATTCCCCATTTTCCCTTAAGTTATTTTTCATATTCCATACCTACTTTTCTCCTACATATTATATATTAGGACTGGAAACTGACCCCTGTGAGCCAGCTACTGCATATGTTCCAAACTCAAACTCCCCTCTCTCGACTCTAATCTGATTGAATTGGAAGAAGTGTGTGTGGGGTGAGGGGCAGGGAGCAAACCTACAACATGGAAGACAGGAAGCCATTCTAACTTAAGGCTAGATATGAAAAACATTCTCCCAAAACACTAAGCAACTTTTTTTTGTTGTTTTGTTTTTTTGAGACAGGGTTTCTCTATGTAGTCCTGGCTGTCCTAGAACTCACTCTGTAGACCAGGCTGGCCTCAAACTCAGGGATCCACTTGCTTCTGCCTCCTGAGTGCTGGGATTAAAGACATGTACCACCATCACTTGGCTCTAAGCAACTTCTTAAAACATGCCAAAGAGATTACAAGCACATAAATAATGTGTTACTTATTATCAAAGAGGCATCAATAAACCATTTTCGGTTTTATTAAGCACGTTGCTAAAACAGGATTATTCCTCTAAAGGCATAGTTGGATATATAAGAAATAACAATAAAAGACGGTGTTAAAGCCAACAGAACCATGTTCAATGGGAGGAAAGAATACTAGGCAAGAAAAATGAAGAAACTCCAGAGATGTCTCCACTGCATCTGAAAAGATGAGCCGATCTGAGATGAAGGCACATGCCTCTGCTCTCAGCTACTGGAGAAGGAGAGGCAGAAGGATCACAAGTTTGAGGCCAGCCTGGACAACTCAGTAAGAGCCCAGCAATGTAATTTTTTTTAAAGGGCAGAGGGTAAAATTCAGCCATTGAGCATCTGCTAGTATGTGCTAGGCCCCACGTTCAGGATCCCATCCCAAAAAAAGTTTTAAGTCAAGGGTCATTTCAGAAAGGGAGCAGCATGTCCAAAGTCAGAGTTGTGGAAGGGCAGAGTGGTCAGGGAATGCAGGAATGAGCGAGGCAGGCGAAAGATGAGAAGTCAGAAACTAGCCTACAGCAAACACTGCGATAGAACGATGAAAAGCCTATATGACTGCTATAACATATTTACACCAGCACCATTCACGGTGACATCTACAGCGTTGGAAGTGGTCTCTGTTGTATCATCCAAAATGGCAACAACTCAGTAAATGTGGCTGTTGAGCACTTGGGAAATGGCATGATTAGGGAACTGGGCATTTATTGGTGAGAGAGAGAGAAAGAGAGAGAGAGAGAAGAGTATAGGTGTACATGTGCTGTAGCATGTCTGAGGAGATGGTTGTTTTTTGTTCTTTTGTTTTTA
This sequence comes from Meriones unguiculatus, assembly GCF_030254825.1. Taxonomy (NCBI): domain Eukaryota; kingdom Metazoa; phylum Chordata; class Mammalia; order Rodentia; family Muridae; genus Meriones; species Meriones unguiculatus. Next base: position 17,199,996 of record NC_083368.1, on the reverse strand, counting down.
TGTAGCTGCTTCTCCCTTTCCATCTTTATGTGAGCTGCAGAGATCAAAGTCAGGTGGTCAAGCTTGTGTGCCTTTAACCAGTAAGCCACTATGCCATACCAGGAACTCCAGTTTTAATAAAAATTTAATAAAGCCTGGGTTGGACCACTCGAGTTTATATTTTACTCTATGGGCAATGAAAAACCATCATAAGTGTGGGGTAGACGTATTTGTTTGGGGTTTTTATGAAACATAGTCTCCGTGTAGCCTTGATCTTGCCTCCTGCCTCTGCTCCAGAAGCCCACTCCCATGTCCAGCTCAACAGCACTTTAAAATAAATAACATGGCTGACACAATGCCGCTTCACATAGAGGGTAGGAACACAAGCCAAGCAGGGTGGTACACGCCTTTAATCCCAGCGCTCAGGAGCTAGAGGTAGGCAGATCTCTGAGATCAAGGCCAGCCCGGTCTACACAGTGAGTTCCAGTAGAACCTGGGCTACACAGAGACATCCTATACCCTCTCCCCTAAAGAATTCAAAAACAGTAGCGTGAGTCTATTCCCTTTGCTGGGAATCTTACCGGATCCGCCCAGTTTCTGGCAGAGAATGGCGTGATCTTTTCTGTTACCCTGGGATAGAATGTGCTGAGGGGGAGTGTGTAGCCCCAAGGCACAGGGACAGGAAGATCCTGAGAATGTATTACACACTGACCTCGTAGAGAACACACAGTCAAAGCCTGTAAAGTTAAATTCTGCTTTCATGTCCTAGGGAATAGGGAGGGGAGTGAAGGTCCAGAGAGAGGAGGAACTCCAAAGACTCAACTGAGTCATAAAATAGATAAACAAGATATGCACAAGATGCTCACACAATCAGTTTCCCTGGCCATTGGCCGTGTTGGTCACTGATGTGTTGGCCTGATTTCAAAAGCCAGAGCACCGGGTGGCAGGAAAGACAGGACCAAGGCAAGATTCCAATAGCCAAAGACCTGAGCGCCACCTATGGAATCGGGGAGGAAATGTTAGCTTCCTAGACTGTACAGCCACTTGATTCGCCACACACACAACTGACTGTTAGAAACCTGTGGTAGCACAGATAGCTGGGTAACAAATGTGCTGAGTTAATGGTTAACCTTTTGATGCAACAGTCAATGAGATGGCACAAGGCAGTACACAATTCATTCATTGTTCCGGCAGAGGAGCGAGCCCTCTAGCCGAAGATGTTGAGGGAAGGCTTCGTGGAGGAGGTATCAGCTGAACTGGGACTTGAAAGAAAAAAAAAATGGTAGGAATCTGAATCAGGAAAAAAGGTCTGGGAAGGAAACTCTTGGCATGCCTGGAAAAATAACGGAAGTGGCCAGCACAAGCAACGTTCGGAGGGCATTGGATGCAGTAAGGCTGGCTGCAGCCTGGCCTTGTGGCTGTGGACAGAGTACCCCGAGTACAAGCACAAGTGTTCAGGAAGACATTATTCTTTGTCTTCTCTCTGCCTACTCACTGGAACCACTCAGGATGCTTCCCCAAAACACTAATGTTCAACCACCCAATCAGAAAACTGGGGAGCAGGGATGGGGCCAAAGCTATGACATTGGAACATTTTTCTAAGGCTAAATCCAGGCTGTGTGGATGGATTGACTGGAGAGACACTGAAGTCTAAGTATACTTTAAATAAATTTGTTTTCTTCCTTCAGGAAGACAGGAAATGTTTTGCTGCCGGCCTTCGCTTCCTGTTCTACAGTCCTAAACTAATATAAAGTCAGCATAAGTCTTCCTCTAAGTCAGAATCAAACCAAGAAACACGTTCCTGTCTGCCCTCTACTTTCTATCACAACTTGTACACATTAACTCCTAATAATAAGAGTCTAATAATAAGTCAGCTGCTACACAGAGCCATTTATATTTTAGTAGCAAAACAGCAGAGGGGGAAAAGCCTAGGAGAACATTCTGTCTTAAAGGGGAAATGCTTTTAAACTGCTTTAGAAAAGTCATCATATTCCAAGCCCTTCCTGCCCGTCTTTGCAAGTCTCTGTGTCTGTGAGGTCAAGTCCACATCAGCTGTTAAGGTGGCTTTACCATACTGGAAATAAGTCTATGAGAAGGCCAGTGGAACACCTTCCCTGTGATATACTAAATCCCAGCAACTCTAAGAGTTATCTAAAATGTATTTCTATTAAAGTTGCTACCAAGCAAGACAATAACCTGACTTTTTAATGAAAAGAAAGAATTTTATTTGGAAAAATGTGGGAAAGTTAAGCACGGTGGTGCACAGCTAGCTATACCCTAGCACGGGGTGGGGGAGGCAGGGCTAAAGCAGAACTGCCACAACTCAAAACCTACACAGCGAGTACCAGGTCAGCAGGGGCTACAACGTGAAGGACTGTCTAAAATCACCAAACAAACAAACAAAAAAACAAACAAACAAACAAACAAAAACAAAAAAAAAAAACAAACGGTAAAAATTATGTCTAAGCTCTGTTTCAACAGTTTTACAATATTACAATCTAAGATCCCAATGTGCCTAAACGGTCTTTCAGGAGCTTTGCAGTTTCCGATGCTGGACCAGAGTCCCATATGACCCACTTCATAGAACACATAGCCCAGGGCAGCAAAGCTTGTGAGGTGGCCCTATAGGAACACCGCACAGCAGCAGCAATGTACCTGCTATACCTTTTGAGAACTTGGATTGACAATTGGAAGAAGAAAAAAAAAAAAAATCAATCACACAGTGGAGGCTAGAGCTAAAACATCAGGGAGTAAAGGCTTCGGAAGCCAGGAGAGGGACAAGCTAACAAACACAGTGATGCAGCAGAGAGCGTAGATGACAGAGACCACGCAAGTCACCATCACAAAGATGGGGGCACCTAAAACCTTTATCCCGGGACAACGAGACAGTCTTTTTTCCTACAGCTGCATCGAATCACTCTACACACACGCCCACGTGTTTGCAATCCACATCTGGGAGGGCCAGCTACAGCTGTTCCCGTAAGATTCCCATCTCCATCACCTACAGCGTTCAACACAACTCATCCTGTCTTTTGCTTCTGTAGAAACCAGTAAGATTTCCAGAATTGTGGGCTGTGATATGAGACACAGTTGGGGGTTTGTTCTCATTCCTGGTTCATAACTGTCATAACCCTGGTTTTTCTCTTTTTGACTTTGGTTTCTAAAGCAGCTTTGAGATGACGTGAGAGGGATAAGGGAGAAGGAAAATCTCTTGTTGTACTGTTGGGGTACTCTAGGACTCTGCCACGGCCTTCAGCAAAATCCTTCTGACCCTCTTCTGGCTTTCATTTCACCTGCTCCCTTTTCTCCCAAAGGTGGGCCATACAAACTAGAAGAGATCTTTAATCTTCCCCTCTTTTCAGTCTTAGAGCTGGCCACATTCCCTGACCGAGAGCAGATCCTTAGACCCCTCCCCTCATTTCAGAAGCTTGCTCTCCTACACGCAGGAGAAAAGAATGCTGCGCAGAGAAGCCAGAAGAAGCCGAACAGACAGGCTTTGCTGGGTTTCCCCCACTCAGTCTGTTAGCATTAGATCATGCCTTGCTGTCCAATCACACTTCTACGTGACTGTCCATGCTTCAGTCATGCTTATGCAACAGATTCCCTTGAAAACCCCAAAGGGTAGGCTTTGGGGAAGTCTGGACAGCTGAACATGCAGAGGCTTGCTGATGTCGAAACTCACACACACGCAGAAGGGTGGTGCACCTGATAGCATAGGGACAGAGGCTCCTGCCCTGGAGACACTTCCAGTCCTCGAGCATGCGCCCCTGTGTCTACCTGCTTATCTGTGTGCTTGGGAAGCTAGAAGGCATAGTCATATTAATGTTGTTTCCCTGAGTTCAGTGAGGCTTTCAAAGCAAATTAGTCAAGCCTAAAGAAGAGGTTATGAGAACTCCAAAATTAAGTCTGATGATCAGAAATTTTGGAGGCCTAAACTTTTTACTGTTATCTGGGATCAAATTCTATCTCCAGATAGAAAGAGTCAGAGTGAAGTGTATTGGGAGATGCTCAGCTGGTAGTTGCTGCAGGGCTTTTTTTTTTCTGCACCAGCTTTTTTGCTGGTGCAGAAAAGCCCCAGACACTGGGGATCGTGAAAATGATCTGTGTCATGGTGTGAAGGAGGGGAAACTGGGTGTTCCTCTCTCCTCAGGTGGATAAAGCAAAAGAAGCTGGATGGATCTCATTTTGCGAAGAGAATTTACCCTTCAAGTTTGGTTTACACTCTTCTAGAAATAATATCCCTGGAAAAAAGGGAACGAACTCCAAATCTTAAAGGGAAAAGACCTGTGCTAGGATGCAGTTCAATGGCAGAGCATTTGCTGGGTTAAACTTCAGGGCAGCAAGCACTCGTAAATTAAACCGTCATTACAGGAATTTGAAGGGGAAAAGTGCCTCCTCTTATCTTTTAGTAATGGAGCTAACCTGGGTCACACTTATTGGCAAGCCATAAAGAAAAGGCAGAGACTCCAATGCTAACTGCTTCTCTCAGGTAACTGAAAGTGAAAATACCCATGTTATCTCCCAAGACGTCACATTAGCCAATGTCTTCAGGAAGAATTATTGTTCGAAGAGGATTATCATGTCTCTTTCACAAATAATATATTTGAAAATATTTCTGATCTGGTTAAAGACATTTTCTTCATCACCTTAGAGAGATAGGAAGCTTTATAAATGACAAGGTTGCAGTTTAACAAGAAAACAGACCAGTATTGCATAAACATGGAGAAATCATGACCTTTGTTTTCTTCTCTGTGTGCTTTCATTTTCCTACATGTCCTATAATACATTAAGTCTTTTTTTTATTCTTAATTATGTGTCTACATGTATGTGCATGTCTGTGGGAGGCTATGTGCATGTGTATGGAGGTGCCCCTGGGGGCAGTGGGTGCCCCAAAGCTGGAGTTACAGGTTGCTGTGGGCCGCCTATGGGTGTGGGAACTAGAACTCAGTGCCAGAGCAGTATGCATTCTTAACCACTGAGCCATCTTCCCAGCCCTCGTCGTTAAGTTTTACAATCAAATAAGAGGAAGTACAAATTATTTAAGAAGAGGCAAAATCAGACTACAATGCTGGTTGTTAATTCTTCCTAAATGAACGTCAGCATTCCTCCTTTTCACTCTCCACCAATGTATCATTCAAACTTCTCTAAAAGGTACCCCTGCCAGGTGTGATGTGCACACCTTTAATCCCAGCGCTCTAGAGGAAGAGGCATGAGGATCGCTGTGAGTTCAAGAGTTCAGCCTAGCCAACAGAACAAGTTCCAGGACAGCCAGGGTTATACACAGAGAAACCTTGTCTCAGAGAAGAAGGAGGAGAAGGAGGGAGAGAAGGGAGGAGGATGCCGACAACCAACCAACCAACCAACCAACCAACCAACCAACCAACCAAGATACTCCTGAATCCTACAGGGAAGCTCTCATTGATGCAAACAAGCAAAGGGCCTGACTGTAGAAGGTTCAGTGTAGAACTGTGAACCTGTATGTCAGTTTGCACTGCCACATGGAAACCCAGAGAACAGAAAACACGTTGCGAAATGTGATGAACAATGACTGCCCAGAGGAAGTTGAGCTGCGGTTTGTCATCTTTGGGTCCCCTGCAATAGTAAAATGTGTGGCCCACAGAGGAAGTTCAGAAATGTAAATTAAAGGAGCACATGAAATGGTAGCAGTCTTCTTCCCCTGTCTTAGTTTGGTTTATGGTTTCTTTTCAGATTTGCACACTTGCCTCCACATGCACAGGGGAAGCGTTGGGAAACGTGAGGTGTCCCGTTTCCCGCCACTCACTGTTCATGAGAACAACGCACTGCGAGCATGTTCGGTTTCCTGTCTCGTTGTGTGTTACTGTGAAGATCTCCAAAAAAGCATTCCCCATGGGTTGAGCCCTCCATTAGAGAGCAGAGCCAGCAGGGAACACACGTCTTTGGTTGCCTTGATGAGTTCTATGCTATTCCCAAAGCAACCGGACAAGCACAAGCAGGGTGGGTGACTCTGAGACCACAAGTCCAGCTGCACGGAGAGGAATGAACGGGAGAGCAAGATGAGGAGCACCCTCCTGCAGCTCCGGCAGCCCGCTGCTTCTGGTTTCTAAAGGTCAAGGGAGTCCACCGAGTGAATAATACTTCTGCGATTTAATTTCCCTCTCATCTGCTTGGTCATCACCACCACACCCTAATATTTATGCCAAGTAAGTGTCCACAACAGAGCAGAACATCGCCACGTGTTCAGTTACAACAAGCTGGCTTCCATTTCTTTTTCCATCTGTAGAAGTGACCTAGGGAGCACCACATAGTCTCTTTCAGCCCTCTATGCTGGCATAGCCGAAGCACATAATCTTTTACTTTCTCTTCTTACCCCAGTACAGACATGATCTGGCTAGCTCCTCTGTGCCATCCTCAAAACCTCGGCCCCTGTAGGCTAGACCATAGCTCTAAGCCTTAAAGTCACTCAAGGATTTTGTTTTTGCAGTATATTAGATTTATCAGCTGTCAAAAGCTTAACAAAGATTCGCTGGTTATCCTTACGAATGAATATTGGAAAGAAAATGGGGAGGGCAAAGAGGAGTACAGAGATCTGCAATTAGGATGGTGCTAAAGAGCTCTGGAGACTATGGACGGGAAGAGATGACCTGAGGCTGAGAAAAGCCAAGACTATTGAAGCAAACCATCAAGGTGAGGCAGGCTGTGTGGAGCTGGGACAGCCCCACTAGTGCTGCCGTTGTGACCTTTTAAAACTGGAATGCAAGGTCTAGAGAGATGGCGTAGAGGTCAAGAGCACTGCCTGCTCTTTCAGAGGACCCAGGTTCGATTCCCAGCACCCACATGGCTGCTCACAACCTTCTGTAACTCAAGTTCCGGGAGATCTGACTCCCTCCTCTGTCCTCTGGGGATACTGCATGCATGTGCTACACAGACAAACAAGCAATTAAAGCACCCACGCACATAAAAACAACAAAAACATCTTAAAAATTAAAATACAGTAATCCCCTGCTTCCTGATAGAGGATGTATACCTCCCCCATGCCTGGATATATATAGGCATTGTATGAAACCCTATACATACTATGGGTTTTTTTCTCTCTCAGTACCTGTATGCTTATGATAAAGTCTAACTTATAAATTAGTCAAATGAAAAGATGAACAACAATAATCTAATGAAAGAATAATTATAGCAATATGCTGTAATAAAATTGCCATTACATTTGCACAATGAGGGTTACTGAATGAAATGAAGGTTGCTTGAACACAATCTTACGATACTGAAACAGTCCAGAGTCTAAGGAAGAAAGCTACTAGAACAAATGGGCAGGTGCTGGGCAAACATGCTTTCTGTTGTGGGTGGCAACAAGTAGATCAGCATGAGATTTGATTGTGCTGTTCAAAATGGTCCCCAAGGTAAAACTTATAGTTTCTTATTTCTAGAATCCCCCATTTACTATTTTCAGGCTACCACAGACTACAGGCAGCTGAAAAGTTAAAAAACAAAGCCCTGGGGAAAGCAGTGGGACTACATTAAAAAATTGAAAAACTAGGCTGAAGAGATGGCTCAGTGGCTAAGAGCACCTGCTGCTCTTCCAGAGGTCCTGAGTTCAATTCCCAGCACCCACATGGTGGCTCAGAACCACCTACAATGTGATCTGCTGCCCTCTTCTGACACTAAGGTGTACATGCAGATAGAGCATTCAAATACATAAAATAAATCTAAAAAATAAAAATAAAAGGCCAAAAATATATTAGCTCAATATTATCAGAAGGGACACTCTGCACTAGTCCCAAGCACTATTCCCGCCCTCCCTCCTCCACAGATCACTTTACTATGCCTGTTAAATTCCATGAAGTGGAATCATATGGAATTTAGACTTTCGGCTCTGGCTTCATCTCTCAATATTGTGTTTACAGACTCCCTATGTTTTTTGTAGTTCTAGTTTATGCATTTTCATTGCTGCATGATGTTTTCCTATATGATATGCTTTGGCTTGTTGGGCCACTTGAGGAACACTGGAGTGGTTTCTGGTTGTGGAGGAAGGGACTATGACAGAGAACATTGTTGGGAGCGTTCCTGTACATGCCTCTGGTACACAGTACATGCACTCCCATAGTTCACAGCCAGGAGTGGAAACGCTGGGTGTAGGATCAGCACAATCTCTCCTTTACATGATTTTGCCAAATTGCTATACCTATACCTTTTACACACCCACAGTGAAATATGAGAATTCCAGTTGTTCCACATTCTTGCCAATATTTGAAGTATCAGTCTTTTAAATGCTAGCTATCTGGGTGGGTGTGTAGCACCATCTCATTGCGGGTTTAATTTGCATTTCCTTGATGACTAATTTCTACCTTTCCATGCTATGCTGTTTTAAAGTACTCTCTGCCTGCCGGTTTTATTGGCAACCACTGCCCGGCAACATTTAGATTCAGAAGCAGCAATCATTTACTAAGTCCCAATGGTGAGTCACAGCCCACATGGGTTTGATGCCTGCCACACTCAGTGCCTCTGAGCACTTTTTTTCTGAGCTGGGTGGCCGCTCCTGGTCAGCACTGGTTAAGCTCCATGGTATGTTATCATGGACATTGTGTAGAAAGCGATTCCAAGAGAAGAATGCCCTAGCAAGGGTGAAGGCAGCAGGGGAGGGATGGAGTGGAGTACGGAGAGTGAAAAACAGATGGATTTTCAAACCTTACAGCTCTGAAAGCGTAGATGACAGCAGTTAGCAAAACCTGAGGTGTCAGTCACGAAAACAGGATGTCAATTAATGGTGTCACCAATAACGTTGGGTCTCATAGGCAAGAGAAAGTTGAAGTGTTGGGTGGTACTGTGAATAAGAGTGACCCGGGAAGACCTTGCTGTCAATGATTCAGCCAGAACAAGCTGTTTGACAGTGAGAGCAGACCCCGGTAACCCTGGTAACCCTGGTAACCCCCGGTAACACAGGGCTTACCCCCAGTAAACACAGTTTACTTTGGCCTTGAATCCCACCTAGTAGTTTTGTGTAGAGGTGATGGGGAGACACCGAGGGGAGGCTTGTCATGAATTCCAGGGCATCTCAACAGAGAGGTGATAACAGCAGGGCCGCTCTATGCCGCTTCTATTACAAGGCTGAGCATAGTGTATAAATAGTCCATCTAAGACCAACCGACCAGTCTGAGATGAGGCCAGTGTGGAAATGAGACCAGCTAGGAACGAGAATGGAAGAGACCGTATGTCCCTGCACACTAAGCAAAGGCCCACAGTTAACCTCACCTCTGTGTAGAGTTCCCTGCTGAAATCTCACTGAAAGGAGAATCACGAGGACAGGCAGACCTTGACTGAGCAGGAAGCCAAGGGCAGCCTGAAGTATGGAATCATGTGTGAGGAGGCAGGATAATGGCTCCAGGCTGGGGAAGGGATGTTCTAAAAAGGGAGAAAGGGAACTTGGAAGGAGGTGAGCAAGAAGTCCCCACAGAAGTCATCCATTTCCCACTTTCCCCTACAGCCAGCCTTGCAACCTAGAGATCCTTTTTTTCCCTTGGGCAGCCTGAGCTGGGACCAGCCCTACTAAAACCAACATTTTGGCTTCCTTAGGCACCCATTCAAATTGCCATACGGCACATCTGGGAACACTTAGATGAATCATATTGATCGCTCATGGTGAGCCAGTTTTTCCAATGTCGCCAGCTGTACCAAGAAGTAATAGATAGGCTTGTGTTGGTCAGATTTGTAGCACCAAATTGAATACGTGACTCAGGCTACTTCAGAAGTTGGGGTTCGTTTGCTCACAGATTTGGAAGTTTGAAGTACAAATGGCACTGCGCCAGTTTTCATGCTGCACCTGACCCCTGGCAACACTGCCTCTTGGCACAGCTAGCAATGACAAGGGCAGGTGGGAGCAAGTACTTGCGTCAAACCAGGAGCAAAGACAATGGGAGGGATGATGCAGCTGTGTTCCTTTTACAACTGTCTCATGACAACTGCCAGAATTGCCTCACATGCATGATGACCTAAGCTCCTCTTACTAAGCCAAACACCATAATGACCCTGGTCCCCCTTAAAAGGACTAACTTGGGGACAAAGACATTAACACATAAACTTTTGGAGGAAGACAACCAGATCATATCCAAGTGATCTCTGTGGGATTTGTGTGCTGTCATGTTGGCAGGAACTGGGGAAGCGGCCTTGATTCACACAAATCACCCAGTGATAGGAGCATGTGTCTGCTTGAAGAGGAAAAATCTTTATCTCTGTTTTTTTCTTCTCTGGGAAACAGGGAATCCGGGAGAGTGGACTTTGAGGACAAATACGGACATAAGGAGACCTAGAAGGATTGAAGGCGAAGTCAGGGAGCAGAATAAACTGTCAAGACATCACAAGTGAGGCCTTGAACACATCTCTCATGCTGTGAACATCCAAGCTTTCTCATCTATACAATGAGGGGACTGGACTCAGCTCCTCGGTTGACAGTCAGGGGTTTGGCTCAGAATTTCTTGGAGAGGTTAGAAGTGTGGCAAAACGTTAGGGAAGCTCCTTGACCTCTCAGAGATGCTCACTCTGCTCCTGCAAGGCTCTTGGGTTCCTTTGCTCTCATTTCCATCTGGCTTTGGCCAGCGACAGAACTTTGCAGAGAACTGAGGCCTGCAGAAGAGGGAGTAAGAGCAGGTACTTTGATGCAAATGTTGTGTCCTTTTTAAAATTCATTTGTTCAAAACTAATTCCTAATGAGGCGGGAATGAGGTAGGTTGGCCTTGGAGGTCATTAGGTCGTGAGACTCTTTTGCCTTTGCTGCCCTTCCAACTCCTGCTGTGTGAAAACACATTCTAGGCATTACCTTGGGACCCAAATCTCCAATCTGTCCGGCCTTGACATTGAACTTCCCAGCCTCAACTAATATGAGCCAGTAAATTTCTGTCCATTGAAAATTACAGACTGTGCTGTTTTATTACAGGAGAACAATGAATCATGGTATTTGTCCTCTGCCTCCTTCCTGCATCGGAGTCCTGCATCTCCAAGGGCAGCTCCCATGAGGCCGTCCCTGGTAGCATCTTTCCTCCCCGTGATACCTTGGCCTACCAGAAGAGCCCCAACTACTGCTTGCCCTTGGCCATCTTAACATCCTAGCTCCCTCCCCGAACTATGCCCTAACCTCTACAAGTTGGAAAGCAGTGGAATCTAATGAAATGTCTATCCACCAGTGAATGGGTTAAAACTGTGTCCAAGAGAGAATAGAGAGAGTGCATGCACACACACAAGGCGCCATTCAGCCTTTATAAGTTACAACATCCTGTCACTTACAATAACACAAATGAACTTGGGATAATAGTACACGAAATAAATACAACACAGAAAGGCAAATGCCACCTGATTTCCTTTATATGTGTAATGTGATGAATTAATATCACAGACCTCGAGAGCACTGGAGCTGGTTATTGGTTACTAGACAGCAATAAGAGAAATGTGAAAATGCTGGGGGTGGGGGACTGCAGGGGTACAATGTTACAGTCAGGATACAGGGAGGAATAAGCTCTGATGTTCAATGATACACATATATATATATGATTATTTAATATATGCTTATATGCTTATTTAAAGATAATTAGATTTCGAATGTTTAGAATGAAATGATAATGTTAATGATAGCTATGCTAATTCCCTTGATTTAGTTATTGCACATTGTGCACGTGCCACATTAACCCTCTGAGCCTACAACTGATGCAATCAGGTGGGGAACTATGTCTCCTACCAGGACTCTGAGTGACACAAAAAGCTCCCCTTGAAAAGGAAAGCTATGAACTGCAGCGCCCCATAGCCACCCAGTGTGTGTGTGTACACACAACTTGACGTTTCTTATCAGAGAGTTATGAGGTCTGGAGAACTGTAATTGCTTGAGAGAGAGAAAAGTACACAGAATTAAAATTTCCCCCTTTCTATTACTTCCACTATTGTTTCCCACCTGGAATCATTCAGGCAGCAGCCGAGGGTGGCACAGCCTCACACAGACACCAAAGAAACCCAGGCATGGAAATGGCTGAGTTATTTGACTATCAGGAAGGGCCGAGCTGCAGGGTGCAGCTTCCAAAGGCCACTCTCTCCCTCTCCACACCTCCTCTAACCAGAATTATTGGATGTGATTACAAAATGAAACCAGATTAAGGCAGCAGTTTCCAAGTTCTCCCTCCCGTTTGTATCCCAAGATAGATGTGATCCATTACTTTAATATAAATACATTTTGGGTTCAGTCAGGAGTTGGCAGTTTCTCAGAAGGGCTGTGCCAAGTTTTCATTTCTCTGCTGAAATTTACATTTTCCATTTCTGGTCCTAGCCTTCCTCATTATGCCCTCTTCTTCTCCCCACCCCCTTCCAGGCAGCGACTGCAGATGGGGAGCTCTTAATCATCTGGGAGCCGGGGGATTTGAGAAGCTAACCGTCAATCACACACATGCCGGATCTGACCAGAAGCTCCCGTGATCTCTGAAACTAGAAATGCTGAAGTTGCAGAAGGTTGGTAGTGAGTTTGCAGTCGTGGAGACAAAAACTGGAAGCTTTCAGAGCATTAAAAAAAAAAAAAAAAAAAAAAAAAACTTCAAAGGAAAAAGAGGAACAGCAAAAGAAAAACTATGTGAGCCAGCCAGCATGATTCAGGCCCGGGATTGCGTGACTTCAGAGGCTGGGGCAAGACAATTATTGCAAGTCTGAGGCCAGGTTGCTTTACCCAGAGAGTTCCAGGCTGGCTTAGGCTACAGACTAAAACTCTGCTTGAAACATATTTTGCCTTCCCCCACACCACATACTCATTTTTTTTTCTTTTTAAAGAAAAATAGCTTGAGTTTGTGCCTTGCTACCCCAAGAGCCTAGGTGCCCCTATGGAGACCCTGGTGAGGAGAGAGGTGACGGTCAGGGTTGGGAAATACTATAAACTGTGACTCCTGGGTAGTCCCAAATCATGACAAAGGCACCGAGGACCCAGCAGCGAAGGATCTTTTCTGTGCCAGTGTGATAGCACATGTCCATTACCCCAGCGCTGGAGAGGCAGAGGCAAGAGACCACACGCTCCAAGGCCAGTGCCTCAGTTGCACAGTCCGAGCTACTTGAGGTCTTGTCCTGAAACAAGCCACTGTGTCCCCTTTCCCCTTCATTTATCTCTTTATCTGTGGTGTCGGGGCTTTACCACAGCACTCCTGTGGAGGTCAGAGGACAACATGAGGGGATGGGCTCTCGCATTCCTCCTGAATGCAAACTCAGGCTATTGGGCCTGGCCAGCGGCCTCTTAGCTAGCTGAGCTGTCCCTTAGCCACCCCCCAATCCTCTTTAATTGTTGAACTCTTGCGCACTCTTTAGACGACACCTGTTATCGCTGTAAAGCTAAACTATGTATGTACCACACCAGAAGCAGGAACTCGGGGCACATGCTGTCCAGCCTCTCCATTGTCTGTCTGTCTCTCAGGCAAAATGACTCCTGTCCTAGAGTCCCAAATAAGATGATGCTCCTTCCCACCCAGTGAACATTCCGGCCAAAGCCGCCACAAAGCAACACACTGATAAATGGACTGAATGAATTAATGATTGAACTAAATGAAAACCCATTGCGAACCACTTAACCCAGTGCCTGAGAAGGAGTAAAATCTCAATGAATGTTTTTGTTCCTACACACCAGGGGCTTTAGGTTAGAAGAACTTAAAACTTACCGGGCTCCTTGTAAATGACTTAAAGACTTGGTAATCCCAAATTTTCAGAGAGATACAAATGCTTACAATGCAACAAAGTGACCTTTCACACAGAGCCGTACATAACAATGTACCATAATCAAGGGGGGAAAAATGTTTGTTCAGTCATAAAGGAGGAATGGCAGGTTTCTACAAGAAAGAAGTGACTCTATCCTGATTGGACTGGTGCTGGTTCCTGGGTGAGGAGGCACAGTGATCACATTGTGTGGGCCTGTTCTTGTTCCTTTTTCTATCCCGCCATAGATGCAGGTACTGACAGTATAGAAACAGTAGTTGTGGAACTTCTTTCACTTCTGATCTTTCTTGGGCTTATAAAACAGAAGAGTCGTGCTAATAAACTGGCAATGGCAGGCACGGTGCAGATCGACTTCCTTGGAAGAGATGGATCTTGTCTGAGAATTTCAAGTGTTTCCTAATTTAGTAATGTGCCGGGCTAAGTTCTCACTGACATCTAACTAATCACACTGAATCTTTTGAAAGAGAATTGTTTTTCCTGCCCACAGCATATCAAGGAAGCATTAAGTCTAGGGCCTTGCCTTTACTGAACACTTTTTGTAATTTACAGCACAGAAATAGATCTGTGCTCATACATGCATTAGCTCATTAGAAGAAGATGAAGTTGCCAGTTATTTCGAGAGAAAAGGCTGGCGTTATATTAAAATAATACTTATTTTAAATACATGTATCTCCCTTCGGTTGAGTCTTGGGAATTTATCTGACTTTAAGTCGTTACATTTGGCTAAAATCACACAAGTTCTTGTTTGGACTAGTCAGGATCCTCACACAGTTTGTCATCTGCGGAGGAGTGCAGGATAATCAAGCCTTCCTCAGGGCCTATTGCTGTTAGGAAAGATGTGGTCTCCATCCATCTCTCTGTTCTAAGCATCGAGAGCAGCAGCCTCTCAAGGAGGCCGGCTCTTTCCTCACAGTGGTGGCCACCAGCAAACTCTAGAACAATATTGTGCAATACTCACCCATTGCAGGACAAGGTAAATCCTCCAGCCAAGAAATAGGCATCTTAGTGGTGAGTTCCTAGCCATCCTCAGACTGCACTTATCCAGAGTGAGACCTTATAACTTTTATGCAGTGCTAGGAATCAACTGAGGGTTCGTGAATGCTAACCAGGCAGTCTTCCAGCTGAGCTATGCTCCTACCAAGCTTGAGGTCTTATTTTGTGCAATGGAGAGCAGGCAGCCACTGAATTATAATCTGTCCTGTAGGTGGTAATATGCCCTTCTCGGGAGACTTAGAAGACATTGACTGAAAAGAAGAAAATCTTGAAGTGAAAAAACAGTGATGACCACACCCAGGTAGGGCCTAGATCATTCCTGGCAAGCACTCTACCAAACAGCCACATTCCCAGCTTGTGAAACTTCTTTTTAAGATTAGAAATTGACTTTCAGAGGGCTCAGAAGTGGTGAAATTCACTGAACACTTTTTCTCAAATAAAAGATAATATCAAACTCAGCACTCAGGAGGAAGAGGCAGACAGAGTTTGAGGCCAGCCTGGTCTACAGAGTGAGTTCCAGGACAGCCAAGGCTAAATAGAGAAACCCTGTCTCAGAAACAAACAAACAAACAAACAAACAAACAAACAAACAAAATGAAAGAAAGGAAACACCAAAGAGACTATTTGGAGTCTGCTAGAGCCAGAGAGACCTGAGAACTTTACCCTCTAATTCAGCATAGCATGTCAGCCAATTCTGAAAGTATTCTGTTTCTTATTTTCTTTTATTTTGGAAGCTGATCTGGACTCTTATGTATTTTACTCCTATATAGCATTTAAATTCTAAAAATAAACAATTGCAGACAGTATTAATCGTGTACTTACCCTATCATGAGTCAGCAAGATTTTACTTATCACAGTACCATTTAATACTTGGATTAGCCCCTACCTTGTGTGCAACTCACCCAAACTCAGTGAATGAGCTGAAACTCAGGTCTGCATGGTGCCACATTCCTTTCTCTCAGACCCTGCGTCCTGTGCCCCACTTTCCTGCAGCCCCTGTCAAACCAACTCTTCACAATTTTACAACTCATGTGGCTTTAGCTTACTATGTTTTCTTTTTTAGCATGAGGCAAAAGAATAATGAAAAACATATAGACTTTAAGTTCAGATTATAATTTGAATCTTGAATTAGTCATTATTGCATGATTTCAGAGAGGCTGACTAGCTCCTCTGAAACTTTAGTTTTTAATCTGTGAAATAACATCTTGCGTGGTATCTGTAAGAGTT